>NC_083316.1:300000-600000 GCF_963455315.2 Globicephala melas | reverse complement strand
GGTGTCTCTGGGGCAGGTGACGGGGCTGCGTGCGGAGCGGGACTCGAATGTTCCGGCTGTTGGCACGTTTTTAGGTTTCCGGAGGGGAACACGTGGCCCTGCCTGTGTGGGGTGGACACAGGGGAGCTGGAACCTCGTGATGGCCAAGGGAGAGTTGCCAGCCGGGTGGTGGGGCTCACCGAGAGGCACTTAGTCCGGAACAAAGTCCCTGCAGCTGCAGGCACCCGGGCGTGACTTGAAGGGTGAGGCCTGGGCCTGGGGACGCAGGTGTCAGCCTCCACGGCAGACCCGCCAAACAGCAACTGGAGGGAGCCAGGCCGGCCGCCGGCTTGGAGAATTCACACCCCCGACCTGTGAGCTGGCCGGGCGGCCCGTGTCGACCGCTTTCTCTTTCACTCTCTGGGCCTTGATCGCCTCTCTCCCAGATCCCTGGCCTCCTTGCGATAGGAGGGTGCGATTCTGTTCCGAGGAAAAGTCCCCACGGATGCTGAGTCATGAGTCACCCGCGGTGTAACCGGCAGAGCAGCTCGGTCCCCACACAGGCCCCTGGGAGGGTGTGAGGAGCTGATTTCACCTGGCCGGGCGTGGTCACAGCCCCGGTCACAGCTCCAGTCACAGCCCCGGCCACGGCTGTGGGCACGGCTGCGGGCACGGCTCCAGTCACAGCCCCGGCCACGGCCACGGTCACGGTCATGGTCCTACAATCCCAGACGCCCTCGGCATCTCGCGGAGGCCTGCGGGTCTGGAGAAGGATCCTTCCTTTTCCCCTGCGGGTTCGCCGAGGTAGTGGAAACACACCCCAGACACAGGTGCCCTTTGCCCTCGTCCTCCCTCCAGTCCTGGGGCTGGGCAGGGCAGGCACTGGAGGCCGTCCAGCTCTGCCGGTGCCCATTCTGTTGTCCAGACCCCGCTGTTCCTCTCTCCAGGCTCCCCTCCCGGCCACCCCCGGCTCACCGCTGCCCCAGGGGTCCCACACCTGCCCCAGGGGCACAGCCCCACACCCTGATGTCCAGCTGGGAAGCTTGGCCTGCCTTCCCCACCCCCTCAAGGACCCACTCATCTCCTGGCCCTGGGCAGCAGTGCGCGTCCAGCAGAGGCCAGGAAGGATGCCTGCGGTGAGCGGGAGACCGGGCCAGTGCTGGCACTGCTGTTGAGCACACCCACACTGCTGTGCAGCCATCACCACCATCCTCTCCAGAACTTTCTCATCTTCCTAAGCCGATCCTGGGCACCCGTTGAACGCTAGCTCCTCCTCCCCCTCCCCCGGCCCCCGGCCCCACCGTCCTCCTCTGTCTCCAGGAATCTGACTCCTCTGGGTCCCTTACGTGAGTGGAATCCTACAGGATCTGTCCTTCTGTGACTGGTGTATGTCACTGAGCATAATGTCTGTCCTCAAGGTCCATCTGGAAGCCTGTGTGGGAATTGCCTTCCTTTCTAAGGCTGAATAATGTTCCGCTGTGTGAACGGACCACCGTGTGGTTTACCCTTCATCTGCTGATGGACACTTGGGCTGCCTCCACCTCTTGGCTATTGTGAATGTGCTGCTGTGAACTTGGGTGGACGTACATCTCTCGAGACCCTGCTTTCAGGTCTTTGGGTCGGTGCCGGGAGTGGAATTGCTGGGCCACACGGTAGCTCCGCTTAATCTTTGGAGGAGCCTCCGTTCCGTTTTCCAGGACGGCTGCACCGCCTCACGTTCCCTCCAAGAGCGTGCGGGGGCTCCCGCTTCTCAGCGTCCTCGCCTGTTAGCCTGTTTGCTTGATAACAGCCACCCTAACGGGCGTTGAGGTTTCCTAACCCGCTGGGGACGTGTGCTGCCCCAGGTCAGGAAGCTGGGGCTGCCTGGGGACCAGCGCTGTGGCTCGCTCAGGGCCGCGGCACCATTACGTTCGACGGGCTCTGGCGGGCTGTCCCGAGAGCAGCCGCGGTGCCCGGCCGAGCCGCTCTCCCTGCTGCGCACGCGCACCTGAAGGCGGGGGGCGGGGCACTGCCTCTGCCTGCCTGTCACACGGTCGCTGCCTCGTGGTCTGGACGTATCTCGGCTACCTGAGGTACCCGGGGAGGTGACTAGCGTAGCAGCCGAGCCCCCAGTCTCTGACTTCTTTGAGGAAGCCTGACAGTCCAGTCGGAAGCAGGAGCCTCTCCAGGAGGCCCCTCTAGCCTCCTGCCCACCCCCGCTCTCTGGGGGATGCCACTGTGTAGACACTGGTCAGTGATGACCCCCGGCGTGGCCGGGTCTGCTGCCGGGAGGCACTTACTGGGACGCCCCCCGACCCCCGGCCCCCAACCCCGGCTGCAAGGTCCCGTCCCCTACGAAAGAGATGAAAATACGCCCCTAACTGCTGGACTCCTCTGGCCTAATCGTCCCCCCGGGGGGCCTGCGGGCCAAGTCCCCGGCCACTGGAGAATCTTCCGCTCAGGTCCGGAGACCTCGAGGCCGAGGCTGCCACACCTCAGCGGCGGGGCCAGCTTTGCCCATCCGCACCTCCACCCTCACCCGGGCAGGGCAGGCAGGCCCAGCCCGTGGCACGGGCACCGTTACGTCCAAGCTCCAGATACACACAAATAATTCTTAGGGCGAGCAGCGTGTGGGACGCACGCACCAAAAAGCCAGTACTGCCTGGAAATTTGAATTTGACCGGGCACCGTGTGTTTACTGGCAACCCCCATCGGTGCCCTGTGACCGTGGGCGTCGTCCCAGAGCGATTCAGAGAGGGCTGCAGCCACCCCTGAGCCCGCCTTCCCGGGAGACCCTCCGAGACCCGCAGGCTGGTCAGGCCCGGTGCGCACGAGGCCCGGGTGCGCCCTGCGCGAGCGGACTCTGCTTCTCCCAGTTCCGCGCAGCTCCTGCAGTCGAGCCCCGCCGGCGTCGCAGCCCGATGCTCGGGGGGTTCCTCCTCCCGCTGCCAGAGCCCGGGCTGGGGAGCCTGACCTGCGGCTGGGAACTCTCACTCCTGTGGGGCAGCCCTGCGGCGTCATTATTCTCTGGTTTGCAGGTTCCCCCACCCCCGGGTATGGCATCTGTCGTATCGCTCGTGCGCCCTTCCCACCGTCTCGCTGGCTCTCTTCCTTGTGTCTTTGGACGTGGAGTATGGTTTCCGGCTGACCCAGTCCTCTTTGCTGACGTCGTTCAGCGCTTACTTGTGAGTTTGCTGTGCTCACGGCTGAGGTCCCTCTGCTCTGCCGTCTTGTCTCTGACCCTAGAGTGATTTTAGGACGTGGTGGTGCCCCCAGGCCCTGGTGGGAAGGAGGCTGGGACCACGCTTGGCGGGAGGGACCTGAACTGGCGGAGGAGACGGCAGGGGAGGGGGCGGCGGGACAACCTCGGGGACTGGGGAGATGCCCAAGGGGCAGAGTCTGGAGAGTGGACGGCGTCTCCGGGAAGAGCAGGGAAAGAGCAGAGGCAGGTCAGCACAGCAGGCTGAGTGGACGGAGCCAGCACACCGTTCTCCCTAAATCTCCACCGTCGCTCTTGGGAAGCTGCGCCCAGTGCCCAGGAGGCCTGGCCGCTGCTCAGGGCCGGAGTCCGGCCGGGGCCCAGCTCGGCTGCCACCCGCCCAGAGGGGACGTGGGGCTGAGGGTGGCGGCCCCCGGCGGCACCTGGTTACGGGTGAGGACGGCGAGGTGAGAGAGGGCAGGGAAGGTCCCCAACACGGAGCAGGGGTGGGGACCCTGGACTGGCCGCCTCTGCTGTCCTCAGGGCCCAGGGTGACCACCGACAAGCGGGGTGGCCGTCTGGGGCTGTGTGTGTCCCGAGGCTGGCGAGGGGGGTCGTGAGTTTCCAGAACCTTCCACATGTGGAGCCGACATCGGCCTCCTCCTCAGCCCTGCAGCGGGGCTCCAGCGCCGAGGGTGGCGTCCAGGCCCCGGGCCTCCAGGTGACCGTCGGGCGAGTAACGGGACAGCCGGTAAGGGTCGGGGAGGACCGCGTGGACGGGGGCTCCGAGTCACACCTGGTCCTGCTGCCCCAGCCTGTTTCCTTGGGAGCTGCCTTGTCCTCGGGTCTCCTTGGGCCGCGGGCCAACCTCCGCTCTCCCTGGCTCCTCTCAGATCCTGCAGGAGGCCGGGGGTCTGGGGAGGAGATACCGAAGGCTGCAGTCCCACCTCCCATCCTTACTTACTCCTGGGCCCTCCCCTTCCTGCCAACCCCCCAGCTCGTCTCAGGGTGTCTCCCCCGCCCCCGGCCCCCAGACCACCCTCCCTGGACAGATGCCTACAGGCCCCTGGCCCCTGCCATCTGGCTCCCTGGCCTGCACCCCTCAGACTGGCCTAGGGGTTCCCCTTGGTGAGAGGAAGCAGCTCCGCCTCCCCCATGCCAGGCTGGGCCGTGTCCCCTCCCGGCCCCCTCCCCTGTCGCCTCTGGTGGCCCTCATCCTCTGCCTCCCCTCCGCCCCAGGCGGCCTGGAAGCCCAGGGTTCTCTACTGGTGCCCGTCCAGGTGTGTCCGAGGCTGCAGGTCCAGGGACGGGCGGAAGCCTCTCCCCTTCCTCCTGCTGTCGACGCGAGGGCACCGGGCAGAAGTCAGTGCCGTGGCCTCTGGAGGGTCCTGGAGCTGCCGAAGCTGCCACCTTGATGGGCAGCAGAAGGTCACTAGCCTTGTGTAGACCAAACAGGTGCCATTTTCGGTGATTTTCACCCTATTTTCTGAACCACATCCAGAAATAAAGTCATGGAGGTGACATCAAAGGCTTCCTGGGCTTTTTAACTTTCCTTTTCAGGGGAGACTAGCATCGGGTGCCCTGGACTGCCCTGGCGTGGATGTGCCTCCCACGTGGGCTGACCCCCGCCTGCAGGCTCGCGGCCCAGGAGTCGGGTGACAGGGCGCAGCACAGATTCCCAGCCTCTGACGACAGCCAGACGTCTTCTCCTTCTGAATCACCTGGTTTCGGGGCAGAGGAATAATGCAGCGCCGTGGAAGCGGGCTGTCTGGCATTTGTGAATGTAATCCCAGCCGGGATCTTTTATTTCCTTCCAATTTAATCATGTCAGTTATACCCCACCAGAGTCAGGCTGTAACTTTCCCCCAAGACAATGACTCCTGGGTGCTCTCATGTTTATTCCGTGGCAGTTTCGGAGGCCCTGGCCCGGCCCTGGATCGAGGCCAGTGGCATTTGGGGTGGAGGCGGCCAATGCCGGCCGGGCACCTGGAGGCCACCCCTTTCCCACCGCTGGGGATCCTGGAGGTGAATCCATGATATCTTCTTACTATCCGTATCAAATTCTTCAAACTACTGCAACGAATGATCCAAACTGGTAGCTTAAAGCAGCACAAATGTGCCCTCGCACAGCCTGGAAGCCACGAGTCCTAAATCAAGGCGTGCGCTCCCTCCAGAGGCTCTGGGAGGACCTTTCCTGCCCGCTCCAGCTCCCAGGGCTCCAGGTGTCTCTGGCTTGTGGCTGCATCTCTCTGCCCTCTGCCTCTGTGGACGCTTGACCTCCTGCCCTGTTATCTCTCCTCTGGTGTCTTCAAATCTCTCTTACAGACATCAGTTGTGTTGGATTAGGGCCACCCCAACCCCTACCACCTAACCTTAACTCACTTGCCTCTCCAATGACCCTATTCCCAATACGGCCAAGTTCACAGCTGTTGGGTATTAGGGCATCAGCGCGTCTTTGGGGGACCCAGTTGGACCCACCACACTGCCTTTGTCGTTTTCGCAGGCTCTGCCGTGCTGACCACACTTTCTCACACGTTTTGCTAGGCTGTATTTTCATTATCATTTAATTCAAAATATTATCTGCCTTCAACTGTGGCTTCTTCTCCAGCACATGGGTTTCTTGGAATGAGTTGCTGAGCTGCAGGCACCTGGGGGTCCCCATTACTTCTCAGGCTGATTTCCTGCACGTGTCTCTGGGGTCCAGGATGTGGCTGTGTTATTTCACTCTTTGAAATCAGTTGAGATTGGCTCTGTGGTGCAGACCGTGATCCGTTTTGCTTACTGTTTTACTTACTGTTTTAGTGAATTTGGGGAGAATGAGGGTCTGTGGTTGGTGGGTGCGTGTTCTGGAATCTGTCAGTTAGGTCCGTCTCGTTACCTGCGTGGTTCAAATCTTTATCTCTACAGCTTCGGGAGTTTTTCTGGTCCACTTGTCCTATCGCTAGAGAGGCATCTCAGGCTCTCTGTCGGAGTGAAGTGTTTCCTCGTTTCCTCTGTCACCCTGCCGTGTGGGGCTCTGTCACGAATGCAGGGGCCGGGGGCTCCCCCCTCAGTGGGTCTCCCTCCACCGCCTTCTTTGGTCTCAAGTATGTTTACCCTTGTGCTGTCTCCCGTTAGCTGGTTAGTCACGTGTCCTCCTGTTCTTGGTGGCGTTGCCCTCTGCCTGTTTGGGGAAATTAGCACTTTCCACACAGCCCAGGAACCCAGGACTCCCCCCGCCTCTTGGGCGCCATTGCTTGTGTCTAACCCACCGATGTGTTTAAGGCTTTGCGCGTTTAAACACTGACCCCGTGGCCGTTGCCGGCTTCTGCAGTCACGTTCTGGCGCATTTCCCTAGGTCCTTATGCTTCGGTTGTTCTGTGTTTCTGTGCTTCTGTTGAGCGCCTTATTCTAGCTGCTTCCAGCTTGGAGAACTCTCTGAGGTTTTGCTCGTCTGGAGGTGTCTTTATTTGCCTGCCTTTTTTCAAATGCAGTAGAGTTGAGTTACAATGTCGTGTTAGTTTCGGGTGTACAGCTCACCCACATGTGAACACACACACACACACACACGTATATATTTTCTTTTTCAGATTCTTTTCCCTTGTAGGTTATTACAAAATACTGAGTATAGTTCCCTGTGCTGTACAGTAGGTCCTTGTCATTTATCTATTTGATGTATAGTCGTGAGTGCATGTTAAATCCCAAACTCCTAATTTATCCCTCCCCCACTTCCCCTTTGGTAACCATAAGTTTGTTTTCTATGTCTGGGGGTCTGTTTCTGCTTTGTAAATAAGTTCACTTGTATCTTTTTTTTAGATTCCACATATAAGCAACATCATATGATATTTGTCTTTCTCTGACTTACTTCAGTTAGTATGACAATCTCTAGGTCCATCCATGTTGCTGCAAATGGCATTATCTCACTTTTTTATGACTGAGTGGTATCCCATCGTGTATATGTGCCACATCTCCTTTATCCACTCCTCTGTCGATGACACTTAGGCTGCTTCCATGTCCTGGCCATTGTAATTAGTGCTGCAGTGAACATCGGGGTGCAGGCATCTCTCCTTTTCAACCACCACATGTGCTGGCGTGGGCACCTGGGTGGGCAGCCGCTTTCCTTGGGCACCTTAAACACTCTTCCTGTCCCCTCTGGCCTCGTCCCTCCTCTGACTGCCTCCCAAGCTGGAGCTGCACGTCTTTTCTGGTTTTGCCTTTTTGATGTGCATCCGCTTTCTCCTCGGGAGCCGACTGTAGCAGTTAGACGGTCTCATCCCTGATTTTATTTTTCCTCTGTGCTCAGCACTCCTTTGCATCACAGAGTTTGGCCCCTGGACTTTGTCTCTGGGAGGATCGGGCTCTTGCGTTGGGCACAGATTGGCCTGGCGGATTCTGAGCGACCTTGGCCTTCAGTGGCGATCAGAGCTTATTTTTAAAGTGTATTTTTAACTCATTGCCCTGAGAAAATAGAAATTAGTGGCTTGCAGTCCTTACACACAAAAAGCTGTTCTCTGTGAAAGCAGGATGTAAGTTATTCTTACTAGCACAGCCCTCTCTGCTCTCACATGATTCAAGCCAAGAATTTAAGGTTTAAATGAGGTAAACTGAGAGATAGTTATCTAACTCAGAAACTGTTAACCAAACATACTTGCCTTCTCCATGTCCTGGCTACTGTAAATAGAGCTGCAGTGAACGTTGTGGTCCATGACTCTTTTTGAATTATGGTTTTCTCAGGGTATAGGCCCAGCAGTGGGATTGCTGGGTCGTATGGTAGTTCTATCTGTAGTTTTTTAAGGAACCTCCATACTGTTCTCCATAGTGGCTGTACCAATTCCCATTCCCACCAACAGTGCAGGAGGGCTCCCTTTTCTCCACACCCTCTCCAGCATTTGTTGTTTCTAGAGTTTTTGATGACGGCCATTCTGACCGGAGTGAGGTGATCCCTCATTGTAGTTTTGATTTGCGTTTCTCTAATGATTAGTGATGTTGAGCATCCTTTCATGTGCCTCTTGACCGTCTGTATGTCTTCCTTGGTGACATGTCTATTTGGGTCTTCCACCCATTTTTTAACTGGATTGTTTGTTTTTTTGGTATTGAGCTCCATGAGCTGTTTGTATATTTTGGAGATTAATCCTTTGTTGTTTCATTTGCAAATATTTTCTTCCATTCTGAGGGTTGTCTTTTTGTCTTGTTTATGGTTTCCTTTGCTGTCCATCGACAGATGAATGGATAAAGAAGATGTGGCACATATATGCAATGGAATATTACTCAGCCAGAAAAAGAAACAAAATTGAGTTATTTGTAGTGAGGTGGATGGACCTAGAGACTGTCATACGGAGTGAAGCAAGTCAGAAAGAGAAAAACAAATACTGTATGCTAACGCATATATGTGGAATCTAAAAAAAAAAAAAAAGGACTGATGAACCTAGTTGCTGGGCCGGAATAAACAGGTAGACATAGACAATGAACTGAAGACAGGGGCGGGAGGGGAAGCAGGGGCGAAGTGAGAGTGGCATCGACATATATACACTACCTCATGTGAAATAGATAGCTAGTGGGAAGCAGCCGCATAGCACAGGGAGATCAGCTCGGTGCTTTGTGACCACCTAGAGGGGTGGGATAGGGAGGGTGGGAGGGAGACACAAGAGGGAAGAGATACGGGAACATATGTATATGTATAACTGATTCACTTTGTTGTACAACAGAAACTAACACAGTATTGTGAAGCAATTATACTCCAACAAAGATCTATTTAAAAAAAAAAAGACATACTTCCCTTCTGTCTCTTCATGGAGCAGAAGAAAGCCAAGGAAAGGAGGTGGGTTTGGTTCAGTTTGCCAAGCAGATCTGAAGTTTAAAGCCTGGGGTGGCGGCTCAGCCTGCTTGGGAAACGTTTGGCAGAATCGGCTGCAGCCAGGTCTGTGTCCCCGCGGCCCCCAGACATGCACACGTGCGTCCCTCAGAGGCTCGTGTGCGGAGGTCTCAGCCCAGAGCCACGCGGGGCCCCAGCCCGTGGGCGGTAGGTCCTCTCCCTGGGCCTCAGGACCGTTGGTGTGACCTTGGGACAGGTCCCGGTCACTTTATCTGTGCTGTGGGTAATAATAGGATAGAAATCACTGCCCCGGGCGCTGGAGGGTGACCTGCTTATCTCTGGGCTTCAGCAGCTGTTTAATTTAAAAGATTGTAAAGTATTTTTGTCTCAGTGAGTCTGGCACATGCCCCCAAATGCAGCAGGTCCAGGAAAGCATCCAGCGCCTTCCCCTCCAGCCGTGGAGATGCCGCCTGTCTCCTCCCGGGGCCGGGGGTTGGGGGGGGTGTGCATGCGTGCGCACCTCTGTGTGATTCCTCACGCAAAGGGGAACATAGTTCAGATGCTCGTGTTTCTTACTTAGATACGTACCCCGGACAGTGTTCCCCACCACTCTGTACAGGGGAAAGCATGTACTAAAGCAGAGAGTCAAGAGGTAGAAGCAACCCAGGTGTCCATCGACGGATGATGGACAAACACAGTGTGGTCCGTTCAGACCACAGACTATGATTCAGCCTTCAGAGGAAGGACATTCGGACACAAGCTGCAACGGGAAGATCTTTGAGGACCCTGCTGAGCTGGTCGGGAAGGGACAGGCACCGTGCATGTCCCCTGTATAAGGACAGGAGGAATGAGGTCCATAGAGACGGAGACCAGGGTGGCGGTGGCGGGTCCCTGGGGCCGGGGAGGGGGCGGGGAGTTAGGGTTTTGCAAGATGAAAGAGCCCCGGAGATGGAGGCGGTGATGGCCGCACACCCACGTGGTGAAAGGTGAGATACACGGGGGCACAGAGCTTGTGTGAGTGAGCACGGATCTGAATCTGGCAGTGTTTGTGGGGGCCCCACCCGCTAGGAATGGGGGCATTTGTGGAGACAGCAGGGCTTGGTGGGCCTAGCCGGGGTGTGGCCTCCCTGGGGAGCCCCCTCTCTGTGACGGTGGCTCCGTGTGACGGGGGTCTCGCGCTTCCCGCTCTGACTGTGGCTGGGCTTCCGTTTGACGTCTCGGCCACCAGGGCACCAGAGTGACCCCACGTAGTGGCCTCCTTGATTTACTGTGGTTGCCAGCGTGAGAGTTCCTGATGCCACTGGCCTGCTCACTCAATTACAGCTAAAATGGTTAACTTTATGTTCTGGGTGTTTGACCACAATTAAACAAAATTCATTTTTTTAAAAAGGGAAAGAAAAGCTGAGAGGAGTAGACGGTGTGATGCGTTTCTGAGCCACAGCCCGAGGTCCCCGCTGATGTAGGGTGACACTCGGCGGGTTTGAGCTGCACCCCAAAACCTCAGCTGGTCCTCACCGGGCCTGCGAGGGGGTCAGAGGTGGACGCTGTGTCTGCCGGTGGCGGACTCCAGGCTGACCCAGTGACCCAGCGGCCATCCCCCGTGGGGGCTCGGGGAGAGGGGGAGCGACGTGGCTGCCGGTCCTGAGAGACAGAGTAGGGACGCTGGGACCAGAGGGGCCAGGACTGCAGCCCCACCCGGGCCACAGGGCTGCAGTGCCCGACGTCAGCCTTCCTGAGACCCCTCAGGAACCTGCAGGCGGGGGCCCCGCCCAGCACTGCTGCGGGGACCCAGAGGGTGTCCCCCGCTGAGCACAGGGAGCCCCGAAAGGGTGGGAAGTGACGGAGGCTGAGGCTGGGGCTGGGGCGGCAGGGGTCTCACCTCTGAGACAGCGCCTGGCCTGCTTCCTGGCCCCCAGGCAGGCCAGTCCCCTGAGGAGGCTTAGAGGCCCTACTCAGCTGCCCCGGGGTTGGGAGTCTGGGGCACAGACCCCCAGGTGACCGGCGAGATGCCTCGAGCAGACGCTGGCCAGAGGAAGGCAGACGTCCTCCCCGCCCCGGCGTCTTCCGTTTTCCCCGTCCACGCAGCGCCCAGCGCAGCCGGCGGCCTCCTGGCCAGCCCCCATGCCACAGCCCGTCCGGGGAGATGCCTGCAGTCTGCTCCCCTTGGGCCTGGGCCCCAAGCTGGTACCACAGGGCCTCCCCACGCCGCTGCCCCTCCATCCGCCTGCTGGCCGGGCCTCCTTCCCCCTGTGCCCACTCCTCATGCCCTGTGTTTGGTCCCCCTCCGTCTTCTAGCCTGGGGACTCGCCTCCCAGACCAGATGGCCCTGCTGGTCCATGCTGTGTGTCCAGCCTCAGCTGTAGTGCTGGGGGATGGAGCGTTGAGCTGATGAAGGAACTGGTCAGTGAAGGAGCCCACGCTTCCCCCAGAGCCTTGTGACCCCACCCTCTCACGGCCCCCATCAGGGAAACCACTGCCCCGGCCCCTCCCAGGCTGCGTGTGCACGTAGCTGTCCTTCCCTAGGAGAGCTCGTACTGGCTCCCGAGGACACCCGTGGATGTGGGCCAGGCGAGGTCCCGACGACAGCGGGCTCGCGTCCAGGAAAGGCACAGCCCCTTCCCAGCCCCCATAGGCTGTGTGACATCTAGCAAGTCGCACAGCCTCTCTGGGCCCCGCAGAACGGGTGTCTTTATTGTGCCTGCGGTCGGTCGTCTTTTTCTTCCTCCGTGATTAGTTGAGGTCCTCTGCACGAAGAGTCCGAGCAGCCCCTGACTCGGGGAGCGCCAGGGACAAGCCCTGCTGGGGGCCTGGACGCCGGCCCCACCCTCCCCAGGAGGCTGTGAGCTACCCGAGGGGAACAGGCGCCCGCCCCCATCAGGGCCTCCTGCCGGCTGGGCTAAGCAGACCGTGTTCTGGGGACCGAGGCACCTCCGATGGGCTCCGATGCCGGGCACACGGCTTTGTGATGTCACAGGTGTTTGCTGGCTGCTCTTACGGTCGGACAGAAGCTGCCAGGAAGATGAGGGGTGCGGACCTGCCGTGATTCAGGGGTCCGCGTTCTTCCCTGCGAGTTGCAGACGGGACTGGATGCCACGGGTCGGTTTGAGCCTGACTCTGGCTCAGAACACGCCTCAGAGCCCTGCTGTCCTTCTCCTGTGAGGGATGCGCCCACCGTTCCACGCCCTGAGTGTTCTGTGCCCGGGATGCCCGCGCAGCCCCATCCAGGTCAGAGCGGGGCCCGGTCTGCACTCCAGACGCGCCTGCCTGCCTGGGAGCTGCCATTCTGGCGCCTGGCCACGCGCAGGTCTTCCTGCCCTGGAGCACCTGGTGGGCAGGGCGGGGCAGCCTCCTCTCGTCCCGTGGCCGCGCGCATCCCACCCGATGCACGCGCCGTCCCGTTTGCCCGCCGCTGTTGATGGGCGTGTGCGTGTTCACAGCCGGGCCGACCCGACGGTGCTGCTGGGACCGTCCTGGGTGTCTCTGGCGCACACGCGTCGCCGGGTGGTGACGGAGCCTGTTTTACATGCCCGGCGTGTCAGGAAGTCCCCGTGTCCCACCCTGGCCCGCAGTGGGCCTTCCTGCAGTGATGGGTGGACCCCGTCCCTGGAGGGGCTGCCCCACCTCCACTGTGGAGTCCACACCCCCAGTGTATCAGTGGTCCTTATACAGTCCGGGCAGGCCTGGGTCGGTAACACGGCTGGCAGCGGCCTTGGGCTCTGGGGCCCACTTTCCTGCCCCGATGGCGTCTTTGAGGAGCAGTGTCTGATGCTACTGAAGACCGCTTAGTTTCCTTTCATGGAGGGTTCCAGGCCACGAAGGAGTCCCCAGTCATCACTTCTGTGTACTTCTGTGTTTTGCAGCCCTGACTTCAGGCTGTGCTCCTGCAGGCCTCGGGCCTCCCCGATGGCCTCACGGGCTGGCCAACCTAGGGGCCGCCCCACAGGGTGCCCTGGGAGCCTGCCAGGAGGCCAGGCTCACTGCAGCCCCAGAGAGACCCACGGCACTCAGAAGGGTGAAAGGGGGAGCCTGGCCACCACGTCAGCAGAAAGGTCCCAAGTCGACACCAGTGCCACGTGGTGGAGCCTGACGGCTTTTAGTGGGACCGCAAGGCTGGGAACCGCCTGCACGTGTGCCAGGCTGCGGGGGACAGGATTTTGGAGGGAAGACAGAGCAGCAAAGGGGAGCCGTTGGGCCTGAAGGGAGGTCAGAAGCACTAGAGCTTGAAGCTGGGTGCTCCTGTCCCCACAGCCCCTGCCCCTGCCCCGTCCTGGCACAGGAAGCCGGGGCCAGCCCATGCCGCCCATCCTGGAACTCTTGGGGAAGTCCAGA
This sequence comes from Globicephala melas, assembly GCF_963455315.2. Lineage (NCBI taxonomy): Eukaryota > Metazoa > Chordata > Mammalia > Artiodactyla > Delphinidae > Globicephala > Globicephala melas. The sequence goes on along the minus strand of NC_083316.1, from coordinate 586,723 downwards.
GGGGGTGGCTGTGTCCCTGCTCTGCACCCTGAGATGTGGCCTCCTGGGGAAGGGTGGGAGGACCCCCGCCGGCGCCCTGAGCCATCTCGGGCCTGGGGGTGTGAGGCAGGGGAGCCCAGGGGGCTGGGGGCTGGCGCGGAGATGGCAGGGTGGGTGAGACACGCGGCCTGGACCCCTGATGCCCTGAGAGTCCCGGCTGTTCCTGAGGCTGGGACTGGGTGCCGGGGCCCTGGCGCACTTGACCATGGGCGAGACGGGCAGCGTGACAGCTGTGTGTGGACAGGAGTGGACGGGAGACGGTTTCACACACGCACGTTGCCAAGCGGAGACGTGCGCCTGCTCCCAGAGTTTCCATGGAGCTGACGGTCCTCGGGGGTTCTGGGGAGCACCGTGGGGTGCTGGCGAGGGCCCCGGGCGTCTGGGCTCCGGCTGTGGCCCCCAGGACAGGGTTGGGAAAGGTGGCGGCGGTGACCATGGGTCTGGCCTTTGCATCCCCGATCCCAGTTGCTTGAAAAACGCTGTGTTGTCAGTGGTGCTTCCTTCAGCGTCACCGGTGAGCCTTCACATGTCCTGCGAATCAGAGAACGAATTCTTTAAGCTCGCCTAGCACGTCTTCGCCTCCAGCACCTATGGTCTCAGGTTAGGAGGAGCACTTGTGCTTTCCCAGGTTGAATTTTCACATACCAGACTTCGGTTTCACAAAAATGGGTCAGGGCCCTCCTTGCTGGCCCAGTTATAAAATGCAACTCCACCCTCTTCCAGACCGTCCGCCAGCGGGGAGGTCTGCCGTGCTCTCCTCTGGCAACGGGGAGCCACCACTTCCTTTTTTTGAGAATTAAAACAATAGGGCTCTGATCACCGAGGCTGCGGGGTTCCCGGGAGCCGGGCCTGCCTCTCTCCCTGTCCCTCCCACGACTGGTCGGACCCCGACTCTCTTCCCGTAAGCCAGGCCGAGGCTCGCCAGCTGCCCAGGCGCACCGGGGAGAACCCCCAGGAACGGTCGGCGTCTTCGGGGTTTCAGCTCAGTTCATTCTGAGTGCGGCTGTCTGGGGTCAGCCTGTAGCCGGCGACTCCCCCAAGTCCTCTCTGGCCTGTCCTGGACCATGTCCCACCTCCTCCCAGACCCACTCTCACTTTCCTGGTGGGAAGACCCCAGTCTCCGGCAGGAGACTCCCCGAGACCAGTCATGCCCAGAGCAGCCTTCTTTGGCCCTGGTTGGTGATTGAGTTTGTCCGGTTGTCAGAACATTCCATGGGGTGACTGTCGCGAGTCCTGCTGGGCCTGGCCGGGTCGCTCGCGGTTCTGCTGAGCTGGCCTGCGTTCCTTCCCTGCGGTTTTTGGAAAGCTCTTTGCAAACTCCTCAGGTTACAGGGAAAGGTTTCTCAGGGTGGGGGCTTCTCTCTTTTGTCAAGGGGCTCTGGGTCCTCCTGGGGGAACTCGGGCAAAACCGGGTTCCCAGGGCTGTGCCCCCCACCCCACCCCACCCCACCCCATCCCATCCCCCCATCCCCTACCCCACCCCATCCCCCCATCCACCTACCCCACCCCATCCCCCTACCCTACCCCACCCTCCTACCCCACCCCATCCCCCAACACCTACCCCACCCTTGCCCCACCCATCCCCCATCCCCCTACCCCACCCCCATCCCCCATCCCCCAACACCTACCCCACCCATCCCCCACCCCATTCCCCATCCCCTTACCCCACCCCCATCCCCCATCCCCCACTCCCAGGAGATGCCCCGGAAGGCCCAGTGGGGTCTCCCAGAGGGTGGGCCTTATGACTGGATCCCTGCCCTCTAGTGCTCAGCCCTGTGCTTTCTACCTGTGTGTTCTTTTAACGTCACTTCCTTTCCTCCGCCCAGCAAGGTCTCTCGGCCGGGGGTGGGGGGGGGGTGCTGGTGGGGGTCCCACCTGCACATCTTCAGATGCCACCCGACAGGGACTTTTCGGGCAGGTGCTGCCTGCTCCTGTGTGCGCACCCCGATCCCGGAGGCGGAGGGGCAGGGTGGGCAAGCCTGGGGCATCGCGGCACCAAGAGTGGGCCACCCAGCCACCAGGCACATGACGTCCTGAGCTGGGGACAGGCAGAGCGGGGCCAGCTGGGGGCAGGAGGAAAGGAGGGTGTGGAGACCGAGTTTCAAGATACGGCTGCGCGTTACTTAGAAACAAGGAACTTCTGTTTATTTTGTTGTTTTAATTGAAGTCTAGTTGATTTACAAACTTGTGTGAACTTCAGGTGTACAGCAAAGTGATTCAGTTACACATATCTATATTCTTCTTCAGATTCTTTTCCATTAAAGTTTATTACAAGATACCGAGTATACTTCCTTGGGCTATACAGTAGGTCCTTGTCGTTTATCCATTTTACGTGTAGTGAAACAAGGAAGTTTATTTACCTAGAATTATAAAATTACTTTATTTTGAAAAATTCCAAACGTACAGAAAGGCGCAAGAATAGTGCAAGGACACGCACTCAGCCCGGTGATGTCCTTGACGTCTGCCCTTGCCGTCCCATCCACCCCTCAGGCCTTTCACCTGCTGAGGGCTGGGTTTCCTTTGCTTCTCAGGTGACAATGACGTGATTCAGGGGCCAGGCCATTGTTCTGCAGAACCCAGGGCCAGTTAGGTCCTGGGCAGGCAGCCTGGCCGCAGGGCTTCTGCGTGGGTGGGCCTTGGGTCAGCACAGCCGGGGCCCAGGGTGGGGGTCCTGGACTTGGGGCCACAGAGGGGGTCACAGTGGGGAGCTGGATGCAGGGTCACCGACAAAGACTTCTGCAAGTTCAGTACTGACTGCCACCCCAAGTTACTGCCACCTCTGGGGGGCAGTGGGGGTTGAGGTTTCATCGGCAGAGCCCCGAGGGCAGGGGGGCTGCCAGCCTCCCCACAGACCGGGGGTCTCAGCTTCGTCCAGCTGTGTTGGTGACCACGGGAGCTCATCAGCAAGTCCAGCCCCTTCATTTTACAGATAAGGAGACCGAGGCTAGAGGCCGAGGGTCGTCGGCAGGGGTTGGGGGGGCATCTCCTTTCCTGTTCAGAGCCTGTGTTTGGTCCTCCGACTTTGCTGCCCAAGGTTCAGCTGCAGCCTCATCTTTCCAGGCTGGGACTTGCTGTCCGGAAGGGTGTGCGGGGGCCGGGGTCCCCTGCGCAGAGGGCCGCAGGTCCAGGGAAGAGGCCACAGCCCATCTCTGAGCCACCACATCGGGGTCAGACATGGGGTCCTTGTGGGCAACGTCAGGGAGGGGGTCTGTGCTCCTCCCACCCCCTTCAGCGCCACATCTGTTTCCGTGCTGCCCCCGGGCGGCGCCCCCACCTTCCCCACGGAGCTGGTCCCTCACCGAAGGACATCTGGAAGCGCTCCCGTCCTTTGGGGGCGGCCCTTTCCCCACCTTCCACGCTGTTGACCTGGAGAGCCGCTGACGCCACCCAGCACCATCGCAGCCCTGATCTCTAACGTCCGACACTGCCGCCCCTTCCGCGGGCCTGCAGATCCCCCCTGGGTGCAAGGTGGGCTGTGACCGTGGCCCAGGCCAAGGGCACCCCCGCCTCAGGAGGCTGGTGTGCTCCTGGGTGGGGCTGCTGACAGGGGAGCACTCCCGGGGGGCCAGGCCCCCTTCTGCCAGGAACCCGGGACAGAGGTGGGAGCCTGGGCCCCCTGCCTGGAGGCGGCGGCTTTTCGGGTTTTGATTTTCTGCGATTGGTCGCTGACAGAGCACAGTGCAGGGAAAGGCGCTTCCCTGCGATCCCTGCCCAGAGACAGGCATGGGCCTCCCCCATCTTCATAGAAACTCACGTGCACCTTCAAACGGGGTCAGAGCGGCGGATTATTCTGCTGCAGTCCGTCGTGGCCGTTTCTGCCCACACCACCTGTATTTCTGCCTTATTTTTGTAAAACTGTTTTGGGGTGATTCACTGCACCTAAATGCTACACTTTGGGGGCTAATTTCTCTTTGATGGACACTTGGACACAGATTTCCTGTGTCTTTAAGAAACTACCAGGTGATGGCAGGTTACAAGGCAGGTGGCATCCTGGGGAGTGCCTGGCTTGGGTGTGGAGTCCCACCTTGTGCCTTCCCTGCTCTAGCCTACAAGCTTCCTTTCCCGGGGGCCTCCCCAGACAGAACCTAGTGGGGTGGGGGCAGGGGAGGTCTCCCCCGAGCCGGCAGGGATGGGCCTGGGGACCCCGGTGGGCGGGGTCCTGCCGCAGAGCCCTGGTGACTTGTGGCTTCGCGGTTGTGTCCGTTGTGGACCCGGCGCCCTGCTAACCGTGGCTCCCTTCAGTTGGAAGCGCTTCCCTAAACGAAGCGCTCGGTGAGCCTCAGTCAGGCAAGGGGGAGGGGAGGGGAGATCAGATCTCGGCCGGGGTGGACAGTCCCACTCTCGGGGTGAGCGGGACAGTGAGGGCGGAGGGGGGTACAGTTGCGGGCAGGGGGATGGCCATGCGGGCGGGGGCAAGGGGGACAGACCGGCCAGAGGCCTGCCTGGGGCAGCGGGGGAGCGGGCTGTGCAGGAACCGAAAGTCAGCCGCTGGGGGCGGGGCGGCACTGGGGGTCCGGGGGCGCGGGCAGCGCCCGGACGCAGGCTGGGGGCGGGTCCTCAGCGGAAGGAGCCCCGCCCCGGCCCACCGAGCGCAAACTTTTCCAGGGCTCGCGGGGAAGCCAGGTGCGGTCACGTGGGGCGAGGCGGGGGCGGACCGCGCTGACCCCGCCCCTGCGCCCTAGTCCGGCCTCGTCGGCGGGAGCGCGCGGAGACGCCGGGGCGCCGGGCGAGCCATGCCCACCAACTTCACCGTGGTGCCTGTGGAGGCGCGGGCGGACGGCGGCCAGGATGAGGGTCCCGAGCAGACCGAGGCGCCGGGCCCCCCCGAGGGCGGTGAGCCCAACTGCCCGAGCCAGGGTGAGCGCGGCCGCACCTGCCCGCGGGACAAAGGCGGAGGCCGGGCTGCGCGGGGCTGGCGGCCGGTGGGAAGGAGAGGAGAGGGGAGGGGAGGGAGGGAGGGCAGGGAGGAGGGGGCGGCCCTGGAGGGAGGGGGTGGGGTGGGAGGAGGGGGAAGGGAGGGAGGCCGCGGCGGAGGGGGTGGCATGGGTGGCAGGGAGGGGGGGCGACCTGGGCCCGGGACGTCGCCCGAGGAAGGGGTGTGGGGCTGCTCTCCGCTCCCCCTCCCCGATTCCCAGCCCGCGCCTTCCTCTCACTCCTCACTAGTTTCCACCGCTTTGCCTGCTTCTGTGGTTCCCGTCTCGCCGAGCCCCCTCTCCAGGCTTAGTGGTGGAGGCGCTGGGCGAGGGCTTCAGGGGCGGTGGGCCCTCCTCTGCTGCGCCCCCATGCCCCCCCCCCGGGGCCTAGGAAGCACCTTTCTCCCGCTCGGGGTGGGCCCCTGGGGAGGTGTGAGACGCCCTGGGTAGCTGTGGAGACCGAGGAGGGGCTCTTCCTCCGAGAGTTGCCAGGCCCCCCAGGCCCGGTGACCCGGTGGGGTCCCCACCCGTGGTAAGGCTCCTCGGGGCAGGAGCGCCTGGCTGCTTCCTTCCCAGCCACCTCTGCTTTGCTCGTCTGTGCTCTCGGGCGGTGGGGCAAAGGGCCGCCAGTCAGATAAGCCCGGCTGACCGGGGACAGGCCGGCACTCCGCGGGGTCTTGAGCAGGAAGGACTGCAGGTCCCTGCCGGGGCGGGGGGGAGCTGCACTCAGGCTGAGGGTCCTCCTTGCCCACTTCGCTCCTGGGATCAGGAGGTCTCTGGCACTTTCACTTTCTCTTGGTGCGGGGCATCCCCAGGCCTGTTCCTCCATCATCTGGGCTCCAGGCCCGGGCGTCTCTGCAGCTGATAGGTTGGTCATCCTGAGTCCGCTGCTTCATCTGGGGCTCAGCACCCCTCTAGAAATGGAGGGTTGGGGAAGAGGTATCCTGCTCCAGGCAGGAAAAGGGGCGAGGTCAGTGGAGGCCACAGGTCCTGCGGCCTGGCAGGAGAGGCCGGGCACCCCCTGGGGGCAGCACGCCGTCCTAGTGGGCAGGGGCGGGTCGGCAGGGTCCCGCCCCACCCCTCGGGTGCCCGCCGGCTTTCCTCTGCACGTGGGTGTGGGTGTGGGAGTGGGCACAGAGGCCGGAACCAGGCCGGACTTGAAGGCAGAGTCCGTAAGCCCAGCCTTTCTCTCACTGCGGCTCCGGTTAGCGCGTCCCGGTGTGGCCTTTCTGGGCGAGCGGCGTTTCACCGGCCACCAGGAGCCGTCGTGTCCTCGGGGACCCTCAGCCCTCCCGGGTGTGCGGCCCCTGCCTGCCGGCTCCTTCTCGGACGGGCCTCGGTGGCTCTCTGTAAGCTCGGTGCCCCTGGGCCTGCGCTCAGGGCTGCCAGGAGGGCCGTGGTGTTGCCTGCCCGGCTGGCCTCGAGCCCCCAGCTGCCCTCAGTCCAAGGCTCTTGCTTTCTCAGCCCTAATCCCTCTCCCGGCTCGTCTGGAACCCGCCTTGCCTGTGTGCTCTCAGAGGCGGGAGCGACGGCAAACGCTAAGTGTGGGCGTCCTGCATGCTTTTCAACAAACCCTTTAGGGTCTGAGCTGCACCTGTGACACTTAGACGAGCTGGCGCAGAACTTCAACCTGGGAAGCCTGTGTTCTTCGCTCGTTCTCGTGCTCCCGTAGAGAGACAGCCGCAGAAGGCGTTGGGGAACTGGCCAGAGCCCGCTACGGGGTCACAGGCAGGCGTGCTGCTGCCTTTCGGGGTCTGCTCAGCTGGGTTCTGAGTTTTAACGCAAGCCGTCAGACCAGTCGGTGCCCGGAGAGGCCGTGTGACGCCAGCGTGACGGGGAGCCTGGGACGCAGCCCCACGCCCTGCTCATTGGTGGGACAGTCCTGCGGGAGCCGGAACCGCTGCGTGGAGCCCCTTTGAAGACCCGCGTGCGGGGCCCTTACCCTGTGGTCCAGCTTGTGCCACACCTGCTCATCGCAGTCACTGAAGTTCCTTCGTGACTCCGTGGCCAGCCTTAGAACCTCCAGGGAGGCACCTGGCTTTCTGGGTGGGCCTCCCGGTGGTGCTGGTGAAGCAGGCTTGGGGATACCCTCCCGAGGCGTACCTGGGGCTGTCGTGGGAATAGGGAGCGCGGGACGCCAGGCCGAGGGTGGGAGGGAGGTGAGGGGGCCCGCGCTCACGTCTGCAGGCCCACCTGGCTGGCCCAGAGCTTGGTGGGGCCGGCCTCGGTTGTGCCTGGCCTGAGGCTGGCGGCCTAGGCGGTGAGCCTGTGGCACGGGGCGGCGCCTGGGCTGCCTTCGGCCCCTGTGTCCAGGCTGGGCCTGCCGGGGAGCCCCGTCGTCAGCCTGTGGAGCCGGGGCCCGTTTCCTGGCTGTCGGGGGCTCTGGGCCTCATCAGGCTGCGGTGGCCAATGCCACGTGTTGGCCTTGAACTGCCCCTGCTATTTTGACCTTGGCCGTGTCCGCTCGGCAGGCCCACAGTTGGCGTGTTAGGGGTGGGAAGGTGGCCTGTGGGCAGTGAGGTGGGGGGGTCCACGTGCACCCCCAGAGGGGTGGCCCCGACCACACTGCCCCCCACCGCAGGCCCGTGGGCTGGGCGCTGGAGGGCCGCTGTTCCTGCCGGTTCCTCCCGGGAGCTGCCCACAGCTCCGCTGGGGCTTCCTCTTCCTTCCTTGTTCCTCTTTCTGGATTCCTTTCCCGTGATTTCATGCTCTGCCGCTCAGGTCCCGTGGGTCACCCGGGGGTCTTCTCTTGCCCCCTGTGAAGGGGACCCGCGCCCCCAGCCACTGACCCAGGCAGCCCTGGGAGCATCACCTTCGTCCTGCGGGGCTCGTGGGTCACGGGGAGCGGGATGTGTGCCGATGCGTGTGCCCGCTGCCCTCGAGGGTCTGCTGCCGCTGGGGTGGTCAGAGCACAAAGCCGAGGCCCTGGGCGCTGGGACGTGAGTGCGGCCGGAGAGTGGGCCCGAGACAGAGCCTCGAGCGTTGCTCCGCCACTGGGTCCAGGAAGGAAGGGATGCGTCATGCTGGCGCGGGGGACGTCTGAGCAGGAAGGGCAGGCGGCGCAGGCTGTCCGAAGGGCTGACCCCTGAAAGTCGGTTGCACCTCATCCACCGAGGAAAGAGTGGGCGGTGCCGTGTATCTCCCGGGGCCCCAGGGCGAGGAGGGGTCCCCCATTCTCCAGCAGCGCACAGGGCATCACCAACCAGCGGGGAATCCCACTGCCCCCCAGCCCCCAGGAGGCGCCGGGCAGAGAGGCAGTTAGCGTGCCCCAGGACGCTCGGCGCACGTAAGCCCTGCTGGCCGCTGGGGCCCTCTCCTTGCCTAACAGAGAGCCCAGCCAAGCCCACGGCTCCGCTCTGCCAGGGGCCGCCCAGGACACACACACCAGGCAGTCCTCCCACCAGTCCTCCCAGATGCACACAGACACGCGCGCGCGTGCCCGCGGCAGGACAGCCCCACCCCAGCTGGCTCCATGCCACCCTTCTGTGGAATCCCCCTGGGCCAGCTCAGCGCCCCATGGCGTCAGACCCTGACTCGTTGCCCCGAGGGGCCTGTCTCAGGCCGGCTCACCCCGTCCCATCCCGGGGGCTGAATTTCGGGGCACAGGCTGCTGCTGGTCCTTGTTGCACATGGACAGGCTGAATCCCACCGGTCCCCTTGTGCGGCCAGGCCCACGAGAGTGCCCATGTCACTGGAGGTGGCTACACGAGCAGAGGGGGTCTGTCTGCAGGGCCAGCCGCTCCGCGCCTGAGGCCACAACCACCTTATGAACGGGGGCAGGTGGCCCCACCTGGGCAGAGCAGCTCCCAGTGACATGGGGCCCCCACCGCACAGAGAGCCTGCAGCTCAGAGGCCCCTCTGGCCGGACGGTCACACGGCCAGGGCTTCAGAACCAGGATGGCCCCGCAGCCCATGGTCTCCGCGCGGACCCCGTTGTTTTCAAATAATTGATCCCACGTGTCCCTTGCTTGGAGGTGGGCAGCGGGCTTACTCTCCGCTTGGCGGTGGTGGGGGGGAGTTCTCGCGGGGCCGCTGGAGGAGGGACCTGCCTAGAGAGGGGGAGGGGCCTTGTGTGGGCCCAGGTCACCCAGGGTCTTGATTTACTGCAGCTCAGGGCATCACAGACTGAGCAGGGGGCGGCCGGGATGGCCAGGGGCGTCTGCCAGGTCGGACCCCGTAGGCGAGGGAGCTGTCCTTTCCCTGCCCCCGGGAGACCAGGCCGTGGAGGGAGGCCTCTGCTCAGCAGGCCTGTGGCCACAGTCCTGAGCGGACCCGAGCAGGTCCTGGCACCTGAGTGGGTTGGCCCGGGCTCCTGCCCTGGGCGGTGGGTGGCCTTGGGCCGGGGGTTCCTTCCCAGGGCCAGTGTCCTCGGGGCACAGCAGCGGGACTGTGGTCATGCTCGGGGCAGACATTGGAGGCACAGGCGGATGGGAAGACGGTGCTGCTGGCTGGTCTCTGGGAGTCTCCCGTTACCCCCTGAAGGGCTGGGCATTGCTGGGCGCGTGAGGCTGGAGGGCAGAGGCTGCTGTTTGGCGTGAGTGTCAGCTGCCGTGCGCGCAGCCAGGTGCCTTTTGGGGGCGTCCCTCTCGTAGTCGCTTTGCAGCAGCGCTGCTGGCGGGGAGCAGGCGTCTGCAAGCGGCTCTGGGAGTGTTAGGCCAGCCAGGGTGACGGTCAGGGGCCGTCCGGGCTCCAGCGGGTGGCTGCCCTGGGCTCTCTTCTGGGGGACCCTGGGGCAGGGCCGCCCGGCACAGAGAGCAGAGCACAAAGGGTTACACCTTGCTTTTATGAGAAAGCGGGAACTCCCTCTTCAGAGCAGAGGTCTGGTCTGTGCAGATAAGCCTGCAGCTTCAGCAGGACCAGCCGGAGAATGAGGCGCCCCGGTCCCCCGATCCATGGCCGCTCCTCCGTCTGTGGCCCCCGGCGCCGTGTCGGCCCTGGAGCCCTGTGCCGGGGGCGCTGGTGAGGGGCCCTGTCCAGGTGCCCCTGTGGCTGGGGGGTTTTGCAGGGCCGTGCTCCTGGCCGGGAAGGGGGTGAAGTGTGGGTGCCAGGTCTGCGTGGCCTCGCTGCCCGCGCCTCTGGCCAGGCTCAGCGGCAAGGCCCTGGGGCCCTGGGCTGGGTTTGTTTCCTCTTTCTTTCCTGGGGCGGTTCTCTCTTTGAGAACACAATCGCGGAGGAGAGGGAAGCTCTGTTTCTGAGCTTCCTGAGGCTTGGGTGGGCCCCATGACCAGCTGTGAGTTCCCTGTGCTCAGGGCTGCTCTCGGGCAGTCCCTGGCTCCCTGTGCCTGTGGCGCTGGGGTCTCTGCTGGGTGTTGGGCTCCTGGGCCTGCGTTTACTGCTCGCAGCCAGAACTGCTTCCCGTCTAAGCGGCCTGCAGCCGCCCTGCAGCTGAGCCCGTCTGGGCGTCCGCGTGTGCCTGTGGCCTGGCGCCGTCTGCGAGGCGGGGGCACCCCACGAGTCCACGTGAGCGGGACGCCCCCCCAGGGTGATGGGGAGGCCTTGTGCAGGCCCCGCGCCGTCCTGGGGGTTCTCCGTGTGCCTGTCTCCCTCTCCTGGAGCCGGCCTGTCCCAGAGGTGGCCGTGTCCTGGGCCCCATCTGGTCACGGCGCCCACGGGTCAGGCCTGGGTTCTCAGGGAGGCTCTCGGGACGGTCACTGGGGAGGGAGCCTGTGGAGCTGATATCAGAGGAGAGACGCGCCGGGTGGTTCTTGGGTTTCCTCTTCCCTCTGATGGAGGGTCTTGGCCGCAGCCCGGCAGGAGCCTGAGTCGGTAACGGGAGCCGCCCCGGGAGGCTGGTGGGGCTCCCGGCTGCCCACCTCCCGCCTTTGCCCCGGCTGGGCCGGCCCTGCCGTCCTGAGCCCTTCCCCCCACCCCCAGGCTGGGATCACGACTGCCAGCTCCCGAGGAGGGAGAGGTCGGATCGGCAGCAGACCCCGAGGGGTGGCGGGGAGCCGGGTCCCCGAGTCCACCGGAGGCCCACGCCGCCCAGGAGGGAGCGCGTCCAGCCTGGGAGGGCAGGTCCTTTGGACGGGCGGGAAGTCCCTGAAACACTTACTGTTCTGGGGGAGCAGCTCACAGAGCCGTGGCCCACAGCCGTGCCCCGTGTGCCTCTGTGTGCTTGCACACGTGTGTTAACGTGTGTGGCTGGCTGGTTCCTCTGTGTTCTTGCCTCTTAGTAGCCGAGAATCCCGGTACTTTCCTTGTTGTCTCGACTGTGCGAGTGTCAGGTTTGAGGAGAAGGTGCCAGCCAGAGCTGGTGTCTTTGGCCCGACGGCTGGGCCGAAGCCCTTGGCTGGAGCAGCGGACACCGGGGCGGTGGCCGTGACCTTGGTCCGGGTTGAAGGGCGGCTGTGTCCCTCCAGTGCCCGCAGCCTTCCTGAGTCCTTGTGTGCGAGCACCCCGGTCCTTGGGGTCGCCCGGGAGAACCCTCCCCCGGGCGCGGGGTGGCGGGGGCAGCTTAGCGGGCGCAGGGGGCACGGCAGGGGCAGCTTAGCGGGTGCAGGGGGCACGGCAGGGGCAGCTTAGCGGGCGCAGGGGCACGTCTGGGCCAGGCAGGCTCTTTCCCCTCGGTTGTGCCGCCTGCTTCTGATTTTGGCTGGGACCTGGTGTCACGGGGGGCGCTGGTGGCAGGGTGCTCCCAGAAGTGAGGGCTGTGTCATTTCCGGAAGGCCTCGCAGAGGTGCTGTGATCCGGCCTTGCCCGCCTCTCCCAGCGGACACCCGCCGCGCCCCACCAGGTGCTGGGTTCCAGGTGCCGGCACACACGCACAGCACTCTCGGGTAGGGCGGAGCCGGCCTGCCGCCACCCGCGTGCCCGTGGTCCTGGGCCTGGACGGTGCTGCTTCCGGCCCCAGGCAGCGGGGTCTGTGCTTGGTGGGGGGCAGCTGGGGGCCAGGCGCACAGGGTCACCTGGCGAGGCCCTTGGGAAGTAGCATCTCTGGACGTCTGGGCCTCCGGCCGGCAAGGTGCCCCCGCAGGCCACGCCTGAGGGTTGGGCAAGGGCCCATGGAGGTCCGAGGGGCAGGGGCACATCCACCTCCTGCCCTCTGGGCTCTCGCCTGTGGGCAGGCAGTTCTCGCTCCAGAGGCCTGGGTGGGAGGCCCAGGCAGCCCTCCAGGAGAGGACGTTGGGAGGTGCCCCGGCGAGGGGCCGCGTCCCGCTGGCCGGGCTGTGGGTGGTTCCTGTCCTGTCAGTGTTTCCCCTGTCTTCGCCAGAGAACGGGTTTCTGTTTTAGCCAGAAACTTGCTGTGAAAGCACGGGAGCTCTCGACCTCAAGCATTTCCTTTTTTTCTGGCTTGAACGCCAAACGGTTTCTTCTCAGGCTGTGCCCCTCGGGGAGTCCACTGGCCCAGGTGGCCAGGCCGCTGGATTTCAGATCCAGCATTGATCCTGGCTGCAAAGCACGGAGGGCAGGGGGCAAGGGCCAGAGGGCATTAGTTAACCCCGAGGGTCGTGGAACCTAAAAACTCCGCTGCAGTGCTGAACCACTTGGAAGGGGATGCAGCCTCGGGGGCCGGCCAGTCGGACGCACTGTTAGGTTGGCAGGTGGGAGGTGGCCCCGCGGCCCCAGGGCAGGACTGCGGGCCGCCCGCTGCCCGTGCCTCGGTGCAGGCCCGGCCCAGCTGACCCTCGGGAACGCCTCTGGCTCTGAGCCTCAGAGGTCGCTCTCTGCTCCTCCCCTGGGAGCTCTTCCCGAAGAGAAAGACAGTGGTAGAAATCCCGAACGCTGGCCCGGGGCTGAGGGTGTGGGGGAGGCTGGCGCACTGCGAGGGGAGGGCTTGTGCGCAGAGGTTGCAGCGGGGCTGGCGGAGGCTGTGACCAGAGACGGAGGACGCTGCACTCGGGACCCTCAGTGGGGTTGGGGCTCTGACCACTGGGTCCGGGCCTGCCGGGCTCCACTTGGCCCCCGAGCTGGCGCCCCCGTCCCGCCTGCCTCTCTGGCCTGGGCCGTCCCCTCCCGCCCCGAAGGCCCTGCTGCGTTCGCTCGATGCTGAGGACGCACGCGCCTCTCCTGGTGGCTTCCTGTTCCCGCCCCCTCGTCCAGAGCACCAGGTCCCACGCTGTCCCTGGTGACCACCACGTTTACTCAGGGTTAAGTTTGCATTTCATGGAGCCAGAAACCGGGCATCAAAACGGATGTGGGAGAAGCAGATCGAGGACGGGTGGAAAGAGCAGAGGCCGCCTCGGCGGGGGGCCGTGTGTCTCCGAGGGCCGGGCGCGCGGGCTGGTGGAGGCAGCGGCGCTCTGAGCTGTGTCAGGCCTGCACCGGATGGGGAGGGTCCGCTTGGATGTGTGGCCGGCGCTTGCGGGCGCGGGGGCTTCTCAGGACGCCCGTGATGACACGAGACACACGGCCTCATGCGAAGCTCGCTGCTGCCTCCCCTCACGGGGAGGAGGAGGGCTGCCCTGCCCACTTCGCCCCTTCCTGGCCACGGTTGCTCCCCGGGCCTTGGGCTCTCACTGCCAGGCACCCGCTGTTCCGCCCGTTTCTGGGGGGGCTCCTCGGTGGCCTTGGGCCGAGGCTGGTCTGCAGCTCTGGGTCCTGGGCCTGGTCTGGTCCGGCCTTGCTGGCCAGTCATCCTGGGAGCCCAGGGCAGGATGCCGCCCCGGCCCCTGGGGGCGGTGGGCTTGGTGTGCCGTGTTCAAAAGGTGCTCCAGGTTCCTGGAACTTTCTTTAGAACCTGGAGGGAGACCAGCAGGTGGGTGGACACTAAGGCCTGGCTGGGCCGCGCTGGGAGCCACCCCTGACGCGCTGGCTTCCTCGGGCTCCTCGAGCGCGGGGGGCGCCGGGAGCACGGGAGGGGGCTTTGAACAGGCCACTCCTAGGCTGTGACGGTGTCTCAGAGCTTCCTAGTTTTTGTGATCTGGGCAGTTCTGAGGGTTGCTGGCCAGGTGTGTTGCAGGTGCCGTCGACTGGCATCTGTCTGATGGTTTTCTCGCGGCTCGGCGGGGTGTGGGTTTAACGGGAGGCCCCGGAGGGAACGTGAATTCTCACCGGCACCGGGGCTCAGCACTGGGGTGTCCGTCAGGTTCTGCCGTGAAGCCTCTCTTTTCTGCAGCACCCCCGCCCCAGCCTTTGGAACGAGTGGATCCTGGCTTTGTGGGCGCCTCCTTTTCAGCCAGCGCCCGGTGCCGCTCTGTCCTCCTACTCAGCCTGCCGCTGCCCGCGCTGCAGGGGCGGCCAGTAAATGTACATCGTAAAGGCTTAAAAAGGTTAGTTACGGCACCTGGCTGCCGTGTCCTGGAAAAGCAAAACTCGGGTGTGCGCGCACGTCGGCAGTCCAGAGCTGGTGGTGGAGCCAGAGGCCAAGGGGCCGTAAACCGAGCGGCCGGCGCTCGGGCCATGTGGTACCTGCCCGCGGCCCCCGGGCTGTTTGAACTCACCAGCTGTGAGCGGGCTGGGGGTCACCTGTCCCAGGCTCCGGACTCCCTGGCGGGCAGCTCTGCGCGTGGGCGCCCACCCTCCCCATGCCGGCGTGTGGGGCGGTGCTGTGGGTGCTGCGTATTCGTCAGCTGTTTCTGCGCGTCACCCCCAGTTCCCTCCTGTCCCCTCGGGCCCCGGGCACCTGTGGCCCCTCTTTCCTGGTGCCGAGTCCGCAGCGTGGCCGTTCTCGGGCGTCCCCAGCACACGGGCACCCCCGCCGGTTGGACGTGTCCCGGCCATGGTGTCCTGTGGGTTTACTGGCCGAAGGATCCTTGTTTTAAAACCGAATCAGTCTCCTTCCTCGGTGACGAGAGGGGTGAGTCACATGCAAGGTGGCTGGGCTCTGAGGGACCTCCCGGCCTGGCAGGGCCTCCCCGCCCACTGCGCCCGCCCGGCTGGACACTAGGGGTCCGGGGGTCCTGGACTTGCGGGGTGCTGTGACCTTGGACCGCGTCAGGCTGTGATCTCTGCGCAGTGAGCCCCACCGGCGGCGCCCCTGCCGCGTGAAACGAGCAGGCCGAAAGCCCCACCTGTGCGCGAGGCGGGGAGCCAGCTCTGCTGGTGGTGGGGAGTGTTAATCGCGTGGCCTCCAGGCCGTTTCTGTTTGACTACACAGCTGACGGCCCAGCCCTGCCCGTCCGTTAGAGCAGGTGAAAGGTGAACGAGGCCTGAGCGCTCCTGCCCGGAGACAGCAGGTGTGGGTTCTGCCCTGCCGGCCGGCGTGGCCCAGGACACCTGACCATTGGGGGGCCCCTCCCACATGGCCCGGCAGCCACCGCTGCGCAGCGAGGGCGCCCGGTGACCTCCGGGCTGTGTGCCCGGCGGGGGCACCACAGGGGACCCGCCCCAGGAGGACGGAGGCGGCGGGGCCGGTGAGGCGGGCCCTGCGCCCCCGGGATCCCCTCTGCTCGGGCTTGTCCTGGGTCCTCATTGTCATGACCAAGCAGAGTACGCAGCCGGCGCAAGCCCAGGTGAGCGGCCTCCTCCCCGAAACGTGGGGGGAGGGTCTCAGCCAGAGGAGGACCCCTGCTCTTCAGAGCCGCGACCGGGCCTGGCAGGGTCGTGCCGGGCGCCATCAGAGTCCCGGTGGAGGCGGGAGGGGTGTCCACCCGGAGCCTGAGGTCTTCAGAGCCCCCAGCGTGTACCAAGGGCTCAGGCCCTGGCGGGGTTTGTACCAGTTTCCTTTGTGAAGACTTGAGTTGTAACCTGCCCCTCCCTTGAAAAATAAGAACTGAGATTTGAGTGTTCTCCAGCGGTGAAAGCAATTAAGGGAATTTTAAGGCTCACCCGGGTAGCTTGTGACGGTTTTGCATTTTGTGGGATGGGATCGCAGGTGTGTCCCTCAGGTAGAAGCGTTTGATTTTTTTTGTTTTTGCGGTACGCGGGCCTCTCACTGCTGTGGCCTCTCCCGTTGCCGAGCACAGGCTCAGGACGCGCAGGCTCAGCGGCCATGGCTCACGGGCCCAGCTGCTCCGCGGCATGTGGGATCTTCCCGGACCGGGGCCCGAACCCGTGTGCCCTGCATCGGCAGGCGGACTCCCAACCACTGCGCCACCAGGGAAGCCCGAAGCGTTTGGTTTTTAACCAAGAGTCTCAGCTCCAGCAGGTCGAGGAGGAGATGGCTGCCCGAGGCTCCCGCGGGAGGCTCTTCTCTCCGCTGGGTCCCCCAGCACTTCGGAAAGCACGCCCGAGGACTGCCTTCTCAGAAATGAAGGGAAACGTGTTCTCGTTAAAGGATTAGCGATTAAGACGGTGGTTTACGATGGATAAGGAGACTCCCTGTTGGCCGTAACCTCTGGTGTGGGCGGTGCAGCCCCCAAACCAGGGGAGTCGGGGTGGGGGGATTTACGGAGACGCTGGGGCGTGTGTTGCTGTTCCCCCGGTGCGTTTTGTGTGTGTTTCCCCATTCTCTGTGCGTTAATTCTGGTTATAAGCAGCGAGCCGGAAGACCAGAGCCTCACGGCCTGACAGCCCAGTCCTGGCCGTCCCCGGGCTTCCTGTGCACACGTGCCCAGCACACGGGTCCCCACGGGGCGGGCCATCCTGGCCTTTGTGGGGCGTTCACGGCACCGTTTCCCACTCCCCGGTCTCCACGGTCGTCCTGTGTGTAAATAAGCCACTGCCGTCCGCCTGCCTCGAATCAGTTGCTCCTGGCTGCCTCCCTGGGCCCCTCGCCCAGGCGCTTCTCGCCCATTCTGCTCCTTTCCGACCCTCGGCTCCGGGCCACCCCCCGGCCCTCATCGCGGCGGATGGGCCAGCTGTCTCAGCTCCTGTTTGAGGTCGTGGTTCACTTTCCCAGCCAGCAGGAGGATCACATGCTCCAAGAAAGATGTCTCTGTGGATTGAACGTGGTTGCAGGTGCCCATCTGCCCCATGCCCGGTGGGCATTCAGATAGACCCCCAGGGCCCCCTGGACCAGGCTGTGCTTCCCGGGCGGGGGCGGCAGGGGCACCGGGGCAGCCGGGCCTGAGCTGAGTGGAGGCCCTGTCCGTGGTGGCCGCCTCTCCCTGGACGAGAAACACAAGACCTGGGAGCCACGAATTTGTCCAAGGTTGGGGCAGAGGGAGAACCCAACACCCCTCCCGGGGTGGCCGGCACCCTGGCCTGCGTGGCTGAAGCCTGTTGACCAGGACAGAGCCGGCCTACGTGTCCTCCAGAGTCTGGTCTGCAGAGAGCTCTCTGCGGCTTCCGTTTACACCAGAAACCCAGTCGGAAACAGGATTGTTACCACCAGAAAAATACAGTCATTATCACCAGGAAGAAGGTGCCGGGCAGGAGCCCGCTTGAAGCAGGAAGGAGGGAGACAGGCTGGCGCCCTCCCGCAGACGCCTGCAGAGCGGGGGAGGGCGCTCAGGAGGGATTTCTTGTTTAATTGAATGTGGTTGCATTTTTTAAGCTGTTTTGACCCAACTTCAGAACTTGGACTTGAGAAAACTTTCAAGAGCACGGGATCACGTGTCATCTGCCTGAGCACTGGTCCCACCTGCCTTCTGCCTCCCCCTCCCCCTCCCCCTCTTCCCACGTTCCTTCCCGATGTGCTGAGAACAGGCAGCAGGTGCGATGCCCTTTGTGTGTTTCCTAAAACAAGCACGTTTCCTCTCATGATGCCTGCAGTACGGTTTCCAAAGTCAGGACGTTTTCATTGACTGAAGTCTTACTTAGATCTTGCCGTCAGCCCAATAATGTCCTTTATGGAAAGAATCGGGCTGCTTCCATCTTCTTCCTCTTTCCAGAACGTTCCGGAGCCGGCCCGTGTCCTCCGAGGCCTCTGAAGAGGGCCGGCGGCTCCTTTGCTTTGCTTCAAGCTCCTCATGCTGGAATCCGGGGACCCAGGCAGTCATGTCCTCCCCTGGGTGTCAGTCAGCCTGCGACCCTCGTGTTCACCTTGACCCCTGGGTCGGTGGGTGGTCAGCTCTTCCTGGCACTGCCCCTGCCCCACGGTACTGAGCAGGTGGCTCGTGGGGCCGTGGTGTGTGTGGGGGGGTCCTTGCCCCGTCCCCTCCAGGTGTCGGCCCTGGTCCCAGCATCTGCTGGTGGTTCCCTCGCCAAGCGGTTCCCCGGCCACTGGCTTCCTCGGGCCTTCTGCTGCCCCTGAGCTGGTCACTGGGGCTCGGCAGTGAGGGGCACAGGGTCCGTCCGGCAGGAGGGCAGGGCTCTGCCTGCCATGCGGCCTCCGCGGGCTGGACCCTGGGAACTTTCCGGGGGGGGGTCTGTGGATTTCGGGGGGACTGGACAGCTGAGTGGGGGGTGAGGGGCGATGCCTGGACCCTGGTGGCTCCCGAATTTGTGTCCGTTGTGAGGGGCAGGCACGTGAGTTCACAGGGGACGGACTGTGGGCTCCCCTTCCCTGTGCGTCTGGGCTCTGGTTCCTTCTGGGGGGTTGGGAGATTCCATCAGGAAGTCCCGTGTCACCTCTGACGGGACCCGGTGAGCAGGTGATTCCCTGCTAAGGTCATGCTCCGGGTTGCCCCAAGGCCCCTGGGGGCCTGAGAAAAGCCAGTTTGGAGCGCTTTTTCCTGGTGTCCTCGCTCGGTCTTTCTGATACAGGGCCACATCACACGCGGAAGGCCTGTGGGTGGGGCTGACGTGCAGGTGGGCCCAGGGTGGCTTCTGGGATGGCATTGCTCCAGGTCCGGTGGGATGGGGCAGGGCTGGGAGTCAGAGCGATGCCATCGGGTTTTCCTCTCTGCTTTGATGGGAGAACGTGGTAAGGCTCGCGTTTCAGGATCTGGGAGGAGCTCCCAGGGTGAGTCGGGGCTGACCCTTCGCTCCTCTGTGGCCTGGCCACACCGAGGGCCTTGATATACTCTAGCTGGGGACGGCGGGCCAGGGCTTCCTGACAGAAACAGCCATGGAGACAGCAGCCGCGATGGGCCACCTGCCGGCCGTGCGCCTACGTGTGGGCTCCGTGGCACTCCCCGCGGGGACTGTGCCCTGAGCTAATGGGGTCGCCAGTGAGGCCGCCGTAATCCACCAGGATTGGGGGGATTGGAAAGCTGAGCTGCTGTCAGAACACAGCAGCGAACCTCTGTGCCGCCTGGTGCAAGTGCTGGTCCCCACCCCGTCCCCGCCGAGGACGGTCGCGGGCCAGCCTGTCTGGATCTGCTGGTCTCGAGCCGTTTGTCCCGCGGGACCCAAAAGGGCCGGGGTGGGACTTGAGGTTCCTGGACCCAGCGCCACCTTTGGCCTTCTCTCTACCTGGCCCCTCGCCCCCTGACAGGTAACTTAGGAAAGTCCGAGGCACGTAGACAAGCGCCTGGCGGGCCCCTCCTCCTGTTCCCTAGTGGCCTTTAATTCCTTTCACATCTGAGCGAGCCCTTCCCCACAGGAGATGGAAACCCCGGGGAGAACAGCCCGTTCATCGGCAGCATGGACGTGGACGGAGAGAGAGCCTTCGAAAGGAAGAGCATGGCGCTCTTTGAGGTGGGTCACCGCCCCCTGCTCTCCCCTTCAGAGCGGAGGCGGCAGTGCCCGCGAGAGAAGAGCCCGGCCTAACGGTGCCCTGGGGTCCGGGCAGAGGCCTCAGGGAGCCCCGCGGAGGGGCTGGGCCTGGGCCGTCCGGGGAGCCCCGGGGCCCTGAGCCCTGACCGTTGACCCGCTGGGCACGTAGAGCGGGAGCCCTGCTGGGAGGTTGGTTTGGTCGGTCTGGGGCGTCTCGGGGTGGGGAGGTCACTAACTCCACGCCTCGGCCCCAAACAGGAGGAGATGGACAGCAACCCCATGGTGTCCTCGCTACTCAACAAGCTGGCCAACTACACCAACCTGAGCCAGGGCGTGGTGGAACACGAGGAGGCCGAGGACAGCCGGCGGCGCCAGGCCAAGGTGCCCCAGCCCGGCCCCGCCCCGCGCCAGGGCCGCCCTCCCCCACCGGATCCCCTGGAACCCCCCCCTTCGCTTCTCAGTCGCGGGACTTGTCCTGCTGCCACCTTCCTGGGAGCCTTATTTCTGAGGGTTTACCTCTGGGAGCCTCTCCTAAGATGCGCCCAGCTCTCCGAGGATTCTGTGCAGAGACCTTGGGGCGGTTCCGTAAGCCCAGCCTGCCGAGCTGCGCGCAGTGCGTGGGGCAGATCGGGACCCGAGCGGGCAGCTCCTGGCCTCTGTCCCCAGGGCACCCGGGAGCCTGTGCCAGAGGCTGACGCAGCCCACCCGTGACCCTCAGCACGACCGTGTGTGGCCAGGTGGGCGGGTTTGGCGGGATGACCCGGCCGCCCCACCCCCGGGCATGGGTCCGTGGGAGCGGCCCTTGTTGTCCCTCTGACCAGGGGGCACAGAGATGGGGGCTCGGTCCCCCAAAAGTGCCTTCTCCAGGGTCTGGGCGCCTCTAGTATCTTGGGCCTTGTAACCGGCCAGGTTGATCCTTCAAAGCTGCCTTCTATGGGAGTGCCGGGGGCCCCGTCACGGCCTTTCAGGACAACTCAGGGTCATCTCGCCACTGTACAGGGCCGGGCCAGGCGGGTGGGGGCCCCGCACCCGTGAGACTGGAGGGTTTGCATCTGGTGTTTCACGGTCCTTGAGCCAAAGGCAGGGGCCAGAGCTGCTCTCAGCTTGTGTCGCCCTCACCCTTCTCCACCGTCCTGCGCCCAGCCAGGAACCGCCACGCTTCCGTCATCCACAAACAGGACACGGGTCCGCGGGGGGGGGCGGGCTGCCCCGGACACTGGCGCTCAGGGCCCAGGTGTGAAAAGCCAGCTGCCGGGTGCTGTCCAGGCCTCAGGCCGAGTCTGCCCAAGGCTTCTGACCCACCTCCATGCTCCCCGGGCGCCCCCTTGGGTTACTTCCCCGGGGTCTCTGCTCCATGCCAGCCCCATGCCAACTCTCTCGCTGCGGGCATTCCTGTGGGTCGACCTTCCATTCTCACCCTGAGAAGCCCCCCGGCTTCCTTTGAGGGGGGTCCGCCTTTCGGCCCAGCGAGCGGGCTGGGCCACGTCTCCCCAGCCTCCACAGGACGCCTCGTTTCAGGCAGCCTGTCCCCTTTCACGGGAAATGTTTCCAAAGCAGATCTTTCCAGCTTTTTTTCCTTCTATTCACCTAAGTTTAAGCAGCTTCCCCATTAAACGTTCTCTTGCTCTTTTAGCCAGGTGTCCCCAAATCCCAGCTGTGTCGCCTGATGCTGCCGTCACGCTGGCCGGCGGGCAGGACGGGCTGGCCCCCGGCCTCGTTCCCGAGCTCTCCTCTGGGCAGCTTTGCTCGGCTGTAGTCTGTCTGGGGTTGGGGAAGGCGTTTCTGTCAGGCACCCTCCTGCGGTTACCCCGCGGCGGGGTGACCCTCTCCCAGGCCGCATCTGGTTGGCCGTGCTGCGGGGCCTTCGGGAAGGGGGTCGCTCACAGGGGGCTCGTCCTCTCTGAACTCTCGCTGGGTCCCCTCCCCTCGCTGGGCACTTCCTGCCGGTGGGTCAAGACGCGGCAGATTTCTCTCTGGACTTGGTGCCTCTGCGCCCTTGCGGCCTAGGGAGTGGTGGTCGGTCCCTAACCCTTCCTTCCGGCCTCTCGTTTCCCCCCACTTCGCGCTCTCCTGAGGACCTGGGCTGCGGTCGCTGCGGGCAGAGCCCAGGTCGGCTTGCTCCTCGTCTTCTCTCCAACTTCCCCACCTTCCCGCTGTGCCCCTGATGGAGGGGGCGCCGAGCCCTTCCCTCCCCTCCCTTCCCCCGGGGCAGTGACGTGGTTTTGCCCCGCCCCCCTGCTCCTGGGCAGTGAGGGTGTTGCCCAAATCTTGGCCCCTGTACGCCAGTGCTGAATAGAAATACGGAGACAGGGTTTTGGAGGAAAGAGAAAGAGTAGCTTTATTTCTTTGCCAGGCAAAGAGGGAACACAGCGGGCTAGCGCCTCAGGGACTGCCCACCCTGCAGGGGGTAGTCTTACAGTGGTCAAGGAGCAGGGCGTGGGCAGCTCGTGGAGCAGGGCGTGGGCAGCTCGTGGAGCAGGGCGTGGGCAGCTCGTGGAGCAGGGCGTGGGCAGCTCGTGGGCAGCTCTCGGATTGGTTGGCATCAAGGTGAAGTTTCAAGCATCGTCCGCCTTCTGGTTTCAGCTGGTCTGGGGTCTGTGTGCTTGTGGCCAGCAGGTTCCATCTGGTGGGCGTCTGCTTCCCGCAGAAACAACTTAGGAAGGTGTGTCAGGCCTTTATCTATGTGTTTCGGGGAACTGGGAGTTCGTGACTCTGAGACACGGCAGAATTATAGTCTGAATTACTGCCAGTTCCCCAGGCCAACAGCTGTTGTCTGTTTCTGTTGATACGTCTTCACGTTTCCCAATCATTCACTCTTGAGTCAGACGAGGACCCAGGGGCTTGTACACAGTTTCAAGGGTCCTACTGTGGGTTCTGTCCAAGCCCTGGGCTCGCGTCAGCCGCCTTCCGCGTAACTGAAGCTGGGCCTTTGCTGGTCTTCGTTCGTCTTCCTGTCCCCTGACCTCTTCACAGTCTCTGGGACCCACGGTGTGGACTCGGCGCCCGGCGGGGGCAGGGGGGCTCTGGGGGAGGCGCTGCCGGCCCCGGAACCTGCTCCGCTCTCTTGCAGAGCCCCCGCATGGGCACCCTCATCGGCGTCTACCTGCCATGCCTGCAGAACATCCTGGGTGTCATCCTCTTCCTGCGCCTGACCTGGATCGTGGGGGCGGCCGGCGTCCTGGAGTCCTTCCTCATCGTGTCCATGTGCTGCACCTGCGTGAGTGGGGCGGGGGCAGCTGGACGTCGGGGCTTTCCGGGGTCCCCGGCCCCAAGGGCACCCCTCACCTGCGCTGGTGTGGGCGCAGGTCAGCACCCGGCTGCTGACGGGCTGGGGGCGGTCTCATGGGCCCGCCTCCGCAGAAGCCAAGGGTCAGCGTCCCCTGGTGGCCACCACTCACGGCCATCCCGTCCTGCATTTAGACCAGGTCCCCTGCCCGCTGGTGACGCGTTTAGCCCTGCACCCGGCTCACCAGGCCCTCCTCCACGTGGCCTCCACACCCACGTCCCTGTCTGCCTTAGCGGCCCAGGAGCCTTTTCTTGCGACAGCTTGTCGTGCCTGGTTCAACCCCTAAGTGGCCCTCAGCACCTGCCCACCCCACCTCCCTCCTCCCCTTTCTCCATCGCTGTTACGTGGAGGGTGATTCCGCTGCTCTGAGCCCCCCAAGTGCCACCTGCCTGAAAGAATCCAACGACGCAGATGAGCCAGGGTCCCCTCGACCCCAGCCTGCTGCCCTGCCTGTCCCCCAGCTGCGTCCCCCGACCGCCCCGGGCCGCCTCTGTCCACGGCCTTCCCGCTCCTATGCTGTCGTGTCTGAAGGTCTTGCCTGAAGGTTCTCGCTGTTCCGCACGTGCTGCATTCGCTTAATGAGCCTGGAAGTGTCTTTGGAGCAATCACCCCGCCTCTCCCCCAATAAGAGCCGATGAAAAGCAGGAGACAGAGCAGGGCCTTTGTCAAGCTAGAAATGTCCCTGGCAGGAGCCAGTCAGGTGGGCACTGAGGCTGCAGGCTTCCCGGGGGCTGTTTCTTCCGGTCCTCGGGTTGTGAAGTAATTGCTCCCCAGCCCACAGGTGTGGCCGCTTTCCTGCGCAGCGGGTGAGAAGGCCCGCCCTGGACAGGCTCTGACAGTCCCCCAGCCCCGTGGGGTGGGGGCCTACAGGGGGTCCCCCCGCATCCCATCAGGAAGCGGGCGCCCACTGGAAGCAGGAGGCGGTCCCGAGTTGGGTGTTTCCTGGGGGCTCACGGGAGCTCAGCTTTGGGGGTTACTGGGAGAGAGCAGAGCTGCGGTCCTGAGCATTATGGCGCCCGGTTACCCAGCAGCGCTCTGAGGTCGGCAGCCGGGAGTCGGCAGGCGGGCGCCGCCCCAGGCCTGGTGCCGTCCGCCTCCCGGGGTGGCTCTTGGAAATGCTCGTTCTTCTAAAAGCCCCCCGTCTTTCTGCAGACGATGCTGACCGCAATCTCCATGAGTGCGATCGCGACCAATGGCATGGTCCCAGGTGAGGGTGCCGCGGGGAGCTGGGAATGGCGGGGAGTGACCGAGTGGGCTCCACTGTGGACGGAGTGTGACGTTCACCCTTCACCCCGGGCGGCGGCAGAGGGCGGGTCCCAGCACCGACACGCCCTCACCCGCCTGCAGGATGGATCCCCACATCTGGAGGGGCGGACATCCCCGCGGTGCGGCCAGCCCCTTCCCTTCCGGAGGCCCCGTCGGCAGTGACCCTGCCGTTGGGCAGCGGAACTCGGGCGGCTCCCGGCCCCCACCTGCACCTGACGCTCCCCCCGGCGTGCCCCCCCATCGAGGGCACAGTGGGGCTTTTCTAAGGCCAGGGAGGGGTGACCCCTGCGGCTCGTCCCCCAGAGCCTGCCCGTGCGCTTGGGGTCCCTGAGAAATTGGGGTTCTCCTCGGGGAATCTACGTAAATGCCTCCAGGGATTTTCTTGTCGTGTTCACGCTGTCCACTACTTGCTCTTTGGGGGGGCTGCACCCCGAGATGTCCTCCAGGTGCCCAGTGTCACGCACGGTCCCTGGCCAGTGTCCGAGTGGGGTCTCAGCCGGCCGACAGGACGACCGGGGACGGGCTGGCGAGGCCGTGGGTGTCACTGTGTCTGTAGGTGTGACACACAAAGGATGACTGACGAGCTCTTGGTATTTTAAATCTTCTTGGCGAAAGTTGAGTCGAGGTTTCGGGTGTGACGTCAGCCGCAGGCTCCGTACGGGCACGGCCGTCGGGGTCCAGGCCCCTGACTGTGGCTCGCCCTCCTTTAGTCACAGCTTCCAAAGACGGCCGCCAGCAGGGGGAGGGCGCCCGTGGACGCAGGCGCGTGTCCCCACCCTCGCGGCCGGGCTCCCCGCCCCGCGGACGAGGCCGTCTGCCCCGGGAGGTCTGTGCTCGCGGTCGGCGGCAGGTTCGTAACCCGCTACTCCCGTTTGGCGTACTTGCAGCGGGCGGCTCCTACTACATGATATCGCGGTCTCTGGGGCCGGAGTTCGGGGGCGCCGTGGGCCTCTGCTTCTACCTGGGCACCACGTTCGCGGGGGCCATGTACATTTTGGGGACCATTGAGATTTTTTTGGTAAGTGCAATGTTTCGGGCGGGTTCCCTTGTCCAGGCCGCAGACGCGCGACCTGAGGGTGTGTCCCAGAGGCGTCTGCTGGCGTGGAGGCTCACGGGGCGGGGGGAGCCCGGTGCCGCGCCCCCTCAGAGAGGGCCCGTTGGGAGGTGCAGGGGCGCGCCTGGCCCCGCGCTCCCGTGCGGTCATCTTGGGGAGGGGTGGGTGACCGCGCTTTGCCCTGCAGACCTACATCTCCCCCAGTGCGGCCATCGTGCGGGCTGAGGGGGCGGGCGGCGAGGCCACAGCCCTGCTGCACAACATGCGTGTGTATGGGACCTGCACGCTGGCCCTCATGGCCACGGTGGTCTTCGTGGGCGTCAAGTACGTCAACAAGTTGGCCCTGGTGTTCCTGGCCTGCGTCGTGCTGTCCATCCTTGCCATCTATGCCGGCGTCGTCAAGACCGCCTTCGACCCACCTGACATCCCGTGAGTCCTCTGCCCGGCTCCGGGCCGGCTTCCGGACCAGTCTGTGGCCCGGGCCTTAACCGCTGACTACGTTGGCTGGGCTGGGCATGGCGCCCTGTGCCCGCAGACGTCCCCACTCTGGCCAGGTCGAGGGCGAACAGGTCACGGTGCTCTCGTGGCCGTGCTGTCTGCGAGGACAGGACAGGCCTGGTGACTCCAGCAGCACCGAGCTCCTCCCGGCCGTGGCCCTGTCCTCATGGAAGCCCCTGACCAGGGTCTTCTCTTGTCCCCTGCCGGGAGAGGATGCCGTGCGGAACGGGGTAGCTCCAGAGCGAGCGCGCGAGCCCCCGTGCGGCCCCACCGGGCTGAGCCAGGAGGAGCCCGGGGTGGGGGCGGCCGCTCTGCGCACGTGGACACGCCACGCGGGCCATTCACTCCGCGTCAGGCGCCCCAGAGCGGAGGGCGGCAGGACGGACCGGGGCCTGGTGCTGCCGGAAACCTGCCGAGGGCCGGTCCCTCACACGAATGCCCTTGTTGCCCTGAGTGGAGGGGGTCCGAAGCGCCTCACGAGGGACCTGCGAACTCCACTCGGTTACGGAGAAGAGCGGTGGGCGAGGCGTCTCACCCCCTGCTCCCGCCCAGGGTCTGTCTGCTGGGGAACCGCACGCTGTCCCGACGTAGCTTCGACGTCTGTGCCAAAGTCCACGCCACCAGCAATGGCTCGGTGACCACTGCGCTCTGGGGCCTCTTCTGCAACGGCTCCACGGCCAGCATCTCCTGCGACCAGTACTTCGCCCAGAACAACGTCACGGAGGTCCAGGGCATCCCCGGTGTGGTCAGCGGCGTCCTCCTGGGTGAGCGTCCGGCGGGTCTCCGCCGGGGCCGGGCCTTCTGAGCCCAGTCCTTTGGGTCCTGTCCTTCCGCCCAGCCTGTGGCCACATCACCCCGCCCCCAGCTGCTGGCCCGTTGGGGTCCCTCTGGGCTGATTCTCCCAGAGCCGCAGACGCCAGGTGAATCTTGCAGGCAGCAGGTAAGGGCTTCAGTTGACCCTTTATCCTTAGAATTGCAAAGCGGTAGGCACGGGGGATTCACCTGTCGATAAGGGAAATAATTAACGGGTGGGGTCCCTCAGGCAGCTCCTCACGGGTAGATTGTTGTATGAGGTAAGTTTTTTCATCAGACTTAAGGACCAAAATCTTTCATTCAGAGATCAGGAGAGGGTGGTTTTCTTAGAGGGCAGTTTCTCCGGGTCAGTCGTCCTTGTCCTGGTGTGAAGTTGGAGGCTGGGGTGGGGATGGGCACCCGATGCCGGAGCCCTGATGGCAGGTGTGGAGTCTCGTGACGCGCCTGTTCCCCCCAGATAACCTGTGGAGTGCCTACGCGGAGAAGGGGGTGTTTGTGGAGAAGAAGGGCGTGCCCTCGGTGCCCGTGCCGGAGGAGAGCAGGGCGGGCGGGCTGCCCTACGTGCTCACCGACATCACGACCTACTTCACCATGCTGGTCGGCATCTACTTCCCCTCCGTGACCGGTGAGGCCTCGGTGCTCCCGGCGGGTCAGGGCCCTGTCGGCTCTAACACGCCCACCCCCGCCCCGTCTCTCTTTTCCTTTTGGCTCAAAGATGAGCTTCGGGGTCTCCGTTCCCCACGTGTCTGAGCCAGGGGCTCAGGAGCTGTGGGCGTCAAGGGGCTTGTCCGTGTTCTTGTGAGAGACCAGGTTATTCGGAGTGGCCCTGCGACCTTGGCCCTTAGCAGTGGACCCGAGGGCCGTCAGAGGCCGGGAACTGCAGCGTCCGTGTCCTTATAAGAGTCTGCTGACCTCCCGGAGGGCCCCGGTGCACAGTCCCCCACACGTGCACACACACACACACACACTGGTCCGCACGCTCACACACGCACCCGTGGGCGCACACCTGCTCCTGGGGGCTCCTCAGCCTGGCCCAGCACAGTGGAGCCCTGGCCCCCCAGGCTGGCGCTGGCCGACCGAGGGGCCCGGGGCCATCCTCGCGCCTGGCCCCCACTCAGGCCTGTCCCCAGGCTCCGGGAGGCTGGCCTGCCAGGGGCTGCTTGCCCCGCGCCGAACTTCACCTCCGCCTTCCCCGAGGCCCCGGTGCCACTTGGACGGGCGTGGGGGGTTGTGGATCCGGCCCCTGGGGGGTCTTTCTCCTGTACTCCTGTCCCCCGCTGTCAGGGATCAGGGTGGGGACACCTGCTCTGTGGATGTGGGTCTTTCCACGCCCCGTGGCACGCCCACGGGCTCAGTGCTGGCGCGTCAGGCCACGCCTGGGATAGGATCACAGGTGTCGAACGAACCTGCCGCCACCTGGATTTTCTTTGATCCCAGTAGGAATCACTTACACTTTATGTGCCAAGTGGAGTGACCGGTGCGGGGTGGGGGCGGCGGCGGCAGAGGCGGCGGTGGCCAGTCACCGCGTGGGAAGGAGGAGGGTTGAGGCCAGCGAGGAGTCTGTGCTGAGGCTGAGCTACGCTCTGACCCAGGCCTGGCCCCAGAAGTGAGTCAGCACTTGGCCTCACTCTCCAGGGAGTTTCTCACTCCCGGCCACGGGGATCAACAGAGATCACAGCGGGGATGCGGTCGGGGCCGATGCACTCGGAGGCCAGGTCTGGTCTTGGCGTCCGTGGCGAGTGTCTGGGATGAGCCATGCCCTAGCCTGCACCGTGGAGGCTACTCCACAGCTGGGCTGGCTGTCCCCGTGGAGAGCGTGGGGGACATGGGGGCACCTGCCCACGTGCCCTGCAGCAGCCTGCCCAAGACGTGAAGAGAGGTCCAGCCTGGCTCTGTGAGGCCCGGCGTGCAGGCTGGGGGTCTCTCCTTTGCGTCGTGAGGAAGTCCCAGGCCCGTTCTGACTCTGCCCCAGATGGGCCAGGGTGGGCGGGCAGGCGGGTGGCATCTCCCAGGCGCCATCAGTCCCTGTGACCCATCAGTTCTCCCTCCATCTCCGTAGGCATCATGGCGGGCTCTAACCGGTCCGGGGACCTCAAGGACGCCCAGAAGTCCATCCCCACTGGAACCATCCTGGCCATCGTGACCACGTCTTTCATTTGTATCTTTGGGGGGTCGAGCGTGGGGGCCAGGTGCTGAGGGTCGACGGCTCTGTGCCCTTCTCCACTCACTGCCGGGCCCTCTGTGCCTCCGGGCGGGCCTCCCTGCTTTGGGTAGTTCTGGCCCAACACCCGTTCTCAGAGGGGGCTGGGCTGGCGTTGGCCTGACTTAGGAAAATAAACACAGACTCCTGGACGCCAGCCTGGGCTGGTGGCAGAACATGGCTTTGTCCGAGAACCACGCGTAGTAACCACACTGTGACGTGTCACTAACGTGTAGCCACGTGTGTGCTCACGTCACGGTCTTGTCAGGTGGGCCCAGGGCGGGGTGGGCAGGGTGTGGGGTCAGTCCAGGGCGGGTTCAGCTACTGCATCGTGCCCGCCGCGTCCTTGACCCGAGCCACAGACCTGTCCTGCATTGTGCTCTTCGGGGCTTGCATCGAAGGCGTGATCTTACGGGATAAGTACGTTTCATTTATGGCTTCTGGGAACTCCTGGGGCCAGGGCTGGTTTTCTCGAAGGTGATTTTAGCTTTGAGATTGAGAACCCCAGGATTTCTAGCTTTGTCGCAGGTGGCCCTGTGGCCACGTGTTGGGGTCTGATCTGTGCATCTGTCTCCCGCTCAAGCCTGGAGCTGGGGGCCCGCACAGTGACCTCAGACCCCGGTAGAGCTGGGGTGCGGGAGCTCCCGGGAGAGGCCGTTCCCACTCAGCAGGTGGGAGGAGGTTTCTGTCTCCAGCTCGTGTCTGAAAGCTCGCCGCCCCTCCAGGTTCGGGGAGGCCCTGCAGGGGAACCTCGTCATTGGCATGCTGGCCTGGCCGTCCCCCTGGGTCATCGTCATTGGGTCCTTCTTCTCCACCTGTGGGGCTGGCCTGCAGAGCCTGACGGGGGCCCCACGCCTGCTGCAGGCCATCGCCCGGGACGGCATCATCCCTTTCCTTCAGGTGAGCCCGCTGCTGAGAGCAGGAACCGCCCCCCACTCCCCCACCGGAAGGAGCGCGTCAGGAGGGGCCAGAGATCCTGCCCGGGAGCGTGATGTTTACGGTTGAAGATGGTGGGGCCCACATCCCCGCCTCCAGACTGGCAGCCCACCCCGAGGCCTGCATTTCTTGTCCCACCCTGTGTCTGCTGCATGTTCTGAATTTCCCTTCTCAGGACTGCTGCGCAGGGGGAAGGCTGGTGGGAAGGCCTCCTGAGCCCTGCCCTCCCGCAGGGCTGTGCTCCAGGACCCAGGGCCTGCAGCCGGGCCCTCACAGAATCCTCCCAGCGGGTGTGTGCCGTGGGGAGAGCCCCGTCCAGTGCTCGAGGGTGTCACCTCCTTGCCTGCGCTCGATGAGGGCGTCTGGGGTCTGACGGTACCTGGGCTGCCGTCTGCCCTCTGGGTGTCGGGTTTTCTTCCTGGACGTGGCTGGGTGAGGTCCAGGCCATGTCGTGAAAAGTCCGTCTGTTTCTGCTGCAACTCTGAGACCGCTTTTGGGTTGGACCCAACTAGCTCGGCTTCTCGCGTGAACATGAGCTCTTTTTCCTGCGTCCTACGCCCGCCGCGGCCACCTGCCCGTGGCCCCAGCCCACCTGCCTTTCTCCTGGCAGGTGTTTGGCCACGGGAAGGCCAACGGGGAGCCCACGTGGGCCCTGCTGCTGACGGCCCTGATCTGTGAGACCGGCATCCTCATCGCCTCTCTGGACAGTGTGGCCCCCATTCTCTCCATGTGAGTGGCCACTGGCCCCGTTGGCAGCCACCCTTGGGACGTGAGGCCCCTGCTCCGGGGACGGCAGACGGGAGGGCATAGGGCAGAGGAGGGGGCCAGGTGGTGGATGACGGGGCAGGCAGACCCCACGGGAGGCGACCGCGATGTGGGCAAGGGGGCTCCCGGGGGAGGTGGTGGCGGCTCAGGCAGCGCAGCGGGACCCTGCGGGACCTGGCCCGCCCCTCACGCCGCTGTTCACGTACCCAGGTTTTTCCTCATGTGCTACATGTTCGTGAACCTGGCCTGCGCCCTGCAGACCCTGTTGCGCACGCCCAACTGGCGCCCGCGCTTCAAGTATTACCACTGGTGAGTGGCCGTGGGGAGCCCGGTCCCCTCCCTCCTCTGGGGCACGCGGTGCATCTTGGGGGCCAGCTGCCACCCGGGTCCCTGGCTAGCCTTCGTGGGACCGGCCCGGTCTCCGAGCCGGGTCTCTTGTAGGCGCCTCGGGGCCGTTTCAGCCCTTGGGATGGTCCGGGTGGAGAAGCCGGTCCCAGCAGCCTTGCCGTGCTCTTGATGAGACCAAAGCAGGGTGTCTGCTGGGGCCCGAGGCGGCTGCTCAGGTGCCGGCCTGGGGGCCTGGGCGGTGAGGTGGGCCCCCTCTGAGCTGCGTGTCCCCCAGGACGCTCTCCTTCCTGGGCATGAGCCTGTGCTTCGCCCTGATG
Source organism: Globicephala melas (assembly GCF_963455315.2). Taxonomy (NCBI): domain Eukaryota; kingdom Metazoa; phylum Chordata; class Mammalia; order Artiodactyla; family Delphinidae; genus Globicephala; species Globicephala melas. Next base: position 555,927 of record NC_083316.1, on the reverse strand, counting down.
TTCATCTGCTCCTGGTACTACGCGCTCTGCGCCATGCTCATTGCCGGCTGCATCTACAAGTACATCGAGTACCGTGGGTGAGCTGCTGCCGGCCCCTCTCCCGGGTGAGGGCTCAGGGGCCTCCAGCGGCGGAGGGGTCAAAGCCCGTGCCTCCTGCTGGGGGCTGCGTGGATTTCGGCCTGTAGCTCCTAACCAGTGGATGGCCACGTTTACTCTTTCTAATTGACGTCGTTTGTTACGACGTTTCCTTAGGTTTATCTACGTGTATCTGTGTGTAAGTGTAACGTACTTTTTTAGCAGTGCTCCTTGTAAACTTTGAAATCTATTTAACAGTAGCACTGATGTGCAATGGATTTTCAGAAATAGACGTTTCTGAAAGGTACACCGTAAAACACCCAAGCGGTGGGCAGGTTAAGTGCATCTCAGAGCCCCTGGTCCGTCACTGGGGCATTTCCCCTGGACCCCCTGGACCCCTCCAGGGGGCGAGGCCCTGGGGAGGTGGGACGTGGGGTGGGCTTCTCAGGGCACGGGGGGTGGGAGGGCCTCCAGGGACACTGCCTGAAGTCCCTCCCAGCTCTTCCAGGGTGGCTTGGAAGGAGGGTCTGGGGGCCTGCTGGTGAGCCGGGCCACGGCCTGTGAGTCAGAGTCCCCCCCCCCCACGCCCTCTCCTTCCTCTGCCCCATCGATGGCCCCGACTCTGAGATCCTGCGTGGGTGCCAGTGCCGCCGCCACCCTCCCCGTGCCGCCAGGTGCCCCTCCCCGTGTCCTGCTGCTTCGTACTCCCGCCCGTTCTGGGGAGCCCCCTCCTCTGTCACAGGAGCACCGAGAGGCCCTGAGTGGTCACCTGGGTGCGCTGTGGGCGGGGCCTCACCACCGCACCCCCACCGCAGGGCCGAGAAGGAGTGGGGCGACGGCATCCGGGGGCTGTCGCTGAACGCCGCCCGTTACGCCCTGCTGCACGTGGAGCACGGCCCCCTCCACACCAAGAACTGGAGGTGAGTGTCCCCATGCCCTCTGACCCCACGGATGCCTCTTCCTAAAAGCAGGCTGCAGAGAGAAGACGGTGCCCACCCCCCCACCCCCGTCAGGAGACGGTTGTCAAGGAAGCTGTTAGCACCTTTGTCCCTGCGTCAGCCTGGGCTGGTCAGCTCGGGTCTCAGCGCCCGCTGGTCATGCATCGGGGGTGGAGGGGGACGAGGGCGGCGAGCTGACCCACCCGGGGGCCTGCCGTGGATGGAGGGCACTGACAGTCTTCTCGCCTCTGGGAGGAGGGAGGGGAGGCTGCCCCTGCAGAACCCGAGGCTTAGCTGCACGGAAAGCCCGCTGCCCAGCAGGGAGCCTGGGGCACGTGGCCCGGGAGGGGGCTCACGCAGCTCACCTGGCGCGAGAGTGGGGGCGAGTCGCCGTGGTGACAGCTCCCTGCCCCCCGCCCCGGCAGGCCGCAGGTGCTGGTGCTGGTGAACCTGGACGCCGAGCAGTGCGTGAAGCACCCCCGCCTGCTGTCCTTCACCTCGCAGCTCAAGGCCGGCAAGGGCCTGACCATCGTGGGCTCCGTGCTAGAGGGCACCTTCCTGGACCAGCACGTGGAGGCCCGGCAAGCCGAAGAGGTGGGCCAGGCGCCAGGGAGGGGGCGGCGGGGCCGCGCTGTCGCGTTTCCAGCCGTGCGCCCGAGCGCAGCCCTGCGTGTCGCGCCGCGTCCTGTCTCAACCTGGGTGGCACTTTTTCAGTTTGAAACCAGCAGGAGGGAAACCTGTGGAGGAGAGTGTGACGTGCGTGGCCCCAGGACCTCAGACGGCGGTGGGGCTCCGGGCTGTTGAGAGCAGCCTCGGGCAGGTCTCCCGACAGGCGGGCCCCACACCTGTCGCATCTGCTCCCACGTTTGGGGCCTGTGCTGCCGGGTCAGCCCGTCCAGAGGCTCCACGGACCAGAGAGGGGGCGGCGGGTCACGGGCACCCAGGCCAGGCCTCCGTCACCCTGACTCGGACGCTCAGCTGGTGCCGCTGCGACCTCTGATCTCGGTCCGGGGCAGCCCCAGCGCCTGAGCCTCAAACCCCGTCTCGTGGGCAATTTCAGACATGTAGAAACAGCAGATGTACCACATGGCCGTCCCAGCGTGGCCCACGTCCTGTCACCTCTGCCTGCCCGCCCCACCCCGGGAGTGTCAACACCGACCCACCACTCACTCTTCACCCCAGACCCCGCGTGTCTGTCTCGGAAACAGGAGGCGATTCTCACAGCAGCCCCACCACGCCCGTCCGTCCACAGGCCGCGTGCAGCCTGCCGGCTGCTGGCCTCGGGCGGCTCCCGTCTGGCTGGGGCGTCAGGGTCTTGCTCTCGGGTGGGTCCTTCGTCAGCCGTCCCCACGTCAGGGTTGCCCGCTGTGCCCGGGCGTCCGGGTCAGCCCTGCTGTCCAGGCGTCTGTAAACCGGGCTGCGCCCAGAGGTCTCCAGAGCACCTGGGGGAGGCACGGCTGCTTGGAGGGGGTCGTGGCCTGTGTAGCCCGAGGCGTCGACAGCCCCTTCCTTGGTTGGCCGGACAGCCGGCCCCCGGGGACCCGCCCTGGCAGCCAGCGGCACCAGCCATTCTCTCAGCATCGTCGTGGCCCAGAGCTTTAACGGGGTAGTTGTTGATGTTGGCTGGGGGTGTAGACGCCGGCGCTGTGGCTGCGATCCCAGGTGTAGACGCCGGGGTTGTGGCCGTGATCCTGTCTGTAGATGCTGGAGTCATGGCTGTGACCCTGGGCGTAGATGCCAGTTTTGGTTGTGAGCCGTGGGTGTAGATGCCACGGTTGTCTGAGAATTGTATCCTCCCTGTCTGGTATTCCAGTTTCATTCACTCTTGGACTCCTTTTCCCCTGCCCAACCCTTAGGGGTTACAGTTCCCTGGGTGATCTCACACGTTTTCTTTGGTGACCTTGGCCATCTGTGAGCCATGGGTGTAGACACCAGGGCCGTGGCTATGACCCCGGGTGTGGACCCTGGGGTTGTGGCTGTGATCCCAGGTGTAGATGCCAGGGTCGTGGCCGTGACCCTGGGTGTAGACGTGGTGTATCATTCTCGCTGGTGGGACAGCCTCCTTGTGCTGGCGCCTCGGCCTTCTCGACAGCTCCCTGCGTCGGTGTGAAGAAGCTCTAGACCCGTGTCCGAGGGTGGGAAGGTCCCAGCTCTCGTCGTGACGTTGCCCAGGCGCTGACGGAGCGTCTTCCCTCTCTCACACTCGCGGGTCCTCTTGTCCTCCCAGCGTCTCTGGGGATGGGCGCGGGCACAGTGGGGCTGGGGAGGTGGGCTCCAGCACCGAGCGGGGGGTTGAAGGCTCCGAGCCCCTGCCTGAAATGGCGCTGACTCGGCTGGATTCACAGCCCTCTTTCCAGACAGGAACGTCATAGCCCGGTATGTGTCCTTTGGACTTTCTCCTGTTGGTGTTTTTTAAACAGACGATCCCGCAGAAATACCGTCTCACACACTTTCTCTGCTTTGAACTGTTGCTTCTCCAGTCGGCCGGGTGCTTGTTTTGTTTATGACGGCCGCACGGTGTGTGTTTCGTGGACGTGCTCTGAGTTTTATTCCGTGGAATTGCTGTCCTGCGGACGGAGGTGGTTCCCGTTGCTTTGGTGTCAGCAAGTGTGGTGTGAACACCGCTTAGATGTAGTCCACGGGGGTTGCTCTTAGGATGGATTCTTGGGGTTAGAGCCTCCCTCCCTGGTGCCGTGCCCCTGAGGCTCTGAGCCAGGTTCCAGTTCTGGTCTGCCGGGTAGTTTACGTAAAGGCCGGTCCGTGTGGCCGGGAACAGGGGGACCCCAGACCCCTCTCTGCCGCGTCTCTTACTGGGAGGGCTCTGTCCCGTTGCTGCCCTGGGAAAAGGAAGGCACAGCTGGGTTTCGCCCCAGATGTCCGGCACGGATGCAGCTCAGGGCCAAGTGTGTTCCCGAGGGGAGGGGCTGGGTGGAGGCACTCACGGGGTCTCAGAGGGTGAGGACCCCAGGGATGCTGCAGTCGGGTGCAGCCCACAGCGTCTCACCCGCTGGAGGGTCACTGGGCACCCACCCGGTTTTGTAGGTCGAAGACTGGGCAGTGCGCTTGGACCTGCCTTGAGTTTTTCAGCGTGTGTCCCGCCGCGGAAGCAGAGGCCTCGCGAGGGGAGAGCCCTATAGGTTCCTGCTGGGTTAGGGGGATTGAGCAGCTCACGTCGGATGGCTCAGCAGCTGAGACGCGCTGGCCGGGATGTGGGAGAGGCTGTGCTCTGCGCTCCCCTTCCCGGGGGCGTGAACGAGGCTCGTTTTCTGTGGGGCAGGGAAGGGCTCACACGTTGACTTTGAGGTCCCACAGGGCCTGGTCCTCAGGGCCCCAGGAGCTGGGTGTGGAGGTAGTGCCCGAGGCCCCGAAGATACCGCTGGGCCCTCGAAGTTCCCGCGAGGCCAGGGTAGCGGAGTGGGCTTTCCAGCAGCGGGACAGAAGAACCACAAAACCCCGCTGTGTCTCCCTGAAGCCATAGCATCAGGTCAGCATCTCCACCAGTGACCTGAGAAGCTGTTGGTCTCAAAGCTAGAGCATGCGACCTTTAAGCCCCTCGAGCGACCGTGTCCTGACGGGGCCGAGCCCCTGGCCTCTGGTCTCCAGGAAGCGTGGGTCCAGGGATCCCTGAACTGCACTGCGGCTGCACCACGGCAGCCCTGGGTCACATCCAAGCACCTGTTTGGACTCTTCTTTCTTGAGCCAGCAGCCCTTCGACGTGGTGGCTCAAGTCCGGGTGGTCGAGGGGGGACGTGGCTCCAACCTTCCATATGAGGTCCTGGGGCGTCCATCCCAAGTATCAGCAACAGGGGCTTAGAACAGCCAAGATTCACTCTGTCTGCGCTCTGAGGCCAAAAGTCACACATCGAGGTGCCCCAGGGCCAAGCTCCCTCCTGAGCTCCAGGGGAGGGTCCTTCCTGCCTCGTCCAGCTCCCGGGGCTCCAGGTGTCCCTGGGCTCCTGGCCACGTCCCTTCGGTCTCCACCTCTGTCTTTTTTTGTTTTGTTTTGTTTTTGTGTTTTTTTTGCGGTACGCGGGCCTCTCACCGCTGTTGTCTCTCCCGTTGCGGAGCACAGGCTCCGGACGCGCAGGCTCAGCGGCCACGGCCCACGGGCGCAGCTGCTCCGCGGCACGTGGGATCCTCCTGGACCGGGGCACAAACCCACGCCCCCTGCATCTGCAGGCGGACTCCCAACCACTGCGCCACCAGGGAAGCCCTCCACCTCTGTCTTTACGTGGCTTCTCTGTGCCTGTCTTCTCTCCTGTCCCTGACATTGGATTTGGGACCACCTGGATAATCCAAGATGGTTTCACGTCAAGACCCTTAACTTAATTACATCAGCAAAGACTTTTTTCCAATAAGGCCACATTCACAGGTTCTCAGGATTAGGAGGTGGGTGTATCTTTTGGGGGCCACCATCAGTTAACCCACTGTGGTCTGTCCTCTGGCCCCCAGAATGCACACCTGCCTGATGTGCAAAGTACGTTTATCTCATCACTGCATCCTCCCAAGTCTCAACCCCTTACAACATCAAGTAAGTGAGGAATGTCGTCTAAGTACCCGCAGTTCAAAGGTCCCAAATCTCGTCTTCTAAATCACCTGGCTCAGGTGTGGGTGAGATTCTGAGTGGAGTCCATCCTGGGCAGAACCCCTCTGCCCACAGCCTGTGCGACTCGGAGATAAGCAGTCCGCGTTCCAAAGTGCATTGCGGGACCTGCACAGGGGACACGTCCCAGCCGGGGAGGCACAGGTTGGAGGAGCCGGGGGGTTGGACTCCAGGGGGCAGTTCCATTTGGTGTCGGGCGGCAGTGCTTCCCTGTGGCTTGAGGCCCCACCCCCAAGCCAGGCCCCTGAGGGCCGGTCGGCGCGGCCGGCAGAGGACCCGCTTCACAGGTGGCGCTACCTCGACAGAAGGCCTGCCGTGGTCACGGTGTGCCGGGCTGCGCTGTGACGCGGAGCTGCCCCAGTCGGGCGCGTGGCATGTGGCTGAGGGGCCGCAGTGCACCCGCCGGGCACTTCACTCCCGCACCACCACCTTCCAGGAAGAGCTGTGTGGTTTGATGCTTTCTGACCAAGGTTCCCGCAAGCTAGGAGTGAGGGCAGGGTGTCCGTGTGCAGTAGGGGGTGGCCTGTGGCCCCGCTCTCCTGTGGGCACGCATGCGTGTGCGCACTGGGGCTCACGCGCACACGCAGGCAGTGCCCAAGAGCGCCGAGCCCTGGCCTCGACTCCAGGTACCGAGGGGCGCCCGCTGAGCCTCTGGCCCCCACGCGTGAGGCTGAGAGTCCACCTGGGGCCCGCCCGGCCCCGTGTGGTAGGCGAGTGTGTGCTGGGACCTGCTGCCCCCAGCCCACCCCTCACCCCAAGCCCGACCCGCCTGTGTCTGCAGAACATCCGGGCCCTGATGGGCGCCGAGAAGGCCAAGGGCTTCTGCCAGCTGGTGGTGTCGTCCAACCTTCGGGACGGCATGTCCCACCTGATCCAGTCGGCTGGCCTGGGGGGCATGAAGCATAACACGGTGCTCATGGCCTGGCCCGAGGCCTGGAAGCGGGAGGACAGCCCCTTCTCCTGGAAGAACTTCGTTGGTGGGTCGGGCCGTTCGGAAGCCGCGTGACGGGAGCCCCTCCCCCTGGCCTTGCCCCCATTGGGCGGTTCCCGGGGGCGCCCCGGCTGGGCCGCAGAGTGATGGGGGGGCGTGCCCCACGAGGGGCTTCGTGGGGACCCCGGGCTCCCCTGCCCCCGTCCCGCTGGTGAGTCCAGGCCGCTCGGTTCTGCTGGGTGGGCCTGTGACCCCGTGACCTGCCCGCCTCTCCACAGACACCGTCCGTGACACCACGGCGGCGCAGCAGGCCTTGCTGGTGGCCAAGAACGTGGATCTGTTTCCGCAAAACCAGGAGCGCTTCAGCGACGGGCACATCGACGTGTGGTGGATCGTGCATGACGGGGGTCTGCTTATGCTGCTGCCTTTCCTGCTGCGCCAGCACAAGGTGTGGGCGGGGCCACGTAGGGGGCGGGGTCATGGGGTCGCGTAGGGGGCGGGGTCATGGGGGTCACGGGGGAGGGGCCACACGGGGAGCGGGGTCATGGGGAGGGGCCACACGGGGGAGGGGCCACACGGGGAGCGAGGTCATGGGGAGGGGGTTACACGGGGGAGGGGCCACACGGGGAGCGGGGTCACGGGGAGGGGGTCACACGGGGGAGGGGCCACATGGGGAGGGGGGTCACACGGGGGAGGGGGTCATGGGGAGGGGGGTCACACGGGGGAGGGGCCACACGGGGAGCGGGGTCACACGGGGGAGGGGCCACACGGGGAGCGAGGTCATGGGGAGGGGGTTACACGGGGGAGGGGCCACACGGGGAGGGGGTCTCACGGGGGAGGGGCCACACGGGGAGGGGGGTCATGGGGAGGGAGGTCACACCGGGGAGGGGTCATGGGGGAGGGGCCACACGGGGTAGGGGCCCCACTGGGGAAGGGAGTGGACAGCGGGCAGGAGTGACCGCCCCCCGCCCCCCAGGTGTGGAGGAGGTGCCAGATGCGTATCTTCACGGTGGCCCAGGTGCACGACAACAGCATTCAGATGAAGAAGGACTTGCAGACGTTCCTGTACCACCTGCGCATCAGCGCCGAGGTGGAGGTGGTGGAGATGGTGAGGGAGCCGGGCACCGGGCGGACGCAGCTCTCACCTGCAGGGTCCGCACGGCCCTTACAGCCCAGGGCCGGCCTGCTGGGCCGTCGCGGCATTTTCTCTGTCCTCTGGCTGTGACGGCGGCTCGGGTTCTTTTCTTCCTCTTCCGTGACCTCGACAGCTTCAAGGAGGGTCAGGCGATGTGTAGTGAGTCCCTCAGTTTAGGTTCGCCTGATGCTTTTCTCGTGGCTGGACTGGGTCGTGGGTTCACGGGAGGAGGACCCGGCTGGACCGGGCTTGACCACGGGGCTGGCCGCCTCCTGAGGAATCTGAGCTCCGGGGCCGGCGGGAGGGTTACAGTCGGTCCTGTGGGGCGCGTGTGGGCCGGCCTGTGTCCGGAGCCCACGGTTGTGGTGCCTTCTCGGGGGTGTCTCGTGTGTCAGTGAATGTGGGCCCCGGGGTAGGTGGAGGGCGTTCAGTCGTGACCTGCACGCTCACATGTAGGGGTGGGGACGCCGGGGCCGGGGCTGTGAGCCACAGAGGGTGGCCCGGGGGCCCCCGGGCCCGCAGCACGCTCGCTGGGGGACAGGGGGTGAGTGGTGATCATTCTGTGATCGTGTCTGCTTCCGTGCCTCGGAACCTGTAGGTTGAGAACGACATCTCGGCCTTCACCTACGAGCGGACGCTGGTGATGGAGCAGAGGTCGCAGATGTTGAAGCAGATGCAGCTGTCCAAGACGGAACAGGAGCGGGAGGTGCGTGGGGCCACACGGGGGTGCTGCTGGGCCCCTGGACAGCGTGGGCTGTGTCCCCCGGTGCCGCACTGGCCTGTCCTTTCCCGGACCCCGTGTGACTGTCAGGACAGCATCCCTGAGGCCTTCTCGAGCTTTTGTCCCCACACCTGGTTTTGTGAACAGCTGGTGGCGCGACTTCTGCCCCCACCTCCCCTCGCCACGTGGCTCGAGGTCACGCCCTCACAGGCCTCTGGGGTCAGGGCCCGTGTCTGCCCGGCCGTCCTGCTCGTGCACGGCCCCGCCTCTCTTACATCATATCCCGACTGGCCACCTCCTCCTGTCCCTCCATTCTCAAACCAGCAGCCACCAACTCGTTACACCCCTCCCAGCCTTGCCCCGGCTCACGTGTCCCTGCGGCCTTGCACGGCCCGACCCTGTCCCTGCCTGAGTGACCTTCGCCCTCGCCACACAGGCCGCTGCGGTTTCCTGGGGGCGCTGACCCGTCACCCCCACAGGCCTCCGGCTCCTAGTTGTCGTCAGTGCCATCTTTGCATACAGCTCCCGGGCACCTCGTGTGACATGGGAGCTCCTTCCCCCTGCACCTCCCCTTCCCCAGACTCCATGGCGCTCACAGCCCCACCCCAAGGATGTGGGCTCCCTGACAGCCCCTTTGCTGTTGACGAGTGAGGGGGGGTGAACGGGTGAGGGGAAGGATGGATGGATGGGTAGGTGGGTGGGTGGATGGATGGATGGATGGGTGGGTGGATGGGTGGAAGGACGAATGGATGGATGGGTGGGTGGGTGAGGGGAAGGATGGTTGGACAGACGGATGAATGGACGGATGGATGGAAGGATGGATGGGTGGGTGGGTGGGTGGATGGGTGGATAGATGGAAGGATGGATGGGTGGGTGGATGGGTGGAAGGATGGATGGATGGATGGGTGGGTGGGTGAGGGGAAGGATGGTTGGACAGACGGATGAATGGACAGATGGATCGATGGATGGATGAGCAGGTCGAGGCAGAGCCTGTGTGTGCGGGGGGCGGGGCTATGTGCAGTGTGGAGACGTGCATGTCAACGTCTCCCGTCAGCACGTCTGAAGAGGTCCTTTCTCAGGGGCTTTCAGAGCTCGAACAGGAGGAGACAGAAATGTAACGATGGGTTTGGTCTGGAAGCCCAGGAGGAGGGGCCTGGGAGGGCCGGTCCAGATGTCCCCAGGCCCTGTCGGCTGTGCTCTGTGTGGGGCCCGGGGCTGGCTGGCTCCTCGCCCCGCGCACGCGCCCTCCCCCGGGCTGGGCTTCTGCCGTCGCGGCAAGGCTGGTCACTGTCTTGCTCTCCCTCCAGGCTCAGCTAATCCACGACAGGAACACCACCTCCCACTCTGCCGTGGCCGCCAGGACCCAGGCCCCGTGCGCGCTGGACAAGGTGCAGATGACCTGGACGAAGGAGAAGCTGGTCGCCGAGAAGTACCGCAACAAGGACACCGGCGTGTCCGGGTTCAAGGACCTCTTCAGCCTGAAGCCGTGAGTGTCCACCTGCAGCAGCCCGCAGCCACGAGGGGCCCCTTTGCCTCCGCGAGGAGCGGCGGGCACATCCAGCCTCGGAGAGGCCAGAGCCGGCCCCGGGCCGCAGCCTCCTTCCAGCGCCAGTCAGCGGGGACGCGGGTGGCGGGTTGGCGGCGGTGCCACCGTCAGTGTTCCTGGTGGGTGTCCCAGCACCTAGGGGTCAGGCCTGAACCCCCGCGGTGACGTCCAGGCTGCCCGTCGGGCCGGGGCCCGTCCCCCTCCTCGGCTCTTGGCTGTGCTGTTGAGCTGAGGGCCCCCAGGGCTGGCAGAGGTGCCCGTTGGTGGCGTGGCTGGACCTGGGGAGGGGTCCCGAGTGGGAGACTAGGACAGTATCTCCCGGGTCTTCGGTGGCGGAGCAGAGCCCTGGAGCCCTGAGTCATCGGCAGGGCCTGGGGGGCCCGAGGGGGCCCGAGGGGTCAGTGTGCTTGAGGAGGGCCACAGTCAGATGAGAGGGGCAGCGGGGATGAGCCGAGTAGCGGTTCAAAGCGTGTGTCGTGTTTCCGCTTAAAGTAACGTGCTCTCTGTTTTTTCTTCCATGTAGAGAATGGGGAAGCCTGTAAGTCACTCCCTTTACGCGGGACCTCGTAGCCGTGGTTGCCTTGGCATGCGCTGCACGCACAGCCCCCGTGAACCGTGTGTGCATGTCCGAGTGTGTGCACAGCCCTGTGTGTGTGCAGGGCCCCATGTGTGGGTGTGCCCGTGAGTACATGTGTGTGCACGTCCCGGTGTGTGTGCATGTGTCCATGCATACGTGCTCGGCCCTGTGTGTGTGCCCGTGTACATGTGTGTGCCAAGTTCTGTGTGTGCACGCACGTCCCAGTATGTGTGCTCAGCAGGTGTGTACGCGTGTCCGTGTACGTGTGCCTCGGCCGTGTGCGCATGTCTGTGTGTGTGCGTGTTCACGTATATGTGCCTGGGCCACGTGTATGTGTCCGGGTGTGTGTGCACGTCCTCGTATATGCGTCTGGCCCGTGTGTGCGTGTCCGTGTATATGTGCCTGGGCCACGTGCGCATGTCCGTGTGCAGGTGGCGCTCGCCTGTTTAGTTTGCTCACTCTGTCTGGAGCGGCTCAGGGCGCACCCCAAACCCCTTCTCTGGGCAGCACGTGAGGACTGAGGTTGGAGGGAGGTTGGTCCTGAGCGGCTCTGCAGCGGAGCAGAGCGTGTGCTGTGCCTGTAGCTGGTAGCGATCGTTCACCCACATCCCTTGGGGCTGGGGGTTCGGACCTCATCTCAGCTTGTCCAGGACGGCGTTTCCTCCTGTCTGCCCAGCACCGGGTGCCTTTTTGCCCCATAGGAAGCTGCCACCTTTAGTCTCGTGGGAAGGGGATGTGGATGAACCTCTGCGTGGCCGGCCCCTGAAGGCTTAGGGCCAGGCCTGCAGGGCCCGCCTGGGGTTGCTGTCTGTCTGTGCATCTGTCCACCCCTTGTTCCCCCATGATTTTCTGACTGCTGTCCCTCCCGTGGGAGCCCGGCCAGTGTGCTCCGTGGAGCCTCGGGACTTGGGGTGCACTTCCTGTTCCAGCCCCGAAACCCGAGTGCATCACACCCTGAGGGAACAAAACGTGCAGATGAGTCGGGGAACGCTGGGCCGAGTCCTGCACTTCCTGCCGTGTTTTCACGACCTCGAAGTGTCCTACGAGTAAAGCCGCCTAATTAAAAAGACAAAAACAAACCCGTGGACACAGGAGTGCGTGTCCCCCCCAAGAAGGCGCGGTGAGCCGTGGGCCCGTGCCCCGCGTGCGCCTGCCGGGGGTCCACAGGGTGCGAGCAGCGGACGGAACCCCACTCCCGTCTGGCTTCTCCTCGGGGTGGGCTGGAGGGGCTCCCGGAAGGTTGGAGGTCGGCCCACAAGTGGCACGTGCCCCACTAAAGCTCCCCACGGTGGGCGCCCTGCGGCGGGTTCGCTGGCCCCCGGGCGTGTGGGCGTCTCTCTCTGTTTCGCCAGCCTCCTCCGTGTCTCCGTCTGGAGCCAAGGGTCTGGATTTCCACCTTAGCCCCCACGGAGCCTTCCTCCGCCCCGGGCGGCCCCCGCCCGAGCCGCAGTTCCCAGCCTCAGAGGACCCCGTGTGGGAAGCCCCTCTCCAGGCTCAGCACATGGCCACGTGCTTCCATTTGGTGGCCTCGTGGCCGGTTGTGGAGGCAGTGAAGGTTTCCGTTAACTTCCTGGACACACGGGCTGCCCCGCCCCACGTCCGTGCCTCTCTCGCCTCCACAGGGCCTGTCATCTTGGAGCTGCGGGTCTGTCCAGACCCAAACTCCTGATTTTAAGATTATAAGTGTTTTCAGACTGTGAACCCTGAGAGGCCCTTCAGTGTCACACACGCATTCCTGGGATCGCCTTGTCCCCAAACGCACTGGTAATTGTGGTCCGTCCTGGCACCTGATTCACGGTTCTTGTAACGAAAGACCCCTGACTGCTGTGGACGGAGACCCAAGCTGTAATTTTACCGGATAAAATTGGAGAGAGGGCAGCAAGGCTCCGTCTCCCTGTTTCCCTCCTGGTGATTGGAGGCTGTAATTGGGTTTATTTAGCTTAAGGCTTGCGTTGAGCAAAGGGTGTGGCCTGGAATGCATCCTGGGGGCCTTTCCCCTTGTGTGGCGGCCTCTGTCTGTATGTCTGCCCATCCGCCCGTCCCTCTTATGTCTGAGGCACGGGTGGCCTTTGAGCTACGAATCCTGTGTGCGGCCCCAGAGTTGGCGGTGGTGCTGGAGCGCCCAGCGCAGGCGGGGTGCTGGTGCAGTGAGGCGGGTCTTCCCAGCCGGGGTGTCTGCCCCCTGCTTCTCGGAACCCAGCTCACTGGGGAGGGGGGAGGACAAGCACGCAGGTGCCTGCGCACCTGGTGTCCCCAGTCTTGCTTCCCTGGGGATCCTGCTTTGGGGGCCGCTGCCAGACCTGGTTGCCCGGGACGCTTCGAGAACCACCGGTGCGCAGTGGATGCCCCGCCCGCCTTGAGGAGTGTGGGCACCGGGCAGGCAGGGAACAACGGGCACAGGGTCCGGGTCTCCAAGGGCGGGGGCTCTCGTCTTTCAGCTGTCGGCCGGGTGGACGGAGCCGGGGCTGGGCCTCATGGCGGACGCGCTCAGCCAGCACCTCTGGCTCTGTTCCAGGACCTGGGGCCTCCAGAGCGGGTGGAAGGCTGGGCCCTTCCTCGCTCACCCTCTGCGTCGGAAGCAGCGAGGGGCAGCGTTTAGGGCAGGCTCAGCTGCAGGGCAGGGGTCTCAACGGGAGACACTCCGTGACCAGGAGGTGCACGCTGTGCCGTCGAAGGGGCTGCTCCCGCCCAAGGGGCGGTGCTCGGGGAGCAGAAGCTGACGTGCCCGGCTGTCATCTTGGCCTCCGCGTGCAATTGCCGTGCCGGGGGTGCTCCGGGTGGCGGGTCTGATCTGTTTTCACCCGGCCTTCCTGACGGAAGTGGAGCGGGCAGGGTGGGGCCTGAGCCCGGCACCCAGGACCGCGGCTGGAGGTGCCGAGTGACCGTCCTCCTCCCACAGGGACCAGTCCAACGTGCGGAGGATGCACACGGCCGTGAAGCTCAACGGCGTCGTCCTTGACAAGTCCCAGGATGCCCAGCTGGTCCTGCTGAACATGCCGGGCCCCCCCAGAAACCGGCAGGGGGACGAGAACTGTATCCTTTCCCGGGCGCCGTCCCCACGTCGGGGCACCGCTGCCGCAGCAGGGTAACACCCCCTCCTCTCCTGCTCAGCGGAGACACCCGGGCCAGGGGTCAGGAGCCGCAGGGCCCTCGACGTCGGGCGGGGCGGCCAGCCCAGGTGGCCCAGACCAGAGCCGCTTTGCCCCGGGCCGCCCGCGGGGCCGTGGGCAGGCGCACGCAGAGGCTGCGAGCGGGCGGCTCCTGCCGGCTGCCTGGGCCCCTCGTGGCCAGCAGGGGGCGCGAGCCAGCGGGCGAGTGTGCTTCTCTGTCCCACGTTTGAGCTGCTGGGGCCCCAGGGCAGCTGGGCGGGGGAGCCCCAGGAGTCGCCCCTGATCGCCTCGGGCGTGAGCAGTGGGGCCGAGGGGCAGTGTGGCCACGTGACTGAGGAGGGGGCCTTCCGGGGCCTCCACGAGGATCACAGTGGCCCCTGGATCAGGGTGGTGTGTGAGGAGCACGTGGGCTCAGAGACCGACCCGGCGGGGAGTCACCGCATGACCGACCCCGATCCTTCCTGCTGCAGCTCCGGCTCTGGGTCCTCGTCGGCGCCGGGCTCTGAGCTCCCGCCCGGCCGGGTCCCTTCCTGCCCGTCTCCAGGACGTGGCAGAGCCGTGGCTCCACCCCCAAGCCCTTCCTGGCACCAGGTGCCCTGAAGCCCCCTGGCGGGTGGAGCCCTCGTGGGTCAGCCGCGGGGCGCGAGGCTGTCATCCTGGCCTCGGGGTCACAGGCCGGTCCCCCGGGGGCAGGACGAGGTGGGAGGAGGCACGCAGCCTGGTCCCGGGTTCTGAGCCTCAGGCTGACCACACGCTTCACGGGTCTCTGCCTCGTGGTAACCAGGACTCTCCGGCCTATCCAGGGTCTTGGGGGTGGACAGGCCCCTCCTTGGCAGGGTCAGTGCCCCTCGTTCCCTCACACTGGCTGTCTCCTCCCCCGAAGGCCCTGGGTCCCGGCCTTCCCTGTCCCATCCTCGCCTCTTTCTCCAGCCAAGGCCTAACTGGCCGTGGGCTCCTGGGTGGTGAAGGTGCTCCGTTCACCCTTTCAGCCACGCACCTGGTTGGGTTGGCTTTGTCCTTAACTTGGTGCCCCCAGACATGGAGTTCCTCGAGGTCCTGACTGAGGGGCTGAACAGGGTCCTCCTGGTCAGGGGCAGCGGCCGGGAGGTGGTCACCATCTACTCCTAACGTTCGGCCGCACCGGGGATGTGCCCGGCGGTGTGCGGATGGCGCTGCGATGCTCGCGGACCAGCACCTGGTGCCCCCGGGGGCTCTCCTGTCCAGGCCAAGAGCCGGCACGTGACTCGAGGTTTCCTCGCGGCCGAGGGGAGGCGCGAAGCCCTCGTGCCCCCCTTCCCCCCGCCCCGGCGAGGCTGGCCGTGACCTGGGACGTGGCTGGCCGTCTCGTGGTGACAGAGGAGGTGGGAAGCCCCTTGGATTCTAGAATCGATTTCCCTGGGTTGGATCTTCGGGCTGTCGTGCAGTTACGTTCACTCAGATCCCCCCGACCCGCGAGAAGCCGCACAGACTGAGGTGGAGCGTCGGCAGCTGGGTGCAGGCTCCTCAGGGGCCCGGGCTCAGGCCCCGGCGCTTCCCAGCTGGGTGTCCGCCTGCGTTTATGCTCCGGGAACCTGCAGGCAAAGGGGGGAGCCTTCGGGGCCGGGAGCGCCACACGCTTTAGCATCTGACATGCGCCCGCCTGTGATCTCAGCTTCCACGCTTCACGCTGGAGAAAGGGGACGAGGCTGCAGCCGCGGGAGGGCCTGTGACATCAGCAGCTACAGCAACCGGCTGTCAGCTGAGCCTGTGTGTCCCCTCCCACCGGCACCGACGGGGGTCCCAGCTGTGTTTAGGGCGCTGACAGGTGGTCCCAGCCCCACTGAGGGCACTGACAGGTGGACCCAGCGACATCGGGGGCACTGACACGATACCTTCCAATGATCCTGGACTGTTTGCACTTTACACACGTGATCACATCCATTGTATATTGTCGCAGTAATTTGTGCCTCACTTCCCCATGGCTTATTTATTTATTTGAACACCTGGGGGAGTCTGAGTGATAAAAGTTGACCCTGAGGATATAGCTTCTGTGAAAGGGGCTCCAAACAGACCAGCCGTTGGCCTTCTCTGGCTTCCGTGGGCTCCCAAGGGAATCGGCCTGGTGCATGGATTTCAGGTCAGGCAGGGGCTAAGCATGTGCTTCCAGACGCTTCTGAGGGGTGGCTGGGCAGCGTTCGGCGGCCACAGCGTGTGCCAAATGCCACAGCTGGGCTGGGGAGTGGGGGGGGGGTCTTGGGTCAGTGCCGAGTTAGGCCTCCAGACCCCTCGCGCATCTGGGGAGGGGCCCGCCAGTCCCTCTCCTAAGTCACATGACCCCGGCTCACGTGGAACGGAGGTGCCCGCGCCCTCCACCTGCTTCCTGCTGTGTCCGTCTACACAGGGCATCCTTTCCACACTGTCAACTGTGTAACCGTAACTGCAGCCATTTTAAAGTTGATTTCACGTTTTCCTTTTTTAGGTCCTTTGTATGATTTTGTTAGTAGAAGAATAAAATTGTATAAAACCTGAGTATGTTGAAGGGTCTCCCGTGACTCGCTCAGCGTAGAAATTAAACGTTTGGAGGTGCCCCCCTCCCCCTCTTCTTGGAGGACTTTATTTCAGGTCTATCAGCCAAAGCACACTCAGATGGCGAAAGAGTCAGCACGTGAATTGGCGGAAAGAAGTAAAAACCAAACCGCTGTCAACGGGGAGCTGCCCTGCGTCCCCCCCCCCCGGCTGGGTGTGCAGCACAGCAGTGAGATCCTGCTGCTGGCTGACACGACTCCACCTGTAATTTCTATCAGGGTGGAATCGGCAAAGAGTCTGTGACCAGGGGCCCTGGTCCCTGGTCCAGGAGACCCAGCAGTTCCACTCCTGGACGTAAAAGCCAAGAGGAATGGACGCCCGAGCAGACGTGGAAGCGCCGGTTCCTAGCGCTCACAACCGCCCTGCTGTAGAGCAGCGCACGTGCCTGTCAGCTGACGCACGTGGACGAGCACAGTGCACACGTGTGACGGTGTGTAACGCAGTCCTGAGACGGATGAAGTGCTGCAGTACAGCTGGGCCTCGAGAACACTCTGCTGTGAGAAGGATGCCGGGCACGACCGTCACGCTCCCGTTACACGTCCAGGGTGGGCAGAGCCAGAGCCAGACTGGCTGACGGTGCAGCCACAGGGGCGGGGGTGGAGACTGGGGGCCCGTGGTGGGCACGGGGTCTCTGTTTAGGGTGAAGAGAAATGTTCTAAGAAGGTGGTGACTCCTCAGCCTCCCCGGCCGCTGCCCCGGTGCTGCCTCCCTACCTCTGTGTTGGCGGCTGGGCCTCCCCGGTTTCCCTGGCAACGTCCGACCCCTGCTCCGTCCCAGCGCCCCCCTCGTGCTGCCCCCTCGCCGTGGACGCCAGCAGCGGCTCTAACTCCGGCCGCCCTGCTGTGTCTCCCACCTGCTGTTCGCCGAGTCTGCAGAGGCGCCGAGCGGTCGAGCCGTCGCCGCGGTGCACGTGGACCCTCAGCCTGGAGCGCCTGGGGTCGCCGTGGGGATGCAGCCCCGCCAGACTCGGCGCCAGGCGCTTCGGAGGGCGAAGAGGCAGCTGGGGGCGCCGGCTCGTCCCTGGTTGGCCCCCCCTGGGGCAGCGACTCCCAGCCACCCCCAACCCTGACAGAGGTGCTGTGGGCGTACGCACGGTGGGAGCGTGTGGCTCACGGAGCCCATGGGAGGCCCTGGGTCCCACTTCTCGGACGATGGCCAGTGGCGGGCACCGCCCACCCCATCCTTCCAGGCTCAGACTGGGCAGCAGCCGTCCTGCGTCTGGTGGTGGCGGGCGGCGTCCACTCACTCATCCACCCACTCACTCCCTCACTCACGCTCCATGCTCGCTGGGCTCCCTCGTGAAGAGCCTGGTCCCAGGACAAGCTGTGGGTCCCCCAGGAGCAGACGGAAACGGGGCCCGCGGGCAGCAGGCACAGGCGAGCCCGGCCCGGCACGCGGGGTCGGGGCACGGGGCTCATCTCAGGTGCAGAGAAGCACGAGGGTTGAGGGCAGAAGCGAGGGAATGAGGCAGAGAGTGGCCTTGGGAGCAGGAGTGGGGTCCAGGGTCTCCTCCCACGTCCCACACCAGGTGCCCCGGGTGCAGAGACATAAGTGACCACGTTGTGTCTGTGCTCAGAGGAACACGAGGAAAGAGACTCGCGGGCTCGGGGGCCGGCAGGGGCCGCACGCACGAGCGGAGCGGCCAAGAGCACGGGCCCGGGAAGGGGGCAAGAGGGAGGCCGGCGCGCAGACCGGGGACCAGGAGGTGGGGTGGCCAAGCCGAGGGCCCACGCCCCCTAGTGTCGCGAAGACCTTCGCTCGTGCCAGGTTCTCCGGCAACACACTCTCCGGGAGGGCCTCCTTAGGAAGTAAGACTCAGGTCGGATCAGTTGGGATCGTCCAGTAGCCAGATCTACACTTAAATAAGTAACGAGGCTCTTTGTTTCTGTTACAGAAGGCATCTCTCTGTACTTGCTCAGTCACCACGAGGCTTCCCTGGTGGACTCGGCGCTGGGGCCTCCTCCCCGTCACCCCCGCCCAGGCCCAGCGGGCAGCAGGCTGGACAGCTCCGCTGACCCCGGCCACCTCTGTCTCACAGCCTTTCTTCCAGGAGGGCATCTGCTTCCCCTGATGCATGTGGTCCCGGGGCCCCGCCCCAGGTCAAGCCGCTGCGTCCACGAGAGACGAGCTGTTCTCCACATGTGGACGTTTAGTTCCTGTGTCCACGGCCACACGGCGCCCTCTGTGTGCTCATAAGTGATCTTTCTCGTCGCTGCTCTCAAACAGCTTCTCTGTCCCTTTCAGCCGTCCTGGACCCGCACTGGCGGCAGGGAGGGTGGGCTTCTCTCCTCCATGCATCCACAGGCAGCAGACACACACTCAGCTTCTGGTCCGTTCAATGGCATTTCAGTTACATTTTGTCTTTAAAACCGGGGTCTGGACTCAGGCTGAAGTTGAGGCCTCACCACACTCCCGGCCGGCCAGCGAGCTCTGCCTGAGGGCGGTGTGGGCGGTGGCAGGACCGGATGGGTCTGCTGGGACTACAAGTCCCCTCACGTGGGGACCGGGTGCAGGAGCTCTGCACACAGACGAAGGGACCGGGGTCGGGGCCAACATTTGGTGCCGAGGGGCAGGTGACATGGAGCTGGGTTCACGACAACAGAATGGAACGTGGACTCGTCTGCGCGGGGCCACACCCGGCCGCTGGCCTCTGGGCCAGCCAGGCCCGGCCTGCGTCTGCTCCTGAGACCCCCGGAGCCCTGAGGTGTGGGACGCCTGCGCCTCCCTAAGCACGCGGGTGCAGCTCACGGAGACGCCAGCTACTCGGAAGCCCGGAGGGGTTTTTTAAGCAGCACGAACACGGCGCCTAGAAGGGGGGCGGAGGAGGTGGAGGGGGCGCATCCGCAAAGGGCCAGCATCTCCACGTGAGCCTCACCCGCGCAGCCCCACAGAGGCGTGGAGTGTCCCCACAGCACGAACCCAACCTCAGGCTTAGGGTTTTATTTTGCTCTTTTAGAGCAGTAAAGGGGGGGAAGAGTTACGCAGAAACGCGGAGCTGTGTGTGCGTTAATTTTACTTCTGCAAACGTACGAACAGCGACGGACATGCTCTCTCCGAGCACCGTGGGCCCGTCCCGGCTGAGCGGCCAGCTGTCTGCACTCGTGGCCACACGCTGGTGCAGGGGATCAGACCGATTCGACTGAAAACTCACTTTAAAACAAGGTGTGACATGTTACAAAATGCACGTATTTTTATTATGACGGGGGAATAACTCGATCACAGACCAACCACCACTTTGCTGTATCCTTAAAAACAGCGCCAAGGAGGCAAATACAAAACCAGCTGCACCAGTTCACAAGCTGCTCACCTCAGACGGAGCAGCGGCACGTCCTGCCTCGGGGGGGTCCGCGGGCCGAGGTTCCAGGACACCCAGGCTTCCTGCTCGCCTGCGGCCCTCTTCCCAGCCTCCCAAAGGGAATCGCGCTTTTCCAAAGCTGAGGCTGTGCCCCGCACTCAAGGTTTTCCGCCCGCCTCCTGTCCAGCTGTCCACGCGTGTGCGGTTCTCGGGGGCGCCCACGCTTCCCTGGCCCCGCCGGCCACGTCTGTGTCCTCGTAGGATGCTGGCGGCACCGCCTGTGGCCCTGCCTGGCCGCCCCTCCTCTTGGCTTTCACCTCCGCCTTTCTGGACTCCGGCCGCGTCCCTGGCCCCCCGCGGGGCCACCCTTCTCCCCGTGATCCGAGCCGGCCTCGCACACGCGGCCCCGAGCAGCGACTGCCCCGAGCCGCCCCTCCCTGGTTCAGGGTGGATGAGCCACGGGAACCACAAGCCCCCGGCCCCCCGGGGCCAGTGACAAGCCTCGCGCCCCCTGCCGCGCAGGAGAAGCGCCCCCAGCGGGGCTCCGAGAGGAAAACACGCCCAGGCCGTCCGAGCAGGGTCCCTTCGACCCCGCGGGCCTTGCTTTGGCATCGCGACAGGAGCAGGGGCAGGCGTCCGAGTGTACAAATTTGTTTATGGATGACACAGAAAGCTTCGGGACGGGGACGCCGCTGGCGGGAGACGCTCCTCGCCGAGGAGGGAGGAGGCTCCTCCGCGTGGGTCCCCAGCACCGGCGGGGCCGCTAGGCCGGGTGGTGGTGGTGGTGGTGGTGGTGGTGGTGGTGCTCGTGGTGGTGGTGGTGCTCGTGGCGCTGGACCGCCGGCACCGCGCAGGCCTCGCCCAGCAGCACGGGCGGCAGCTCCCGCGCTGCCTCGTGCTCCAGCGCCGCGGGCTGGCCTGGTGCGGCCTTGAGCGGCGAGTGGCCCTCCCGGCCCCTCTGCCGGCAGCGCCTGTGGCCGTAGGGCGGGGGCAGGGACTGCGGGACATGGTGACCGTCCTGGGGCGGGGTCTGGGGTTGGGGGGCCGGCGGATGAAAGCTGAACGCTCTCCCGGGCCTGCCCCCACTGGGGGCCCCGGGCGGCCGCCCCGAGCCCTGCGGGGACCTCAGGAACGGCCTCTCCGGCCCCTTTGGCCGGGGCGGCAGGTCCAGGGCCCGCGGCACAGGCTCCGCGGCCAGCAGGGCGGGCTCGGCCGGTCCCAGGCAGCGGCGATGGTGCGCGGCGTGCGCGTCCGACTCCTGGGAGCGGGACCGGCCCTGCGGGTGCGCGGCCCGGGCTGGGGGCTCCTGCCTGGCCTGCGCCGGGGGGGACCCTGCAGACACAGCCCCCGTGAGACCCCTCGCAGGGCCTGGGACGTCCCACCCGGACCCGGTCCTGCCCGCACACCTGAACGGCCCACTCTGGGACTCGGGGCCCCAGCTGGGGTCGCCGCAGGGGCCCGGAACCCTCAGGCCTGGCGCCAGGGGCCCAGTCTCCAGGACCCACCTGGTCCGAACTTAGAGGCGTAGTTCTCGATTCCCGCCAGGTCCAGGTAGTGGTTCCTCCGCTCCGTGCTCTCGTCCACACAGTAGGGCCCCCGCTCGGGGCAGGGGTGGGGGTCGGCGGTGGGCCTCCTGGTGGAGCGTGGGGGGGGGGGCGAGGGTTTGCTCTCTCATGCTCTGAGCAGCATGCCCACCCAGAAAGGGTGGGCGCTACGACAAGCAGGGGCCCAAGGGGACCCCAGGACCACGGCCCCACCCAGTGTCCTCTGCTGTCTCTGCGTCACCTAGGACGCCAGCTAGGGCTCCGTGGCTGCTGCCCCAGTGAGTGGAGCCGTAGGGCACAGGAGCAGCTGGGCTGAGGGTCTGGAGGCCAAACGCCTGCTGCCCTTCAAGCCCCATGGCCTCTCAGACGACACTGGAAGCGCCCAGCTCCAGCCTGAGTGCCGGCCACCCACCCGATGGCAGGGAGGGACCGGGGCTCCCTGGCCACATCCGGCCTTTGTGCCCAGGTGCCCGTCCTGGCGGGCCACCCCAAGGGGACAGCCCCTGAGGCCTGTGGGGCGCAGGAGTGTGGCTGGGCTGCTCGCATCTCAGGAGGGCAGAGCTGGACGCCAGCCCCTCACCTGATGTGCGTGGACAGCCTCTTGTCGGCCACCCTGGGGTCCTCGGGGAGCTCCCCCTCCATCCTGCATCGCGTGGGCTCCCGGTCTGAAAGAGGCAGGTGGGCACTCGTTCTCTCACCCACTCGTTCACTCACTCATTCATTCGCTCACTCACTCACTCGTTCACTCATTCAATCACCCACTGGTTCACTCACTCATTCATTCATTCACTCACTCGTTCGCTCACTCACTCAGGCACCCACGCACTCATTCTTTCACTGAACAAACAGCTTCGAGCCCTCGCCAGGTGCCAGGCCCCGCCTTCCATGTTCAGGAGGCCATAGAGATTTTTTCTGTGATGGGGGCACTGAACAGCAGACACAGTTAACACCCCCCGGCAGGGTGGGTGGGAGCTCTGGAGAGATGCAGTGTGGGGACGGGGGGGGCAGGAAGCCTGCCTGCGAGGAGGGGCGGGCTGACGTGTAAGCAGGGTCTTCAGGGCATCTGGGCAGGGAGCTGCTGCAGCCCAGGAGCCAGGCCCTCACCCTGGCTGGCGGGGGGACCGTCCTTCCTCTTGCTGGAGGGCTCAGGGCTGACGGTCAGCTTTACCCGGAGGGTCTTGCTCCTGCCCGAGGAGTGGTTGACCGAGGCATCGACGACCTCGTAGATCGTGTGCATCAGGCTGGACATGTCCTGAGGGCGGGCACGGACGTCACGGACACAGGCAGATGGGGGGGAGGACCGCCCCACCCACACTGCCTGCTGCCACCTCCAGGCTGCCTGCCTGATTGATTCACTCGGCATCCCAGCAGAGCCCAGCTAAAGGAGGCAGCTCATCTGAGACGCCTTTCCTCATCCTGCGAATGCACCACGCAACCTGAGCCAGCAGCCCTGCTGGAATCACACCTTTCCGACCTTTTAAATTTCAAACCGAATCTATGTTCAAAAGCCTTAGCAGTCAGATAAACTATCAGATTCTGCTTTTAACTCAAACACACTTATTTCAGTCATCCTACGTGTCTGCTTCCTTTCAAGAGGCACTTTGCCCCTCCTGGACACACAAGCCAGCAGAGCAGAGCGCCGGGGGCACCCCTGGGGCCCTCACCACCCTGCGGAGGGGAGGGGCTGCTGGCCGGGGCAGAGACAGGCGTGCAGGGCTCTGCCAGGAACCGCACAGACAGCAGCCGGGCGCAGGAGGGGACACGGACTCCAGCCGGCTCTGTCGGTGACCTGGGTCCTGCGGTGGCTCCCCTCCCGCCCCGCGCAAGCCCGTCTATGAAGGGTGCCAGCCTCTCCCGCCGCCCTGGAGGGGCTCAGCCTGTCCCCATCGTGGAGACCCGGGCATCGTTGTCTGTCTGCGGCCAGCGCCCTTCCAGGGACCGTGGGATGCAGACGCAGAGTGTCACCTCTCTGGTGGCCTTGCCACTGTTGTCGAAGCCGTAGAGCGTGAACGTCCACTCCTGGCCGTCGTCCTCCTCCACCGAGACGTCACACTGGAGCGCCTGCAGGGTGACGGGGACAGGCAGCCAGGGCCAGCCTCGTCCTCGCGCCGGGGCCCTGACCCCCACCGCGGGCAGGCTGGGGAGCTGAGAGGTCTGCACAGTCGACTCCTAGGTCACTTCCGTGGTGCTGGCACTGGTGCCGGGCAAGTCCCCTGAGTTACTTGGGGCCGCTCAGGCCGAGTGCAGGGCGACACCTCCCCCCAGCAGAGCCTGCGGCGTGGGAGCTGCAGGGCGCGGGGACCCCATGTTAGCGCGGTACGCGCCCCTCCCCCGGCGCTGGCCGCCTGCAGGAGGGGCAGCCGGGCAAAGACCTACGTCCACGTTCAGGCGCCGCTTGCCCGGCCCGCGGGGGCCCTCGCGGTTCACTGCTCTTTCTCCATCGTCTGTGCCGAAGAGCTGTCCTGGGCCCTCTCGGCCCTCGGCCTTCTCCGGCGGCAGTGCCACTGCAGGGACGAGAGGGGCGGGACGGGCCCGTCTCCCCTGGCCTGGCCCGGGGGCTGACGCAGGGCTGGGGAGGGGGTGTGGCCCCGGGGCCACCGCATCCTTGCTGGGCCTGTGACCTCTCCAGACGGGTCTGAGCTGAGGGCCTGGGCTTCTGGAACATGCGGCATCAAGGGACCTGAGCGGAGGCCAGGGCGGCCCTCCCCGGGGTGAGCCGCGGCCGGACGCGCGCTTCTGCCTCCCTGGCTGCAGTGGCTTCGAAGCCTGGGGCAGGGAGAGGGCGGCCCCGCAGGCCCACAGGCAGGCAGCCCGGCCCGAGGGGCCCCCGGGAGGGTTGCTTCACTGTCTGGCTTCCCCTCCCCAGCGACACGGTCCGGTTTCCCAACAGCCCGCAACACCAGAGCCCGGGAGGCTGCCTGTGCGCCGGGCAGCCCCCTCCCCAATCTCCAGGCCCGACGGACAAGGAGTGCCCTGATCTCCGGGCTCACTTACTCCCCAGGACAGGAGCCGGGCGTGTCTGGGAGACACGCAGCTGCCAGGAGACACCCAGGGCCTGAGCTCCTGGGCAGGGCTCGCGGAGCCCCTCCGAAGGCAGCCCTGCGGTCAGCCTCCCCGCCCACGTAATGCTGAGAACGCTCACCCGGCAGGTGACCCTCGGACAAGCCTGGTGGTCACTGTCACACGCCACGGGGACCCACTCCACGGCAGATGCACATGTGTGGCGGTGACTAGGGCGGTCATGCTTCGCACGCAGACCACTTTGGACGCCTTACGCTAATGCGGCACATCACACCCACAGGTGACCCGTGGATTCACCGAAACACCCGTGCGGAACCTGTCCTTCCGCCCACGGGCTCGCGGGACTCCAGGGACGCGGACGGGCAGAGGCCCTGAGATTCGCCTTTTGTTCTCCAACCCCCAGACCGAAGTCCACGTCATCTGCTCCACGGAGGAGCCCACGTGAGATGTGTTTTTAAGCACATCTCAGAACAATTTGCTTTTAAGACCGGGGAACCTGGCTTGCACCTGCAAACGGCCACCGGTGGGGACCCGCGACCAGCCAGGGCTGGCCTGGGTGTGCTGGGATACGTCGGGGAGCGTGGGGTGTGGGTGGTCCCCATTGCCAGGGTGTCCTGGGGGCAGGTGCCTGGGGTACGGTGTGGCGTCAGTGAGGTCTGGAGAGCAGGACTTACCCTCTAGGGGACACGGGTCGTCCCGGAAAGGTCCTTCCTTGGGGTCCCCGCCAGGCAGCCCCTGCAGGGAGAGAGGACAGGGCAGACGGTGTGCACCCCCACATGCGCTCCGGGTGCCGGAACCGGACCCCACCTCCTGGGGCGCCGAGAGTTCTTGGTCTAGAAATACCAACCTCTCCACACTCACTAAGCCTCAGGTTTTTGAAAGTAAGACACACGCACATCCCTGGATGTTGTCTGGTTCCACGAGAAGCGTCTCCAGGACGAGACGTGGCGCCCGTGAGCGCGCCGGGGCTTCAACAGGAGCCCCGCACGAGGGGCACGGCCTTTGCCCAAGGGCGCAGCCGCAGTGAGAACGACGCTGCGGCCTGGCCTTTGCTGTGAGAGGTGAGCACAGACCAGAAGCCTGGGCTGCGGACAGAAGCCGCCTGCCCTCTGCTCCCTGGCCCGCACGCAGCACCTCCCGTCACAGCCGGGCAAGGACCCGAGTGACCTGCCCCCGAAACCCCCGCGAACCCAGGGGCCGGGGCTGCAGGGGGACAGCATCTCCTCCAGGGCGGCCGGGCCGAGGGCACAGACAGAAGCTTCCAGGGCCGATCCCAAGACCAGTTACGGAAAAACGGGACAAGACTTCCAACGTATCCAAAGGGTGTTTCAGCCAGGAAACCACAGAACAGAAGTTCACGTGGCCCGTGGAGACAGCCCACAAAAGTCAGAGCACAGAGACGGGAAGAAGGGGCGACACGGCCAGGGAAGCTGCCTCGGATCCCGGCTCCATCCAGTGTCCCAGTGGTGGGTCGCGTGGCGTCGCCCCCAGGACCCGGGTGTTTCCCCAGGTGACTCTTGGGCAGACGGACGTCTCTGTCCCCCACGTTTCCGTTCTGACTCCGAAGCCACAGAGCTGTTGAGAGCCCGGCCAAGGATGCAACGTTCAGATGTGTGTGAGGACACGGCCCCCCAGGCTGCTTGGCTACACAGCCCTCTTGGGCCCCAAGGCTCTATCGCACCTCCTGACGCAGCACCTCCAGGTCACTTGGGGCCCCTCATCTCTCCCAAGGGCTCAGGCCCAGGCTGGAGTCAACTCGGCAGGAGACCCAGTGGGGTTGCCCCGCCAGGCCGCCTGACACCCCACAAGCTCGGGGCCCCGCAGGGGATGGTGGAGGGTTCCAACCGCTGCCCCTCAGGCTGCGGGCAGTGGCCGGGGACCAGCCCCGACCTGTCCACAAACAGGCCTGACGTCATCTCCACGTGGTGGTGGTGTTGGGTCAGACTGTCCCTCTGTCGCCTTTTCACGCAGGTGGACTGGGGGTGGGAAGCAGTGAGCCCATGCCGGTGCCTCGGAGGGTGCTGACCAGGTCCGGCCGGGAGGGACCACGTGCGGGACCAACTGGGCGGCAGGGAGAGGGGGCCACAACGCCTGCGCCCCGCGGGGGCGGCCTGGCGGCATCCTTGCCCTGGCCGGTGAGTGCCAGAGCCTCTGCCAGCCCGAGGCGCCCCGGCCACCACCGGAACAGCAGAAGGCCCTGTGCCGGCTCGGCCCACGCGGCTGTGACACTGGTCCCTGCTCCCAGGTTCCTCATCTAGGGGCCTGATGCCACCAGCCAGACCCAGCCCCTCGTGCCAGGCCCACCAGTGCCCTCGGGATGGCCGTGTCCGTCGGCAGGAGGAGAGGGGACACAGGCCAGCCTCAAACACAGCTCTGCGTCTCTAGCTTGTTCTTTGTGAGAACAAACAAATCAAAACAAAACCCACGAAAAACACCTGGAATGCTGTTACCCAGATCTTCAGACTGATTACTTTGAAGAAGACCTTGATGCCAAACACACCCTAAGACACTTGGGTCCACGGGAACGAGGAGACAGACGCACACCTCCTGTTCTGCGCACATGCTGCCCTGGGCTCAGTGAGGACCGGCCCAGATGCCCCGCTCTGCGTGGGGAAGGGGCCACCCAGCCTGCTGGCATCGAAAGCACCCGCTTCGCCTATAGCTCCAAGCGTCCTTGGGGTCCTGTGAACGCCCTGCACACGCAGCGCCCGGGCTCACAAGGTCCTCTCCCGCCCAAAGACAGGGCTGAGCTCTCTCCCGGGTGGACGTTAAGATAACTTCCAGTCACTTTTCCTGAAAACCTGATTTTTGGTTAAATTTTTTTCTGTAAAATCAAAATAAGTCATGAAGCTGAGGTCCCAGGCATTTGTGGGGAGCAGCGGTGGCTTCCGGACCAGGTGCCGGAGGCTTGCAGGTCAGCTGGCAACAGAGCACAGCACTTCTTGCTAGAAGAGCCAGTCTCGGGGTGGAACGGCTGAGGCCCCGAGACGCACTTCTGGGAAAGCGCCGGGGCGCACGGCTGGTGGAGCGGCTGGCCCGGAGGCCTCGGCCACCAGCAGCCAGAGCGACAGGCAGGAAGCCAGGGTTTCCACATCGCTCGCCTGGCCCGGCTGAGAGGTCAGAGGAAAAACAAGACCCACCCAAGTCCTCTACGTGTGAGCTTAAAAAAGTTGCAAGTTCAAAACTTCATCCCATTTTTTGTTCTAAAATAATTTGAGACTTGCTTTTGGCGTATTGTGTTGGTTACAGACAAGACGATAAATGCTTTGGGCTGGGGGAGGGTCAAGACAGAAACGGTCTGCACAGACCCTTGGCTGGACCCTGAGCTGCTCGCCAGACACAGTCAGGACACGACGGGCCAGGACGGATACGACAGCCCGTCGTGACCTCCTTCCCTGATACGGCTGCGCGTGCAGCTCACCCACGTACACCCCAAGGCTACAACACGCAGCGTTTACGATCCGAGTCGACAGCAACCGCTGCACGGCACTCGGGACAGACAGCGCTGCAGGGAGCGCAGCCGCGCTTCGCCCGCGACTGGTGCCTTCACATCCGCCCTGGTTGCACCAAAATGCCCCTTAATCTTCACCGCTCTGGCTCAACACAAGGGCCAAGGGCTTTAACTGCCACACATAAAACCTCCCGCAGGGCTGCTGACCAGATGCGCGGCCACGCCCCGCAGGGCGACCTCCCAAGTGGCCCGAAAACCGGGGCCCTCAAGCACGACCGGGGTGCACACAGACGCCCCATTTCTGATGGCCCCGCTCAAGGGCCCCGCTTCCGCCGCAGCGCCTGCCCCAGGGCGGTCCAGCCCCACCCCTCCTGGGATGCCCCTCCCATGCTGGCGTGCACCCCCCTTGCTCTGAGCCCCCGCTGCAGACCCTCCCCAGCGTCAACCTCCCCCCTCGCTCCCCTTTGCGCCCCCAGAGGAGCCCCGGCCTCCTGCATACAGAATCCTCCACCCTCACCTCGCTTTCCGGTCCGGCCCCCACCTTCCCGCTTCCCCGCCTGACCGGATGGTCCTGGGCACCAACCACCTCCTGACGCTCCTGGTGATGGGCTCCATCCCCCTGTGGCCCCGGGACTCCCACATCAGCCAGCAGGGCTACGAGATGGCCACGCTCTACGATCCGTGTGGGGCCCGAGCCCCTGCCAACCCCCGGGGCACCAGGCAGGGGCAGTTCCGTCCTCGCCCCTGCAGCATCTGCGTTCAGCCTCCGGCATCCGCCAGGCGCTCTGCTGGCCCCCGGGACGGCACCAGGGCCCACGCGTCCCGAAGCTTTATTCTCCCTGTCCTTCTTTGGACGTCAACATCGGGTGGCCGCGGCCTTCGCTGCAGGGTCCCCATGGTCCCATCCGTGCCCCCCTCACCCGCAGGGGCTCTCGGGGGGCCCAGAGGCCACGTACCCTGCTGTGCCTCTGTCCTGAGCTCAGACTCCCGAGAACATCTGCTCCATGAGCCACGGCACAAAACTGAATCCCTGGTCCTTCCCAGCAAGCGGCCCTTGGCCTGGCCAGGTCCTGCTGAAAGGCCCAGGACAGCCCATCTGCCCAGGTGAGGCCCGCAGGCACACAGGTGTTGGGACATACCGCCTAAAAGCTCAGACCCTGGCCTCCCGTGAAAACGCCAAGAGGTCTGGCCGCACGTTCCCACGGCCAGGGTGCCCCCTCCAGCCGCCAGAGCTGTCGACGCTGGGCCGTCCACCCCTCACACGAGCCTGGCTGCGCGGCAGGAGATGGGCTCCTGTTTAAGGCCACGTGGATGTGGGGATGTCTGGCTGATTGAAAAGGAGAAGCCTTCGGTGATGCAAACGATCACCTCCTGAACACCGTCCGCCTTCCAAACGTCAACGTTCACATATTCCTTCAAAATTCAGCGGCTCTGCGGCCTTAGGAAACATGTTCCCGGGTTTTCGGGGCCGCCCGTTTTCCTTGGAAACCCCACACTCTTGACGGAGCAGAGGCTCCCCGCCCCCCGACTCCCGGGAAGATCCCCGAGGGAATCGGTGCGGCCGGAGTTTCTGCTCTTCCCATGGAGCCGTGAACGGGGCGGAGCATGTGAAAAGATGGCCTTTACAAACCTGCTTCCTCATCGCCTGTTAAAGGGTCTGGTTAGAAACTGCTCGACAAACATGCTGGGCATCCTGGAAGGACCTTAAAATCCGCTGCAAACTCGAGACCCCAGGGGGACCTCCTGGTCGATCCTGCAGCCCAGCTCCCCGGCCACTCTGGCCCGGCCGCCCCTTCCTGTGGCCGCCCACCTGCATGGGAACCTGCTTCCCTGCAGTCGGCCGTGAGGGGTGCCCGGCGTCCACCGGGCTGCTTGGCTTCTGAACCCGGGTCCACCCAGGGTCCTGGCGTGGCCGCGGGCCTGTGACAAGCCTCAGGGCGGGCGGGGGCTCACATCCCGGCCTTCCGCCACCACCCCCCGCCGATGCTGCCGGGAAAACTCAAGGCCCTTCCAGGCAGCAGCCCATGGGGTTAGTTCAGGCCTTGTTTTGCTCCAGGAAGGGCAGGCGTCTCCTCTTTTCCAAAGAGATGTGTTTCCTTCAAAAACCAGGTTGATTCAACCCAGATTCTTCACCAGGGCTTAGCACGGGGGTCTGGGGGATTTGGGCTTCAATAAGCAGGAGCTGTCAAGGGTCACAGGGCCCGGAGGACAGTGTGTCCGTGTCCTGAGGCGGCCGTAACAAACGGCCACCAGCTGGGTGGCTTAAAACAGAGAAACAGAAACCACGGTGTGGCAGGGGCTCCCCCGGAGGCCCCAGGGAGGGTCCCTCCTGCCTCTCCCAGCTCCCGGGGACCCCAGCGTCTCTGGGCTCGTGGCCGCATCCCGCCAACCTCCGCCCTGTGGCCACGCGGCCTCTCCAGGGCGCATCTTCCATTCTGGGTCAGCACCCCCGCCCCCCTCCTTCCTCTTACAGAGATACACCCGGTGGCAGTTTGGGCCACCAGCACCATCTCTCGTCTCTAGATCCTGAGTTTAATGACATCTACAGAGACCCGTTTTCCATATGAGGTAACAGTCGTGGGCCCTGGGATGAGAATGAGTCCAGCACCGCCCGGAAGCCGAAAGGCGGCTGAGAATCCTGAACCGGCCGCCGGCCGCGCGGCCTCGGCTGTCCTCCCAGTGACGCGAGGCCGGGGTGCAGTGACTGCCCACGCACACGCTCACCACAGGGCCTTCTCCTGAAGTAGGGGAGACAGGGAAGCACACTGGCCAGAAACCCAGCTGCGACCAGGCCCCTCCTCCGGCCTCAGGGGTGGGGAGACCGCAGCCCCGCTCCAAAGCCAGGGTCACAGCGCAAACCGCGAGGGCGGACTGAGAGCCGCGTCTGCTCCCACAGTGGATTCTTTGGACTCCGAGGGGGCCCCAGGCCTGCGTTTCTGAGAACCAGTTTTCCCCAGAGGATGGAAATCTAGCTCTGTGTGTCGAGTCCAATTTCCTTTCTGCGGAGGGTCCAAGGACACGTTGCTGTCTCAAGAATCCAGACGGTCCCCCTGCGAGAGCCAGGCTGCATGCACCCACCCCCAGGGACGGCTCTGGTCCCACCGCTGATCTTGGAACAGTAAAAATACGGGGTGATCCACTCAGAGAAGTTTGCAGCCCCCCTGCAGCTCAGGAGCTAAAGCCCATAGAGCATCTTGGGGTCTGGAAATACAGTCCCATGGGATGTAAGTTCCAGGCCGCTTCTGAGAGCCTGGACTGGGTGAATTCCGGAGTCCCGAGGTGAGATGTCTGCGGGGGGGGGGGGGGGGGTAGAAGGGGGGCCCAGTGTGGATGGGAGTTCAAGCAGGGGGAGGAGAACAACACCGGAAGTCAGAGAGAGGAGGAGAGATGGGGGAGGGGAAAGGAGGGGGGAGGGGGAGGGGAGGGGCTCCCCCGGGGGAGCAGCGGGAGGGCCGCGGGGAGGAGGGGGACCTAGCAGGCCAGCTGGGGGCGCCCTCCAGAGCGAATGGCTCCTGGTAGGACATCCTTGGTGCTCCCCAGCTCCCTCAGGAGAGGGTGGCCCCAGTGCCAGGAGGACGCCTGGGGCCCGGGGCCTGCGGGGCCCACGCCCAGGGTCACAGGTACCATCCCGAAGGTGCTGTTCACCACGCGCTCCCACCCGTTCGGAAACCAGACGGATCGCTCCTGCCGCGCCCACCACCCCAGCGAGCCCCTCCCAGCGACGCAGGGCACCTCTCCAGCCACACCGCCTGGCTGCCCCACGGGCTCTCCACCCCGGCCCCGGCTCACACCGGCCCCCCGCGTGGGCTGTCAGCCCTTGTGGAATGTCGATCAGTCCAGCAGGGTTTCTGATCATCAGAGACAGAGCCTGGCCTTACCTCCGCGCCCTGGGCAGGTGAAGCAGGCGGCTGTGAAGCGGCATGTGGGGAGGGCCCTGGGGACGGCTGGAAGGGGCCGTCAGAGCCACACTGATTCCGGCTCTGCGGTCAGCACTGCCAGGGAGCTGGCTCGCCAGAAGCCACGAGGACAGCCGCACCCGCCCTGGACGGCAGCCCCGCCCGTGGTTAATCCTGCAAACGACAGCCCCGGGTGCTGGGCGGCCCGCTGGGGACCGGGGTGGGGACCCGGTCGTGGCAGAGGGTGGAGATGCGGGGCCGGAGCAGGCATCCCAGGCAGCCAGGGGCTCGGGGGCTCAGCGAGGAGGCCGGGGTCCTCAGGGGACATGCAGCAGGCTTGTGCTACGTCAGTGACCAAGGCGACCAAGGCACTTCGGGGCAGTTTGGGAGGAGCCTGGGGCTGGGCAAGGGGCGGGGGTGGTGTGACATCTAGGCAAGGGCGACCTGGGCCAAGTGGGGGGACCGGAGAGGAAGCCGGGCTCCAGCTCGGGGCTGTCAGGACGCCGGATGTGGCGGGATTGGTGTGGGGTGAGAGGTGGGGAGGCCTGCGCTCACCACGCACTGGACAGAACCGGGCCATGCGGGAGAAGGCAAAGGCAGAAACCCCAAGGGCTGGGGCGCTGGGCGGGGGAGACGCCCCAGAGTCAAAGGTCAGGGGTACAGCAGAGTGGACGGGGAAGGAGGCAGGGTGGGACAGCAGGAGGAGGGGGGACAGTGGCCTCAGGCGGGAGAGAACGGAGGGCAGAGGGGGTCTGCCCACCCCGCCGCCTGAAGGCCTGGTGGGCACACATCTCAGAAACACCCGCAAGGGAGACCGAGGCAGCCTGGGCAGAACTGGCTGGAAGGCGCCAGGCCAGCGCGTCTGTCTGGAAACGCCAGGTGGTGGGAGTCTCGGCTTCAGCGGCGGAACAGTTTCAGATGTGACGACGCAGCTCTGGGGCTTAGTGATTCCTACTCAGGTGCGACGACGCCACGGAGGGTCTCCACTCGAGGGGCCACAGCGGCTGTGGCTGTGAGCTCCTGATTTCAAAGCGAAAGGCCTCAGGGGAGGGGCGGTGCGGGGCTTGCCCACAACCACAGAGGCCTTCGGCGTCTTGCTTTCCAAGTTACAGCCGCACTTCAGGAGCCGAGGGGGCATTTCTAGATTTGCCCATCGGTGCCCCTGCTTTAGCGCCGTTTAACCAGGCTGGTAATAACCACATTTGGAACTGGAGGTCTAGAAACTCCGTCGTTTGAGGATCAAAGGGTATCCTAAAGTAAATGCCTACAGACCTCACGTGCCCGCACAGCCGTAACCTGCTTCCTGGGTGAGGTCACCTTACCCCACCGGAGAACGGCTGGCACGCGTGTGGCAGGAAAGCCTGAAAACACGCCCCCCGGGGGACTCAGCCCAGGAGCTGGTCCACAGCCCACGGCTGTGGATAAGTTACAGCGGGGCGGTAGGGGCACACAGGCCACCTGCTGGGGAAATAACTCCACCCTAAGACATGTGCAAGGAAAACAAGAAGAGGAGGGTCAGTGAGAAGATATACACACACACACACACACACACACCCCCTGCATATGTATACACATGTATATACGTGCATGTACACACATATACACATGCATGAAAACATACATGCACGTGTGCACACACATACATGCACACATACCTCCACATATGCAGGCCCACGCATGCCCACACACACACACATAATCTCCACCCCAGATAACAGAGAAGTGCGCATAAAACACGCCAAAAACGTCTTCAGTGACTCAGTTCTCAGCAGCCTGCAATTCTGTTTTTTGTTTAACACTAAACCATTTCGCAACAAATCTGCAGACCGGCTTCTCTCCCGGTCGTGCCGCTCCTGTTTCCATCTTCAGAGCTAACAACGAGGAACTTCGCAGAACACGGAAGATCACGGGCGATCATCCTTCCAGGGCCTGCTGCTGCCCTCCAAGCTTCCTGGCCGCAGCGGTCACAACACGCAAAATACCAAGACCCTCGTCCCCCACGTGCCTGAACCACCGTGCCCTCCAGCGCTCCCGTTCAGACGGCGTTTAACGCCACTGCGTTTGGGCTGCAGACCCAGATTCATCTTCCTCTATCTGGCTTCTTCCTCTGGAAAAACCACTGGGCTTTTCATTCTTTCATTCATATTTAAGCCTCATGTTTTCTATTTCAAAGGAAGATCAACTCCAAAGTGGAAAAGAACCCCACGCACTTGCGTTTTTAGTTTAGAAGGCCTCACGTGTCCACGAGTGATGCCAGGGCCCGCAGCAGAGATAAACAGGCTGGAGACGCTAACGGTTTGTACTTGGTCACGGCTCCGGAGCCCGAGGGCCGAGCTCTGAGAGCGATCAGGGTTTTCCTCTCTTTGGCAGTACCTGTGTGGTGTCAGGTGGAAACACCTCCTCGTGGCTCTGAGGCTGCTTCCGGCCCCCGTGCGTCAAGGCCGACAGAGCCCAGCGCCCCCTCCCCAATTCTACACACAGGAACCAAAACCCACCCTTCAAGCAACGGAGTTGAGACCCCACCCGTGAAAGACAGAAAGTGTTTTGAGGAGAGCTGCACTTGCCTTGCCTAAGCCCTCCTTCAACCATTCCTCCCACCCTCACCCCCAGCCCCGGCCATCAGAGCTCTCGTCTCTGCATATTTCTGGTCCTCATACGAGAGAGATCACATGGCGTTCGTCTTTCTCTGCCTGACTTACTTCACTTCGCATAATGCTCTCAAGGTCCGTCCATGTTTTGGGCAAGATTTTCTTCTTTGTTGCTGAATAACATTCCACTGTATATACACACCACATCTTCTTTATCCATCCATCCATCCACGGACGTTCAGGTGGCTTCCGTGTCTCGGCTATCGTGAACGGTGCTGCAGTGAACGTGGGGCTGCACGTGTTATCTTTCTGAGTTAGTGTTTCTGCTTTCTTTGGAATACACACCCAGGAGTGGGATTGCTGGATCACGTGGTAGTTCTGTTTTTAACTTCTTGAGGAAACTCCAGACTGCTCTCCACAGGGGCTGCGCCAATCTTCATTCCCACCAGCAGTGCACGGGGGCTCCCTTTTCTCCACTCCCTCGTCAACACTTGCTATCTCTTCTCTTTTCGATGGTGGCCACCTGACAGGTGGGAGGTGACATCTTGTGGTTTTGATCTGCATTTCCGTGATGATTAGCGCTACTGAGCAGCTTTTCGTGTGCCTGTTGGCCACCTGCGTTTCTTCCTTTGAAAAGCGCCTTTGTTAAACGATGATCTCGCCTCAGAAGCGACGCCGGGCCCAGGGCAGCCGCGTGGTTTGGGAGACTCTGGGGAGCATGGGAAGAACCCCGAGCGCAGGAGACCCGCTCTTGCCTCACAGCCCTTCTCCAGGTTTTCCTCAAGAAGCCTCAGAGGAGAAGCGGGTGTCCGGGCTCATGGGTGGGCATGGGGTCCTCCATCCCAGGGCACTCAGTACCCCTGGAGGAGCTGCCCCACCATACGGACACCCTAGCACCCTCTGCGCGCCCTTTACAGCCACCTGGGATCCCCACGTGACTCAGGAAAACCCAGACGAACATCAGCTTCAGATGCGGGTGTGCCGTCCCGTGAAGGAACCCTGAGCCTGCCATCCTCCGCCTGCTGCCCGGGCAGCCCGGGAGGGTTCCGTGTACTCGACAGCCGTGGACGCTGATGCCAGTGGAGTCTGGACCCCAGACTTTCTCTTCCAAGATCTCCTTTCACTGTCCTCCTTCCTCACCCACAAACTCCAGCACCTCTGACTTCGCGGGTGCGTTTACGTGCGGGTGTGGGAAGAGCCGTGACACGGACGATCGCTGCACGGCCGTGCCCGCCCGTGCTCTCTCCCGTGGCCCCTCGGCAGCGGCCCCGCCAATTTGATTTGTGGTGTGAGACGGACTCCTCACCGCTTCTGCTGCTCTGCTGACACCCCTCTGGGGAGAGGGTCCTGTGGGCTAGAAGCAGACCGCGGCGTATCACCTGGATCTGAGGCCACCGAGGACGGCCTTCTCCCTGCTCACGGCCCCAGCGAGGGACGGAGGGGGGTCAATGTTGCCGAACTTCGGCTTATCCTCCTTGCCGAGCCGAGGTGGGCATCTCCGACGGTCCTCGCCCCCATTTGCACGTTTGTACATTTAGGTGCATTACCTGCTCACCGAACAAAAACTACTGAACCCCTGGTGCTAACGATCTGCCTTGCTTTCTTGCATCTAAAAGGATTCCGGCCAATGTGAAAACCCAAACCTCCAGCATGCTGAAAAATGAGCAGGGATTTGCCTATGCCTGCGGACACTGGCCGTTGACAGTTCCTTGAGATACGTGAGACCCGCCAAGCTCACTGGGGCTCTGCACTCTCCAGACTGCAGCTGCAGGGGCAGGGGCCCCGGGGCTTAGCAGACATCAAATGGAGCGTTCTGGAGCTGTGCTGTCCACGTGGCAGCCACAGCCACGTGTGCCTACTTACATTTGAATTTATGAATGAAACCACGTTAGAAATCCAGCTCCCCTGGCACTCGCCACACTCCAGGCACCAGCGTGGCCGGCAGCGACCGCTGTGGGCGGCGTGGATACAGCCCACATCCAGCGCCGGTTGGGAGCACCCAAATCCCACCCCCACCCCCAGGTGGAGACGCGGTGATCGGCCGAGGTCACAGAGGTCGCCAGCTGGACTCTGGCCCCGCAGCGGGGCTTCCCCAGCCCGGGACCCTTGGGACCTCAGTGACCCAGCTCCGGCTGGCCAGTGCTGGGAAGATGACTCAGTCGGGCAGGTAGAAGGGCAGGGGTCTGAAACAGGCAAGGCGGACAGTCCTAGCAGGCAGCCTGAGGCCCCCCCGGACAGGCCAGATGTCCACGGCAGGGCCCAGGCCAAGGACTGAGCAAAAGTCCCAGGGGCCGGAGCAACACGTGAAACCCGGCAGACCGGACACGAGGGTGGCCGGGGTGGCAGGCGGGAGTCGGTCGGCACAGGCTCCAAGGGGCAGCGGGCGGCTCTGGGCGGAGGGACGCGCCTACCTGGCCGCGTGTGGTCAGTTGGCCGGCGCAGAGGCCCAGCAGGCGGCCCACATGGGCAGTTCTCGACTCCAGGCCGACCGGGGGGCTGGCAGATCTGCTGAGCGATGGGGATGCCAGAGACTGAGGGCCCGGGGACCACGGGGCTGTCCCAAGCAGGCCAGGCTGTGGATGCAGGTCCAGGGGTGCATCAGGAGCTCTGCCCAGGCTGTAGGGAGTGGACGTCCCAGCGGTAGCCGGACAGGTGCTCCCAGGCCGGGGAGAGGCCAACGCAGACGTTTGACCTGTTGCTGCCAAAGGGCCAGAGGGGCCACCGAGGGGCGCGTACCGAGGAGGAAAGGGCGCAGGCCGCGAGCCCTGAACACAGAAACCAGGTGCCCCGGACGGGCCTGCGGGCCGCGAGGTGCAGGGCCTCTTCCCGACCAGCTCGCGGAAAGAAAGTGTCGGAATCCCTTTCGCGCCCACGTAGAAATCGCGGCGTTAGACTACATTCTCCCGGGCCTGGAGCCCCCAGAAGCTGGAGGAGGCAGGGAGGACCCCCCGCAGGGCCTGCAGACGGAGCGCAGCCCTGGGACAGCTCAGTGTCCGAGTTCTGACCTCCAGAGCGGTGAGAGAGTAAACGTCTGTCATTTTAGGCCGGCCAGCCGGCGGTGCTTTGTCACGGCCACCCCAGGAGACCCACGAAGGGAGCCCAAGGCTTCTCTTCTACATAACTACTTTAAGGCACTCCCAACGTGTGCTTTTAGCCATCAAAGACCTAGAACGCTGGAGAGGTCCACGGTCAGATGCCCCAGTGCCTGCTGACCACAGGGAAGATCACGGGTCCAGCCTCCCTCAGGAAGAATTCCCAACGCCTCTCGGTGAGGTCTGGGGTCTGCTCAACCCTCCCGAGGATCCAGGGACCCCAGGGCAGTGGGCCGGCACCTCGTGGGTTTAGGGTGTACACGTGGGCATCTGCAACCCCCCAGGCAGGGACGGCTCCGTCCTCCTGGGGGAGAAAGATCTGAGGAGCAGATGGCCCTCAGGCCAGGATGCAACGTGCCCCAGGATGTCAGGGTCCACTGGCCTCTGGATAGGGTCGCCAACCTCCTACAGCCCAAAGAAGGCGGGGGAGGGGGAGAAAGGAAGGGGTGGGGGGAGAAGAGAGCGGAGGGGGTGAAACTGGGAGCTGCAGACAGACCCCCACGGGCAAGGCTTAGACCCGGGGTTGTGAGACACCCCAGGGCCCGGCCCTCCTAGAGATTCTTTGCCTCCTGGTTGCAGGGAAAGGAATCAGTGCTCAGGGAGGGAGGCGCGTTTCAAGGGTTTCTTCTCCACAGAACAGAGGAGGCTCTTTTATGAGAGCTGTTAACGGGAGACCGTGGAACCAGCATAGAAATATCCACCCTCTTCCAAGCACGACAACCGGAGGATTACAGACCTCAGCTCTGGAGGCAGGAACCAGAAAGGCAGGCACGCGGTCCCCTCCCCCAGGCCCCACTTCCCCGAAGCCCTTCCAGGGGGACCCGGGGCAGCAACGCCCGTGCAGCTCCCAGCGGGGGTGCAAAGGCAGCCGCCGCACGAGGGCGGATGACCGTTTGGTCAGCATGACCACGGGAGCCTCCCCTGTGCGAGGCCCAGGCCCCCCTCGGGCCTCTGTCCCCAGGAGACCCCGCCCCAGAGATGCACCGGCACAGGGACTCAAGCCGCCGGCCTGGTCGGGACGGCAGAGCCCAGAAAGCTGGCTGAGTGTCGGCTGTCAGAGCAGCAGCGGGGCCTGCACGGGGTGCACGTGGAGGGTGGACATGCAGGGCATAGAGCCGGCCCTGAGCCAAGGAAAGCCTCAGGCCCATTAGGGCCGCACCGCACCCCAATTCCCGAGAAGGTGACCGTGTGCGGAGGTGGGGTCGCCGCGGAGGCCCTCTGGTAAGATGAGGTCACCGGGGCGGACCCGGATCCCACAGCCTGTGTCCTGACGAAGAGACCGTCACGTCTCAGGGGGGTGACCCTGGGAGGACACGGCGGGGGCGGCGCCTCCTGGCAGGGGAGCGAGGCCCTGGTGGGAAGTGGCAGGTGGACACCTGGACCCTCCACCTCCGGGATGGAGACAAGCAGGCCGCCGCCCCGTCCGTCCGCCTGTCCGTCTGTCCATGGGGCTTTGCTACGGCTGCCCCAGGAAACCCATACTCGGCCCATCGCCACCTCTCCCCGCGAGGGCCGGGCACCCTCCTCCCCTCCCAGCAGCCAGGGTTCCTGCTGCGATGCTGTCAGCCCCTCGCTCCACACGCGTAGCCGTCCAGAGGGCACCTTGCTGGGTAGGAAGGGCCGCAAGCGTCCGGGCCCCGTGGGGAGGGCAGGCCCGCCGCGCACTCCTGGGGGCTGGTCACCAACCCGGCGGCGCTGCGGTGACCCGCACGCCAGGCCTGCTTCCGGCCGCGGCATCCTTCTCAAGGGCTTCCATTCGACACAGGCGTTTTCTTCCAAAGCCAGCGACTGTCTGATGCAGGGTCAACCTGGGAGAGGCGCCACTTCACGCCCAGGAGGCCCGAGGCCCAGGGCAGCGACATGCAGCAACCCAGCAGGCGGCTTCCCTCGAACCCAGCGCAGGACAGACTCAGGAGATGGGCCGTGCCTGGCCGGGACCGAACCTCCACTCCGGGGACCGGGGACTGGGGACGGCAGCCACAGGCCTCCCCTCTTCAGGGAGAAGGAGAGGAAGGGGCCAGCACGACCCCACGCCCGCCGGGCCCGCCTGGAGCACCCCGTCTCTCGGGGGCTGCTGACCTGCGGGCGCAGCTCACAGGGCCCTGGGGTGAGAGGCAGGAAGCTCGGGCCCGCCACGCTTACTGACCACGGGTGGGCTGCCATCCACCACAGCCCCTGCCCCGCGGCACCAGCGCCCGCTCCCGTCCTGCTCTCCGCACGTCCCTCGCGTCGTGTCTCCTCGTAGGACCCAAGCAGAGGCATGCGGCCTCCGCGCCACGGAGCACCGGCTGTGGCCCAGAGACGTGAGGGCAAGTGACAGGCGGGCAGCTCCAGGCCCGGAGCAGGGTCTGGGTGGCAATGAGGCCACTGCACAGGCTGCCTCCCGTGGACAACGGGATAGAGGAAGGCTTGGGGGTGGGGGGAGCCGCCCACATTTCAAAAGGGCCACGTCACGGGGCTCCCAGTCGTCACCTGCGGGCAGTGTTTCTGTGACAACCTTGCTGGGGCTGCCTGGCTGGCTGCCCCCTGGCCATACGGTGGGAGTGAGAACAGGGGACATGGGTGGCCTCGATGTCTCACCTCCAGAGGAAGAGACGGCCTAACCCAGCGGTCCCCAACCTGTTTGGCATCAGGGGCTGGTGGGGTGGAAGACGATTTTTCCACGGACGGGGGTGGGGGATGGCTCAGGCAGTAGTGCAAGCGACGGGGAGCGACCGGGAGAGACGGGGAGCGACGGGGAGACACGGGGAGAGACGGGGAGCGACGGGGAGAGACGGGGAACAACGGGGAGACACGGGGAGACACGGGGAGAGACGGGGAGCGACGGGGAGACACGGGGAGAGACGGGGAGAGACGGGGAGCGACGGGGAGCGACGGGGAGCGACGGGGAGCGATGGGGAGCGACCGGGAGCGACGGGGAGAGACGGGGAGCAACAGGGAGACACGGGGAGAGACGGGGAGAGACGGGGAGCGACGGGGAGACACGGGGAGACACGGGGAGAGACGGGGAACGACGGGGAGAGACGGGGAGAGACGGGGAGAGACGGGGAGAGACAGGGAGCGACGGGGAACGACGGGGAGCGACGGGGAGAGACGGGGAGAGACGGGGAGCGACAGGGAGACACGGGGAGAGACGGGGAGAGACGGGGAGCGACGGGGAGACACGGGGAGACACGGGGAGAGACGGGGAACGACGGGGAGAGACGGGGAGAGACGGGGAGCGACGGGGAGAGACGGGGAGAGACAGGGAGCGACGGGGAACGACGGGGAGCGACGGGGAGAGACGGGGAGAGACGGGGAGCGACAGGGAGACACGGGGAGACACGGGGAGAGACGGGGAACGACGGGGAGAGACGGGGAGAGACGGGGAGAGACGGGGAGAGATGCGGAGAGACGGGGAGCGATGGGGAGAGACGGGGAGCAACAGGGAGACACGGGGAGCGACGGGGAGTGACGGGGAGCGACGGGGAGCGACGGGGAGACATGGGGAGCAACGGGGAGACACGGGGAGCAATGGGGAACGACGGGGAGAGACGGGGAGCGACAGGGAGCAACGGGGAGAGACGGGGAGCGACGGGGAGAGACGGGGAGCGATGGGGAGCGACGGGGAGCGACCGGGAGAGACGGGGAGCGACCGGGAGAGACGGGGAGCGACCGGGAGAGACGGGGAGAGATGGGGAGAGACGGGGAGCAACAGGGAGACACGGGGAGACACGGGGAGAGACGGGGAGCGACGGGGAGCGATGGGGAGCGATGGGGAGAGACGGGGAGCAACAGGGAGACACGGGGAGACACGGGGAGAGACGGGGAGCGACGGGGAACGACGGGGAGAGACGGGGAACGACGGGGAGCGACAGGGAGACATGGGGAGCGACGGGGAGAGATGGGGAGTGACGGGGAACGACGGGGAGAGACGGGGAGCAATGGGGAACGACAGGGAAAGACGGGGAGCGACGGGGAGACATGGGGAGCGACGGGGAGAGACGCGGAGAGACGGGGAGCGACGGGGAGAGACGGGGAGCAACAGGGAGACACGGGGAGAGACGGGGAGCGACGGGGAACGACGGGGAGAGACGGGGAGCGACGAGGAGACATGGGGAGCGACGGGGAGAGACGAGGAGCGACAGGGGATCGATGGGGATCGATGGGGAGCGGTGGGGAAGAGACGGGGAGACGGAGAGCGGCAGGTGAAGCTTCGCTGTCTCGCCCGCCGCTCACCTCCTGCTGTGCAGCCCGGCCGGGGAATGGGGACCCGTGACCTAACTCCTGACCCCTGGAGAGGCAGGTCAGAGGGGCAGGGCAGCACCGTCCGCCTCCTCCCCACCCAGGGAGGGTCTGCGGACCGGCTGAGCCACGGCCGTGCTGCCCTGCGAAGCGCTGGCCGCCCAGGTGACGGCGGCTGGAGAACCAGGTGCCGCCAACAAGGGACGTGAAACTAAACTACAGTGACTACAGGTCACTTTGCGGCTCAGATGAGAGATCAGTCTGCTTCGGCACACACGGCGGGGCCACGGCGCCCAGGACAGAATCTACCCGCTGGCGCTCACGGCCCTAACCTCACCGCGAACCCCACAGCGTCGAGGCTGTGAGGGCCTGGCTCGCTCCTCAGCAGAGCTCCGAGCCGGCCGCGCAGCACTGCCGGGCCGGCGGCCGGGGCCACGCCGACGCTCTGCGTTTCCCACTGCATCTGGGTCTGCGCTCACCCCCGCTTAAAAGCTGGTAGTTTCGCCGGGCAGCTACCAGGGCTGAGGGCTGATTTCTGAAGACTGCAGACTGGCATGGATTTTCAAAGAAGATAACAGGCAAGACTTCGACAAAAGCCCTGTAAGTCGTTCCTTTAACTACTTCTCCACGAAGGAGAGCGAAGGTGAGATAAGGGACAGGTGCCGCTTGGATGTGGCACCATGGTCTCCCACGGCGGCCTGTCACGCCCTGAGGAGAGCAGGGTGACGGCGGGTCTCTGCTTTCACTCCTGCAAAGTTGGTGTTTCTGCTCACCCAGCAGCCAACTGGGCTGCTCGAGACCCCCCACCGTCCTGCAGGCTCCTCCTCTCAAAACAGTGTCCCCGAGCTGGGGCGCTCCATGAACTTCCCCGTCCTCCGTCCGACCCCCGTCCCTGGTCTGCACACGGGGCTTCTCGGGGGCTGCCCCCAAGGGCACACGTGAGAGTGGTGGGTCAGTGTCACGTGCCAATGTGTCCCCAGGGCAGGCAGGCAAATGCCACGTCTCCCACCAAACCTGGGGCCTTCTCAAGAGACCAGCACCCCGAGGGCAGGGTCTGCGTCCACCACTGTCCTGCCCTGGGGCACAGCCTCTGCCCGCCGGCCCTGCTACGACTAACACCATCCACCACCCGGGCCCTGAGGTCGGGGCGCCGGCCGCAGCCTCGCCGGGTCCACATCCCAGAGCCCTTGCCAACCACATGAGGATGCCAGCGCACGTGCGAGGCAGGCGCATCCTCTGCCCTCGCGCCCTCCCTGGGCACCTGGCTGGGGCGGGTGCCCCGTGCGTGGCGTCTGGCCCGTCCGCGTGCCCTCGACGCCCACTGGCCGTCAGATGCCATTGGCTGCAGGCCCACAAACGACCCCAACCTCCTGCACCCCCGACCCCGGGGACAGCCAGGGGGGCACGGTGGGTCCCCTTCCCCGCCGGGAGGCCCGCGTGCAGACAGCACCCACCCAGGTTTCCAGGTGAGGAAGAGGCACACGTAGGCCAGTCACCCCGGGACACACCGAGCAGCTGGCTGCCTCGCGGGGCCCTCAGGCCGCCCCGTCCTCCCCGCCCCCTCCTGGCATTTCCCACAAAGCGGCCTTGTGGCTCCAGGGTCCCCAGCCCAGCGGCCCCCAGAGGTGCCTCAGTCAGGACCACCTGGCTCATCCGTAGGCCAAGCGGCATCCAGGGAGGCCATTTGCAGTTCCGGAAGCTTGGGCGGGGGGAGGGACACTGACACCACCCGACCTTGGGGGGATTCCCTGCCGATCTGTGAGGTCTGGGCCCTCAGGCCTGTGGCTGGTGCCCCCCAAACCCAGAGGAGCCCCCAGGCTTGCGTGCGCACCTGTGCTGGCCTCGCACACGGCCAGGCCACATCCAAGGGCAGAAACAGGGCCCCTGAGAGAAAGCCAAGCCCCCCTGGCTGGTCCTGGAGTGGTGCCCAGACGCCGCACACAGGCCAGGACTCCACAGATCACGCGTCCCCAGAGCACGGGTCATGGAAGGCCAGGGGTCAGCCTGTGGAGCTGCACGGTGGCTACAGCGCCACCACCTGTCCACCCAGGCCACTCCTTCCACGTGGCTGCGGCCCGACGGCTGAGGAGGAGCCCTGGCGTCCACAGGACAGGATACAGCCCCGTAACGTGTGGTTTACACCGCACACCGTGGCTCCACGGTGACTGGGACGGGGGCAACCAGAAGCCTCGGGGCGCCCCCACGCCTCTGGAGCCGCTGGAATCCCCTTTCTTGCGCTTACTCAACAGAGATCTGGGTTTCAGTCACAACAAAGTTTCAGTTGTTAGTGGTGATTCTTGTCTTCTGGACTCTTCCCGCCCCGCAGGGAGCATGAAGAAATCAGACGGGCAGATGGCAAGTGAGCACGTGCCCGGGAGGGGCAGCTGGACCCCCACAGGGCCTCGCCCTGACCTCCGCCAGCCCCACCTCTGGAACAGCACGGTCAAGCGCTGACGCTGTGACCGCCGTCTCTCCTCCGGACTGTAACGCACGTGCAGCCTCAGTCACCCACTGCTGCATCCTCTGTGCCGCTCTTGCCAATGTCCCGCGTCACTGGCCAGCACCTGCACAACCCCAGGCCCCTGGGGGCCCGTGGCAATGAAGTGAGGCAGCGTCTCTCAGAATCAAGGAGGAGGACCACTCTAGACCATGAAGCGGGCATCTACCTGCCCGAA
This sequence comes from Globicephala melas, assembly GCF_963455315.2. Taxonomy (NCBI): domain Eukaryota; kingdom Metazoa; phylum Chordata; class Mammalia; order Artiodactyla; family Delphinidae; genus Globicephala; species Globicephala melas. The sequence goes on along the minus strand of NC_083316.1, from coordinate 511,940 downwards.
AACTAGTTATCAGAGACCTTATTAGACGTGCACTACGCGGGCACCAGGGGCCAGCACGGCTCACTAATTAGTGGGCAAAATCAACCTCATTTCGTTTATTTTTGGGGCGGGGGGTGGATGGTGAGTGAGGGCAGGTGAGAGTTAGGTGGTGGACATGCACTTAATTTCCACGAGGTCATTTGGGACAGTTCTTGTGGCAACACGGCGCACCAGGATTGACCTGCGTGGAAGCACAGGAGGACATGTCCCCTCGCTGACCCCAGTCAGGTGTTCTGGGGGCACTGCACAGTCAGGCTGGCCTTCCTTGGGACATCGCCTGGGAGGACAGGGACGGTGACGGGGCTCTGGACACCACACAAGGGGAAGGACAGGAAACAGGAGGAACGTAGGACCTGACACCCCAATGTCCCCCGACAGAGCAACTTCCGGGCAGAGGCAGGAGTGGAGGTGCCCGGTGAGGGGGGTCGGCGGTGCGGCAGCGAGATACCTGAGCACCTGGGCCGGGGGGGTCTAAACTCCCAGCGTGGCTCACAGCCCTATAGCCAGATGAGGAAAGATGGGAAAAGGCGAGAAAAGATCAAATGCCCATCCCTTATCCTGAGATTCTTTTCTTCCTACATCGTGGCGTCATGAATGAGGCTGTCACAGTACGTTCAGGCTGCGGCGACGACACACCACAGAGCAGTGGCTCATAAACAACAGAAGTTCATCGCTCACAGTCTCGGAGGCCGGACGTCCAAGACCGAGGGGCCGGCAGGCTTGGCCTTCTGCCTGTAACGCCGCGCGGTGCTCTGGGGCTCGCATACGGGCACTGATCCCGTCGTGAGGACTCTGCCCTCGGGGCCTAATCGCCTCCCCAAGGGCCAGCCTCTGAATGTAACACACAGGGGGGTAGGTTTCAACACATGAATTTTGGGGGGGACACAAACATTCAGACCACAGCTGCGAACAAAACAACAAGGGAACAACCCAAGCCAAACCCCACACTGTTCTTTCAAGAACGTCCCGAGAGCATGGAATCCATGGGCCTAAGAAACTGTCATAACCTGGCACTATAACCCGCGGCCAGAGCGGAAGCGTTTTGTTTTCCATCTCCATAGCCCGCAGCCCGGGACGAACACCGCCTGCGTGTGGGACCTGCTGTACTGAGCTGACGACGGCCCCGCCGGGTGGCTGGCAGGACAGGGTTAGGTGGTGGACATGCCCTTCACCGCTCCGGACTGCCTGCCGCCCCCTACACACAGGAGGACCAAGTGGGAAGGAAACACCGTCCCGTTATCAGCACCCACCTGCCCAGGCAAACTAAATCAGGCCAAAGGAGGGCCAGAGAGCAGCTGGGGCGGCCCCGTGGTGCGCAGGAGCACACGTCCACGCAACCTTCCCATGAGTGCCCAGCAAACACTGTAAACTGGAGTTCCTGCCTTCACAGGCGTGGGATTCAAACTTCACTCCCAGACACAGGAATCATAACTCTACTGTGTGTTTGATCTCAGGGCGTATCTGGGCCCCTTCTCGGGACGAGGCCACACAAGTGTTTACGAACACACTCAGAACTTTTCATTTATCAACCGGCCAGAAAAGCGTCTTTCCAAAAGGAGAGCTGACACGTCCATGCGCTGCTGTACTCTGTCTGCGGGGGACTCGGAGGGGAACAAGCAGTGGTGGAGGAGGGGGTCTCCGTCGTCTGGCACGGCCACCGACCCAACTCCAGTCCACACTAACGCCCGAGACCATCCACCGGCCTCTCTCCTCCCGGGCGAACGTGCGCAGTCTGGTTTGCCCAAGGCCCCTCTGGTGCCCCAGGCCTGGACGGAACACCCTTCCAAATCCACTCTCAGGGGCGCTGGGTCCTGAGTGGGACCCCTGCGACCCCTGACAGCACCTGCAGCCCGGGTGTCCCTGGGCTTTCCCGTGAGCATCCCCGCAGGCCTGCGGTCACCCACACGGCAGATGGGCAGCACGGTGGCCTTTAACGCTGTGGCCGCCACTGCTGTGCGGTATACTGATCCTACAGCCGGTCATTCCCCAGCCCTGCCCCCACTCCTCCAGCCTGGGAGAGCGAGGCCTCGCGCCACATCCCCTCCCCCAGAGGGAGGGGCCGTCTGGCCCAGCCCGAGTCACTCTCGCTGGGCCATCGGGGCCCTCGCCTTCTCTGTCCTGGGGTCCTGGGTCCGGGTCAGAGGGCACAACTTTGCTACTCAGGTCCCCTGGCCCCAGCGGGGCCGCCGGGCCCACCACGCCTACCTGCTTGTCCCTTGTGCCGTGCTCCACGCAGCCCCGCCGCTCCGCCTCCTCCGTGCCTCTGCGGCCACCCAGGTACGCAGACACCACGAAGCTGTCCCCTGCGGCCCCGTGGGCGGACGCGCGGGAAACGGGGCGCCGAGGAGGGAAGGAGACGCCCGGTAAGCCCGCGGGAGCTGCGCCTGGACGATGCCCCGCCGCCAGGCGCGCCCACCCCTCGCCGCGCGGCCTGGGGCGCGGGGCTCCGGCGGGGGACCGGGGTCGCGGTCTGGGGCGGGGAAACCTGTGCGCTCCCGGAGGCCCCAAGGCAAGGTTCCCCGCCCCCGCCCACCCCACCCCACCCGGCCTCGACGGCAGAAAGCGCGTCGCGCTCTGTGCTCGGGTCCCAGCCCCGGTGGCAGTCGCGCGCCCTGGCCGCCGCCCCGCGCGCTCACCTTCGGGGCTCTCTCTCCGCTTGAAGGCTGCAGCGGCTGCGGCGCGGCCGGAGGGCGCGGGGAGAGGGAAGGGACAGTGAGTGGCCGGCGCGCGCCCGCCAGCCCGCCCGCCTGCCCGCCGCCCCGCATCTCACCGTGCTTGGACTGGAATTTCCCCATGTCGCCCCCGGCCCGCCCGCCCGCGCGCGCTCCCGGCGCCGAGCCCAGGTGCCGGGCTGGGGTCCGGGGCGGGGGCCGGCGTCCGCGGGGGCGGCAGGGACCCGGCGACCGGGTTCCTCTCAGCCGCGGGGAGCGGGGGCGGGCGGCGGAGGCAGCGGCGGCGGCGGCGCGGCTCCCTCTGAGCGCGCGCCCCCGCGCCCGGCCTTTAACCGCGGCCCCCGCAGCGCCCCTCGCGGCCGCCGCCCGCAGCGCACCGGCCCCCGGGACTCCCGCCCGCCTCCCGCTGGGGCGGAGCCAAACCAGGGGCGTAGGCGGCTGGCGCCAGGCGGCGGCGAGGACCCGGGGCAGGCGGCCTCTTAGGGTGTCGAGGGTGCAGTAGTCCCCGCGGTTCTGCGCGGGCCCTTTGGGGGACAGCTCCCCACCCCACCCTACCTCTCACCCCGTGTCCCCGCACCCCCCATTCTGGAGGCGCCCGAGAGGCCCTTCCACTTGCAGGAGAGGACCCTGGGGCACCACCCGGGACTTCAGAGGCAACCGGCTTCCCTGTCTGGTGGTAGCCTGGGTCTTGGAGAGACGGTGGGGGGATCCGAGTGGACAGGAGGCCCCTGGGGAGGGTCCTTTGGCGGGAACAGGAGGTAGAGGAGGGGGTCTCTGGGAAAAGCCAACTGCAGGTCCTGGCCCGGCTGGTGGGGACCCGCTGGCCTCTTTCTGCCTCGGGTTCATCAAGGACGGGGAAGGGCTGGGGTGGGGCCCCAGGGCTGCTTTCGCCCTGCCCCCCATCCCCTTGGCCTTGGCTGGACTCCTGGGCAGTGGGCAGGGGGTCTCCTGCGCTCGGCCCCCTCCGCATCGCCCAGCCCCTGGGCGCTCTCCCTGCTCTTTCCCTGCAGCGCCTGCCCTGCATCGGCCCCTACCCGCTTGCCTCCGGAGACTGCCCTGCCTCACCTCCTGCTTGGGCCCCCGCTTGCCTCTCCCTTCCGTTCAGCTGAACCCCCCGAACACCCGCCAAGCACCTGAACCTCCTGCAGGGGCCTCCGCTCAGCAGGTGCCCGTCGCTCTGTGTCACTGCCGTATCTCCAGTCTGTGGTGGTGTGGTGACCCCACATAGCCCAGGGCCGGCACCAAGCCCTGGAGGTGGGCTGCCGTGGGTGGCTGAGGTCAGCCCCTCGACGGAGCTGGGCCTCCCCAGCTCACCGCTGCAGCCCGGGCTGCCTGGCCCCCCAGCGCCCAGCCCCCGCACAACACGCATTGCGGAGCTACTGTCCAGGCAGCCCGGGGGCAGTTCACACACACCATCTGGTCCAGGTTCCAGGCTGTGTGGTTTCTGGTGCTGGCATCGCCCCATTTTACAGCGGCCCACGGGGCCCCGTGGTTCCCGCAGGCGCACAGCTGGTCAGCGACAGGGTGGGAGGCTGAACTGGAGAGCTGCTACTGTGACCCGGGCCGACCCTCAGCCTGGAGCCAAGCTGCACCCGGGGGCTGTGAACACAGGCGTGAGCAGTGCTGTGGGCAGCCTGGCCCGTGAGCCCTTCCCTTCGTCCCGTCTAAAGGCCCGGCCGCAGAGTGGGCCACTCCACGCAAGCAGACGTCCCCAGCCCTGGGGGACAGGTCTCCGCCGGACCTGCAGGCGGCCCAGGCTCTGACCCTGGTGGCGGCCGCCTTCCATGGGGCACCCAGCTCCAGGCCGGGGTCGGAGCCTCTCTCAGCAGCGCTCCAGGCTCTTCCCAGCCCTCCCTCTCCTTCTCCACCATCCATACCGCCTTTGATCCCAACTGAGAATATAAAGGCTCGTCATCTTGTGGTTTCACGTGTCTTGTTAATGTTTTTGCGACAACAATAATGATGACGCTATTGTGAAAGTGACCACTCGGGGATTACAGCCTTTCCAAAGGCATCGTGTTTATGTCCACATGCGGCGGCAGCTCGGGTAGGCGTGCGACGCCGTGTGCAGATCCGCTCCTGGATGGGGCGTGCGTGACACCTGCGTGCTCACTGGTGCAGCGGCTGCAAAGCCGGACTCCCCGTACTCCACGGAGGGGTGCTGGCTGGGAGCCCAGCCAGGTGTGCTGGCAGAGGCCACTGAGCCTCATTCTTTCTGGCTCTTGTTCCGTGCAGATGTCACAAGGTCTGGAGAAGGCCCAGAGGGAGAGCGAGGGTCCTGGGAAGGCGGGTGGCGTGAGGCTGGGGCTGCCTGGTGTCTGTCCTCACGGCCACCTTGTCACACGGGGTGAGGCAGTGGGACCGTAAAGCAGAAACCCCACACCTGTTCCACCCTGACCTGGGCTCGCTGGTGACTGTTTTCTTTAAATGCGTTCTTGAGCTGTATTGAGATCTAGTTCACGTGCCCCGCAATCCACCCACGTGGCGTGTACAACTCATGATTCTTAGCATTTTCATAGATGTGCGCAACCATCGTTGGCAACTTCGGAACATCTTCGCCCTCCTCAGAGAGCAAGTCCACCACCCACCGTCTTCCCGCCACCCCCAGGGAGCCGCACGACCTGTGTTCGTCCTCCATGGACGGCCCTGTTTGGGACATTTCGTGTGAAGGGCGTCCCGTGGCGTATGCTTCCTTCACTCAGCGTAGCGTGTCCAGGGTTCATCCACGTTGCAGCTTGTCAGGGCGTCATTCCTCCGTGGTGTGGATGGACCCCGTTCTGTTGGTCTGTTCATCTGCTGGTGGACACCTGGCTTGTTTCCTCTCTCAGGCGGCTGTGGGTGTTCACGCACAAGCCTGTGGACAGCTTTCCAGTTCTCTTGGGTTCGCACCTGGGTCACGTGGGGCCTCTGTTTCGCGTCGAGAGGAACGAGCCCACTGAGCGCCAGGTGTTCTCAATGTGGACTCCCGCCTCACAGCCCACCGGCCGTGTGGGAGGCTCCGCGCCCTTGCCGTCCTGTGACGTTTGGTCCTGGCTGTCCTGGTGGGTGTGACGTGGTGTCTCACATGGTTTTGGTTTGCGTTTCCCTGATGAGTGGCGCTGTCAGCACCTTTTCGCGTGCTTCTTTTCCATTTGCATATCTTCCTTGGAGAAATGTCTATTAAATCTTTGTCCTTTTTGTCGTTGAGTTGTAAACGTTCTTTACATATTGTGGTTGCAAGTTCTTTGTCAGATGTAGGATCTGCAAATATGTTTTTCCATCCTGTGGGTTGTCTTTTCACTTTCTTAATGGTGTCCTTTTAATTTTGATATTTCCAGTGTATCCATTTCATCTTTTGTTGATCGTGCTTTTGGTGGCATACCTCCAATTTCTCTGAGTCTTAATTTTTGACCTTCTGCCCACGTGGCTGCAGCCAGGGGGCAGGGCACAGCTGGTCATCCTGGGAAGTCCCTCAAGCTTATTGGTGCCGGGAATTCTCAACTGCAAGAGACTTGACTCAGACTCTCTGAACCCCAAAGAGGGTCACGAACCAGAGCCACGGACGAGCAGAGGTGGGGCTTGCCTGGGCACGGGACAGGGGACTCAGCCACCGGGACACTCTGGGGCGTCTCTCTGCCCGAAGACTCTGGGCCCCCCCGGTGCGTGTAGACACGGCCACGGCAGCTCCAGCAGCCCCACTCACACCCAAAACTGGGGAAGAAGCAAGGACGGTCCCACCAGCTCTGGCTGGAAAGGTCCCAAGAAAGGGCCTGTGTGCAGTGGCCGTCAGCCTGCTGAACGTCCACTCCTGTGCTTGGTGCGGGGAGGGTGATGGCGGAAGGGGGAGGGGCAGGACTGACACGGACCACGGCCGTCACCTCACAGAGCCCCAGCTGAGTGTGGGTCCTGGCCAGGACAGAGGCAATACGGTGCCCCGTGCACCGTCTATGAAATCCTGAATCGTCTGTGGCTCGGCCAGGCAGAAGTGCTGTCTGTTTGCAATGTCCTGTGTCCACCACTTGGTCCTGTTCTGGGTGGAGAGTGGCCCATGGCTTCCCAGCCTCACCCAGCAAGGCTCCCAGGTGGTCCACAGTGGGTGCATGGGTTGAAGTTTCCAGAGAATGGCCACTGTCCCCCCACCCCCCTTGCTACCACAGTGCCCTCAGCTGGACAGGCAGATCGTTGACAGAAGGGCAGACAGCAGGCTGGGCTCCAGGCCCCCTTTGCCCTCAGGCCCAGGTCCCAGCAGACCCTTCCCGGCGAGGCCCAGGCAGCAGCTAGGATGGGCTGGGCCCGGCCACAGGCTGTGCTTTGCTCGTGTCTCCTGCGTCCTGGTCACTCGCTGTCTCGTGCCACCATCACCTCCGCTGGCGACCCCCACCTGCTCCTCGGAAAGGCCCCCAGGGCTCCTGTTCCCACCTGTAAAAGCGACTCCGCCCGACTCCACGTGGTCCTTCCTGAGCCTCAGACCACACGTCTGCCGACTCCAGGGATGAGCACAGGCTCCCTTCTCACCTAGGTCCCCTGTCTGGGGGCGCTGACCTCAGAGACGCCGGAAAGGCCCTCCGGCCCGGGACACTGTGCTTCCCAACCAGGCAAGGCTGCGGCCACGTCCCTACGGGGCACGCAGCGCCCTCCCCCTACTGCAGGAGGGACACGAGCCCTGCTCTGCCCGCTCCCTGGGCTCGGGGTGGCATCTGGGTGCCTTGAGGGGCAGGAAGGGCCCGCAGTCCTCCTCAGCTCAGCTTCCTGGCCGGGCTGTCAGTGCCCACGGGCGCCTCCCACGCGGGTGGGTCCTGTGCGTGTCCCTCGTCGTCCACACAGGGCCACGGCTGTCCTGAGGGTCCGGCAAGCCCCCAGGCTCAGGGGGGCTGGGAGGTGAGGGGAGCCCTTGCCCCCAGATTTCGGGGTGCACTCACTGCTTGAGCTCAGGAAGGAGGGTCTGCAGCGCCGGCTTGGAAGATGCGGGCGTCCGTCCAGCTCTTGGGCTCAGCAGCCCAGACCGGGCACTTTGGCCTTCGGAGGCCCTTTTCTCCATAAAAAACACTGAAAATTCTATCTTCTAACTGTGCCCGCCCCTGTCCCGACGGCATTGCTTCCTCAGCCTCCCCACCGAAGGGTGAGTCCTGGCCAGATCACTGACCAAGCCCACGAGGCCCCGGGGGCCGAGGCTGCGCCCGCCGTCTGGCCCCAGGCCACCAGGCCCTTCAGCGGAAGCTGGTTCAAGCTGCCTTCCATCCATCTTCAGGCTCCCCGCGGAGCCCCACACCCCGTGCCGTCCCCCAGCCGGGCTCCCGGTCCTGCAGGCTGCCGCGGGCTCCCGGCCAAGCCTGGGCTCCCGAAAAAGGCCACCTGCCCGCTGACCTTGGCAGCGCCCAGCTGGAGGGCACGGATGCAGGAAAGGCAAGGTCTCTGCTCACACTGATGCAGCAATCGCTTCAGTTCTCAGGAGGAGCCTCCAAGTTAAGAGTCTGCAGATGGCTCTTTGCTGATGCACACTTAGGACCTCAGGCTGAGCACACACACTTGGCAACAGCGCTGGGAGTCTGACCAGTGCCACCGTGCACAGCTGAATAGAGCGCCTGCCACAGCCCAGACACCAACGCCACGTGAAAGTGCCCCGCATGTAAAGACGGACGCAGACAAGAAGCCCTGATAGCGGTCGAGGGGTGGAGCTCTGACCCAGAGCCAGCTCACGGATTCCACCCCGGGCCCCAGAGAGAGCTCACATGCGCTGGTGCCAGGGGAGGGGCCGGATCCCTGGGGGACGGGGCACGGGCACCCCGAGCTGAACCCAGACCTCTCACGCCCACACTCCACTGGACCCCAGTCCCCCACCCTGCCGGCAATCCCCGCTCAAAGGTGGCCCTGGGACGCCGTGACTCTCAGCTCCTGGCACCTGCTGGACCCTTCCCCTCTCTGACTGTCCCCCCAGGTGGGGCCAAGCTGGGGTCCCTACAGGATGTGCCACCAGCTCCAGGGCCCAGCACAGCCGCTGGCTTGCACATTCTTTTTTGTTTTGTTTTGTTTTGTTTGCGGTACGCGGGCCTCTGTTGCGGCCACTCCCACTGCGGAGCACAGGCTCCGGACGCGCAGGCCCAGCGGCCATGGCTCACGGGCCCAGCCGCTCCGCGGCATGTGGGATTTTCCCGGACCGGGGCACGAAGCCGTGTCCCCTGCATCAGCAGGCAGACTCTCAACCACTGCGCCACCGGGGAAACCCAGCTTGCGCGTTCTTGAGACTCAGGCCTGGAGCCGCTGTGACCGTTCACAGTGCAACGCGGCCGCGCCCTCTTTGTTACCCCGGTCGGCAGGGGTGTGCTTGGCCACTGTCCCTGTCCTGGACTTTCTCTGGGGCGGCCTCTCCTTGTCGCCCACTGGTTCGGTGGGCATCGTGCTTGCGTTGGTGCTTTCGCTATGATGCAACCCTTGCAGGGTTGCCGTCTGTTCTTCCCGCAAGTCTCAGACCAGTGTGGTTTGCGTGTGGCCCCCTCACGTGGCGCTGACTGGTGTGTCCTCGCCACAGCCCGTTTGTGGGACGCCATCCACTGTCAGGGCGGGCGCGCTGCCTGGGCCCCCTGTGCCTCCGAGGCCCCTTCCCCTCTGCTGAGCTCAGCCCCTCTGAGCGTCCTGGCCCCCCGCGGATGGGCAGTCTGGGCGGGGACACTTGCAGTGTCCTGTCCTCTGCCGGTGGAGAACCGGGGCGGACCGGAAGCTGAGACCAGCTCAGCCTCACTCAGAGGCAACCTTGCCCCCGTCCTGAGCCCCCTTCCAGGCATGGCGCCTTTGGGACAGTTCCACTGTTGGTAGAAATCAGTTCTCAGCACTTTCAAAGGGCAGAGCTGTGCCAAAGCTGCGTCTCTAGTCATAGATCTGCGTCGGCACGATCGCGTCAGGGCCCAGGCGTGTCTCTAAGTCGAGGAGACGCGTCTGGAGGTGGGGTGAGCCCGAGGGGGGACGCTCGGCCTCTGTCCTCCCCACGGCCCTCACCCAGCACATCTGCGGGCGGGGAACGGGGAGAGTTTCCGTTGAGAAGAGCTGCAGGCAACGAGGAGGCCGGATCCAGACCGCTTTCAGCCCGCCGGGGGATTTCCTGCTCTGAAACGCGTCGTAGCCCTGGGGGCCCTGTGTTCCCAGGATGCCCTGCCCGTGGCCTCCGTTGATGGCTGTGAGGGGCTCGGCTGGTGGGGGTGGGCCCGTGGGCACAGCGGCCCTACCCCAGCTCAGGATCTGGGACGTTCCTTCCCACCCTTCCACGCCGCGGGGCTCGGGGTCACACGCCTGCGTTCCTTTGGGGCTTCTTTCCCCATCGTGCGAGTGCAGAGGCCGGGGGAGGGGGTGGTGCGTGGGGGTTCGTGGCTGCTGGGGTCCATCGTGGGGACGCCCTCCCCCCCAGTGTGTTTAGTGGCCGATCTTGAAAACCTGCATCGACTTCTGGGGAGCACAGTTTGTGGGCCCTACGCCTACCCCGAGCCTTCGCCTGGGTGCTGGGGGGAGGGGTGGCCGCCCTGGGACCCCCCGCCAGGACCCACGTCCACGGACAGGGGCCCACACGCAGCTGGCGGAGGGCAGTGCTGGCCCAGACACCCCGCGCCCCGAGGGAGGCCCGAGCACAGGCATGCAGGAAGCTCACCAGAGCCTCGAGGGGCAGACGGGGCCGCCGGAGCTCAACCTGGGAGGACGCGCCCCTCAGGCCAGGCGTCTGTTGGGCGTCCTTTTTGCTAAATGAAAATGCTTTCCGTCTGACCATGTTAGTAAAGGCTTGGGTCTGTGTGCTGTGACGTGTCTAGCAGTCCCGTAAGGACCCCCAGGACGGGCCACCCCACAGGACGCAGGACGGAGGGCCTGGCCCCTTCCCGGGCAGAAGCACTTGGTTGGGTGGCAGCCACCAGCCGGCCGCGAGCTTGCGGGGGCCCTGCTCTGCCACAGCCAGCCGGGACCTCCCGGGGAAGCGGCCCGGGAGCCTCCTTCCTGCTTGTGGTCCTGTGGCGGCTCCAGGTGCCTGGACCATTCATTTAGGGAACTTGGGCCGGACCAGGATCAGCAGAGCCCTCTGTCAATAAGCACCCTCACCTGCTGGGTCCCGAAAGCGCCTCCGGCCCGAAGCAGGAGGCCCGGCGAGCGCGGCGAGTTCTCGGTCTCTGACCCTCAGCCCTCCGATCTCCTCTGTTGTCACCGCCGAGTGGGACTGACTCAAGTTATTGCAAATAGAGCCACACTGAATGTTTTCCTCCAGAAAGGATGGCACGTGTAACTCGAGGGAGGGGAGAGGACCACATGGAGGTACGCCTCCCACCGCAGATACCCAGTGCCTTTGAATCAGCAGAGCTGGGCAGAGGTGGGTATTTCCATTCAAGCCAGGTGGCCGTGAAGCGGAGGGTGAAAGGTTTTCCAATATGGGATGGCCAGTCCCCCGGGGAGCCAGGCAGGAGCAGGGGCCCAGAGCCACCCAGGGGCCCGGCAGTGCCCAAGGGCCAGCACATTGGCAGCAACGCCTGCGGTTTTGGAGATCTGCCCGTGTGGGTCGGAAAGCTTCATGATACTCACAATATACCTTATCCACTTTTATGAGAGTTGGTTTTTTGTAAAAAGAGAAGTTCCTTACCTTTTCTCATTATAAAAGTTCTGGCTGATCCTTATAGATAATTTAGAAAATGTAGAAATTAAATATGAAGAAGGAAATAAAACTGTCCCCAACGTCACCTCCCTGAGATACAACCGCTTCATTATCCAGGGCTTTATTTCTGCTCATTTTACCGAAAGCTGTTTCATGGTCACTTTCTTGTACACCTGAATAGTCTCTAAAAAGCACAATTTACACTTCTACCTGATGCTCCGTGGCACGACCATAGGACATGTATCACTGGTTCCCTCCTGTCATGATTGCAGGTGACATCGTCACACCTGGCCTCTGTCACAAATCACTGTCTCTGTTCTAACTGTCCCCTGAACTGCCTGGCAGAGGTATGGAACCTCTCTTACTTGTGATGTCTAGAGGCACATTGCTTTGCAAAAGCCCTCACCAGTTTACACTTCCATCGGCAACCTATAGGCAAGCTCATCACATTCCAAAACATGATAAACTGGAAAATGAAGTTTTATTTTTGTTTCAATATTTCTTTCTTTGGCTATGATCAAGGTTGGTCTCTGTATCAATGTCTACAGTTACATTTCTATTGCTATTATGGCATAATTTTTATTGATGGGTAAGAGCTTTTTGTATATGAAGGATATGTTTGCCCCATCATTTTGTTGCAAACATTCACCCAGTTTGCTCTTAGACTTGGTTTTTTTGTTTGTTTGTTTGTTTGCAACATCTTTATTGGAATCGAATTGCTTTACAATGGTGTGTTAGTTTCTGCTTTATAACAAAGTGAATCAGTTATACATATACATATGTTCCCATATCTCTTCCCTCTTGCGTCTCCCTCCCACCCTCCCTATCCCACCCCTCTAGGTGGTCACAAAGCACCGAGCTGATCTCCCTGTGCTATGCGGCTGCTTCCCACTAGCTGTCTGTTGTACACTTGGTAGTGTATATATGTCCATGTCACTCTCTCACTTCGTCCCAGCTTACCCTTCCCCCTCCCTGTGTCCTTAAGTCCATTCTCTAGTAGGTCTGTGTCTTTATTCCTGTCCTGCCCCTAGGTTCTTTGGAACCTTTTTTTTTTTTTTTTTAGATTCCATACGTATGTGTTAGCATACAGTATTTGTTTTTCTCTCTCTGACTTACTTCACTCTGTATGACAGACTCTAGGTCCATCCACCTCACTACAAATAACTCAGTTTCGTTTCTTTCTACGGCTGAGTAATATTCCATTGTATACATATGCCAAATTAGACTTGGTTTTTGTATTTTTTTCTTCTGATTTACAGAAGTTTAACATTTCTATGTAGTAAAAAAAAAAACAACCTACATTTTCTCTTCTTATTTAATTGAACAGTGTTTATCCTTGGAGAGTCTTTGCCCATTGGAGCAGGCTGCTCTACAGTTGGTGTGGACAGTGACCACCCAGTGGTGTCCCCACGCCCCTTGTCCACCACTGGAGCACCTGGAGGTCCAGCAGGGCTCACCAGGCCGTTGGCTCTCCTCTCCCCCGAACTGGCGGCCTCGGCAGGATGGGAGGGCAGTGGGGTCACCCTTTCAGGCTCACCTGCTTCTAGAAACCGACTCATAGCACCAGGGGCCCGGCCGAGTATGTGCTGCAGGGCAAGGGCGAGCCTGGGGCTGGGGTGCCTGAGTGACGGGCGTTGTGTCGTCCTGCACGTGTGGCCACAGCTCCAGCCAGCAGGAGCACCACGGGGCCGGGCTGTCCCGAGGGAAAGAGCGTCTCCTGCAGTCCCGGCAGTAGGGCTGGCTCAGAGTGGACCCATGACCTGAGCTCAGGACATCCGGCCAGAGAGGGAGACCCTGGTGGGAGGAGCCCCGGGACCCCCGGCTCCCAAAAGGCCCCATCAGAGGAGACATAGAAGCGAGGGTCTTCTGCGCACTCCCCAGTCACCACGTCTCTCCTCCGTGGGCCCAGGCCCACCCCCGGTTTCCTGGAAGGAAGGAAGCCCGGCCGCCTGCCTGGACGCCTGATGTCCTTGGCCAGCTACCGAGGGGCCCAGGTCACACGACTCCAGGGTGAAGCTCCCCAGGCCAGTTCCGAGCAGTGGGGGACGCACGCTTTTTCTCCCTGAGGGCTGTGGGGTCGTGGCCGAGCAGGACGCAGCCTGGCCAGGCGGCCACAGCCCTGCTTGTCTGAGTCGCCCTTCCCGGCCCTGGGGGTCCAGTCAGCCCGCGCCCTGGGAGCCGCTGGCAGGAGCTGGGTGGCCTCAGCTCAGGCTGCCTCTCGATGGGGCCGGACCAGCTGCCCTGGTGAAAGGGGTGCCGTACGTAGCCTCCCGTCAGCCTGCTCCAGGGGCCTCCTCACGGCCCTTTGGTCAGGATGCCACCTGCTCCCGTGCCGTCAAGTCGGTTTCCCGGGCCCCAGGCCCGCCTGCTGGCCAGTGCCCTGCGTGCACTCAATAAGCCACATAGGGGCCCACATCGCCTTTCTTCAGGAGACTGGCTTGGGGGGGGCGGGTCCTGCAGGGCCCCATGCGGAGGCCCTCACCGTGTCCCCACAAAGGTCCGTGTGAGCTCGGGGCCGGAAGGCAGAAGGGGATTGTGGGGCGGGTCCTCCTCCCTCCTCCCCCCAGGTGCTCACATGCACATACGTATGTGCACACACCTGTACAAACACACACGTTCACACGCGTGCTCACAAACACGCACATACACGCACGTGGGAACAGGCGCCCTCGGTGTTTTCCAGGGCCCCCCACCCTCTGCACTTAGTCCCCGATTCCTGGGCCACACGCTTGGTTTAACGCTCTGCTGTCGCTGTCTTGACCCCTCCGTGGGATCCTGGCTCTAGTTCCCGCAGGGACCTCGGCCACTTGCCCCGCAGCCCCGTCTCTCCCCCAGGCCGGCAGCAGAGGCAGGGCCAGCGCGACCGCAAGCCTCCAAAACTTGGAATCAACCAAGAAACTGAAGCGGGTTTGAAGCCGTCATCACCTCCTTCCAGTTGCTTCCTGCTTGCGCAAGGCTGTTAGGGAATAGCCACAAATTCCATCGTTCTGGCTGACTCGGGGGCTGACCTCTGACCTCCGCCCCGTGCCCACCCAGTGCTTGCCCTGCGGGTGCGTTCCTACCGGAACAGCCAGGATGCAGGGGAGGAGGCGGGCCCCGGGACGCAGGCGAGGAGGTGGGCCCAGGATGCAGGCGAGGAGGTGGGCCCCGGGACGCAGGCGAGGAGGTGGCCCCCGGGATGCAGGCGAGGAGGTGGGCCCAGGATGCAGGGGAGGAGGTGGCCCCGGGACGCAGGCGAGGAGGTGGGCCCAGGATGCAGGGGAAGAGGTGGGCCCCGGGACGCAGGCGAGGAGGTGGGCCCCGGGATGCAGGGGAGGAGGTGGGCCCAGGATGCAGGGGAGGAGGTGGGCCCAGGATGCAGGGGAGGAGGTGGGCCCCGGGACGCAGGCGAGGAGGTGGCCCCCGGGACGCAGGTGAGGAGGTGGGCCCCGGGACGCAGGCGAGGAGGTGGGCCCCGGGACGCAGGCGAGGAGGTGGGCCCCGGGACGCAGGCGAGGAGGTGGCCCCCGGGACGCAGGCGAGGAGGTGGGCCCCGGGACGCAGGCGAGGAGGTGGGCCCCGGGACGCAGGCGAGGAGGTGGGCCCCGGGACGCAGGCGAGGAGGTGGGCCCCGGGACGCAGGCGAGGAGGTGGGCCCCGTGCTGGGCCAGCTGTTAACAGGGGATCATCTCCTTCATCTGCACCACAAGGGCCTTGAGCCCAAAGCCAGGATTCTCTCGCCGGGCTGGGGGTGGGGACCCTGGCGCCAGACAAGGGTGCCCTTGGCCACCAGTCCTAGAACCCCTCAGAGCAGGGCTGGGCGGGGGGCGTGTAGCCTGCGACCGGCAGCTGGCGGCTACTGGGGAAGCTGCGGGCCTCGGGGGACGCGACTCAGTCCCCTGTGTCCAGTCCATCCTCAGCACCTCGGAGCCCCAGCCAGCCCCCGGGAACTTAGAATTACGTCGCCCCCGAGGGCGGGCCCTGTCACGCTCAGGGCACACAGTAGGGCCTACGAGCGGTGCTGCGCTGTTGAGCCGGACTGACCTCTGCTTTCCTGGGTTTCCCGGGGTCCTAGACATCCCAAGCTGGGACGCACCTTAAACACTGAGTCCCTGCTGCCGGAGGGCCTCCCTCTGCCCCGGGTCACCTGGCTCGATGCCCTCAGGCAAGCACAGGGGTCTCCATCGGGGGCCTTCCCTCCCAGTGTCCCCAGGTCCCTCGGGGCGCTTTCTCCTTGCTGCCAGTGGGCCCCAGCCTCCAAGTCTGTCTCTGCTCCCCATGTCCCTCCTTCCGGCCTCGATGAGGACTCAGAAGAGTTTTGTGGGGCTGAGAACAGGCACAAGAGCCCCTCCCAGCTGTGCTTCCCTTTGCCTCCCCCGGCCTCTCCTCCCAGGCCTCGGCGTGGAACCCAGCGACGGGACCTCCAGCAAGGGCTCCCCACGGGGGCATCCCGGGCTGCTGGGCTTCTCTGCTCCCCTAGAAAGGGGCTCAGTCCTCGCGTGCTGACCCCTGACTGCCTGGGGCAGTGTCGCGCCCGCAGACACGGGAAACGGAGTGATAACTGGCTGCTCCGCGTGCTACTGAGAGCAGCGGATGGGTGGGGAGGGGGAGGATGAAGGACCATCCCCGCGCTGGGCGCCCACTCAGCTCAGTCCTGTAAATCACCCCGGAGCTGGGAAGCAGCTCGACCCGCCCCCCGACCTTCAGGGCCAACCCGGGGCCAGGCCCCTCCTGTCGGCCCCCTACTCGGGGGAAGCCGGGTGCACATCTGAGCGCTGAGACGCGGGTCAGGGAGCAGGGGCGGGAGACAGAGTAGAGAGACCCCGGGCCAGGCCCGAGCTGGAGGCGGCCAGGAGCCTGGGGGGCTGCGGGAGGCCACGGAGTGGGGGGCGCCGGGCACGACCTGCTTTCCGTTCGGCAATCGGAAGGGTCGACACAGAGCCTTCTCTCTCCCGCCTCCCCCGCTGCCCCCGCCCCCGGCCACGGTAAGCAAGTCCCCACGGCCGGAGGCCACGCAGGGCCTGGAGCTGGCTGGGCGGACACAGAGGCCGGGCCCCGGGCCCCACGCACCCCCCGAGCCCCGTGACACCCAGCCACCCAGTGGCCAGAGGGAGTCGGGGAAGCCCCTGCCGCAGGGGGGCCGGCCGTCTGGGTGTCTGGTGTCCTGCTGGGCAGTTGGGCGATCGTGGGGGGCAGGCCTGTGACCCAGCACAGGGAGAGGCCCCAGTGACCAGGAGCACGGGGAGATCCGGAATGTTCCGGGGCTCCTGTTGCCTGACGGTCACAGAGGGTCTCTTGTCTCCCCAGTGCAGCTTGGCCGGGGTAGGGCATGGGGGGCACCTAGGGCGAGGCCTCCAGTCTCCCGAGCGCCTCCCTGAGTGGTGTCTACATACAGGAGGTGGGAGAACACGCAGCCCCGGGACGGCCCAGGGCAGGGGATTCTCGTGCTGCTGCGACCCCTGTTCTGAGGCCACTGTGTACCTGCTCCCTCCTCAGCCGGGCGGGGGCAGGGGCGCCGCCTCTCTCATCCTGTCCGGTGAGGCCCCCAGATTCCCAGGAGTCTGAGTCGGTGGTCGGTGGGGGCCCCGTACACTGTTTCTCAAGGCCCCGGGGTGCCTGCCTGTGTGTAGCCAAGCGAGTGGGAGGGAGGCTCCGGGGTCAGGGCTCTGCGTGGCCCCGTGATGCTGGGCGGTCCCTCCGCCTTGTCACCCCTGTAATGGGGATAATCATGGCCTCTCCAGCCAAACACGGGTGGTGAGGATAAGGCAAGGCAGCCGTCAGCAGGCGGGACGCTGGGCTTGTCTGGCGCCCGAGACGTGGGCGCGGCTCGCCCCCTGGGGGAGATGGAGCCCCGGGTGTCACCCTCGTCCCGGCGGGGCTGCGTCTGGGGGAGTGTCGGGGGGCCGCCCTCCCCCAGGCAGCCAGAGGGGCCCCGCGTCCCCCAGCTTTCAGCCACCTTCTCCCTCAAGCTTGAGCCGGCGCCCTCGCTCTGCCCGCCTTTGCTTTTTCAGCATCGCCGCACGGTTGCTGTTCTGAGTTCGCCGAGGGCAAACAGCAGTAAACGATTTGCTTTGAAGGGGTGGCTCTGACCCCTCTGAGGCTCAGAGACCTGCCCAGACGGGCCGGACCCATCTCGGGCGGTGTCCTCATGGCATCCACGGCACCCGGTTGAGGAGCATCCCCCAGGCCCCACATGTGACCACAGGGAGGAGAGCAAAAGCCCGCAGCCCCCCAACCTGGCTGTCTAGGGGGACGACACTCTCAGAGGGTCCCAGCCCAACTCCTGTTCCCCCAAATCTCCCCTCGCATCCACCCAAGTCAACAGAAACTTCCAGCTGTTACTGCCTCTCACACCTGTGGTGGCCCGTGTGCTCCGCCTGTGGTGTGCACGCGCCGTCCAGCCCCTTCTCACAGCCCGTGGCAGCTGTGGCCCCGGCCTCCTGGGCCCTGTCCCGGGCAGGGCAGCACCTTCTCCCATGTCCCTGCTGCTGCCGCCCAGCCCGCCAGGCATAGGGACTCCTTAACCAGTGGGGCGGCAAGGCCACTTCCCAGCTCAGAACCCACAAGACCTCCCAGCTCCCCTCTGACCGGACGCCCCTTGCAGTGTCCTCGCCCCTCTGCTTCAGCAACGGCGGCCTCATTGCCTGTAGGACGTGTGCCAGCACGGTCCCGCCTCGGCACCTCTGCACGTGCGGCCCGGAGCTGGGGCGCCCCTCCCACACCTCTGCGGCCCCTCCCCACCTCCTCCACGTGGCTGGCACGTCCTCGGTCCCCAGGAAGCCCCCTCCTCCTTGTGTGTTTGTTTACTGCCTGAACACACCTTCCGGCCACTCTAAGTTCCATGGAGCCTGGGAATCTGAATGTTTGCACAACTGCCCAGACAGGACAGGTGCTGAGAAATCACTTGCTGGATGAGTGAACGAGTGAATGGGCGAGTGAAAAGAGCCGGCGAACCTTTCAGGGGAGTCACCTGCACTTGCGTTCACAGGTGAAGTCTATATCCAGTGGATCTAGAATCTGGGAGAGGCTGTGCGTCTTAATCCCTTCAGGCCGCCCTAACAGAAACCTACAGGCTGGGGGGGGTCTTATTTCTCACAGTCCTGGAGGCTGGAGGCCCGAGACCGGGTGCCAGTGGGGTGGGGTTCCGGTGAGGCCTCTCGGGTGCAGACGCCGCCTTCTCGCCGTGGCCTCGCGGGCAGAGAACAGAGCGGAGGCTCCCTCGCGACCCCACAAGGACACTGACCCCCGAGCAGGCCCCACTCTCACGGGCTCACCTCCCCCGAGTCACCTCCAGACACCTTCACGGAGGGGTTCGGGCTTCAGTGTGTGAACCCGGCAGGACACGGCATCCCATTCATATCATATCACGTGGTCAATAGAAACTTCATGAATTGAGAATTCTAAACGCCCAGGGGGTTGCGGGGAAATACTCTGGTCCAAGGGGGCCCCCGAGGATCTTCCAAGTCCAGCTTAGAAGGGGAGGCATTCCCACGCGACTCCACGGGGGGAACCTGGACGTATCAGGTTGATTCAGGTTGGGGCAGGGAGCTGTCCTGGGCAGTTTGCAAGTGGACGTCCGCCTTGGATGGGGGAGGCGTGTGGGAACCACGTGTGACGGATCCCCTGAAATGTTCTCTCAGGAACCTCGAGGGTGTGGTCCGAGCTGCTACCCCTGTGCTTGTTTCTCCGTCTGAGGTGACGGGACGGGGTCCCCAGGGGTGGGTGGCTCCAAGTGCCACATCCCCTCCTCCGGACACCGGGACCCCTGCAAGTGCTGGAGGCCCGAGGCCCTCGGCGTGTGCAGGGGAAAGGTTGGTCTCTTCCGGCCTGGGCCTGAGCTCGGGGGGGTGGGGTGTCCCTTGTGCTGTGTTCTGTTCTCTGAGGTCATCAGAATCCTCCAGGTTCAAGGGGAAAGGGCAGGCTGCCCCCTTGGTGTGCAGAGGGTCTCAGGGTCCCGGACGTGCAGTCAAACGCCCTTGGGGACACCCTCCGCTGAGGTGCTGCCTCTCTGTGGTCAGTCCCCCTGGAGAAAGTAGAGCCTCTCAGGTGGAGGCCGGCCTCCCCGTGAGCCCCTCAGACCTTCACCGGAGCCCCCCTCCTCGGGGACCCAGGAAAACTTTGTTCTGGGCTCTCACCACCCGGGGGCTGGTTTCTGGGAAGCACCGGGCAAGTGCTGGCCAGAAGAATTTGCAGAAAGAGGCAGAAGAGAGAGAAAGGATGACCCCGGCCTGTGTGGCCAGTCGGCCCGAAGAGGCGGCTGCGGGAAGTGTCCCCTCCTCCCTGAAAGGGGCAGGGGAGCAAAGTGACCCCCGGTTGAGTGCACTGCAGGCCACCCAGAATCCTCGGGGCCCCCAGGCCTCCGGGAGTGGGCCTCTCAGCCGCTCTGAGGAGTTCCCAGGGCATGGCCATGGGGGTCCCACCGAGGGGCCCAAGCCTCCCTAGTTCAAGGCTTCCTGACCCTTCAGACCCGCTGGGTCTGCCCCGGGGCCACTGCGGTCACGGTCATGGCGGCTGTCCAGACTGGGACCTGCTGCCCCAAATGAGGCTGACAGAGTTCGGTTCTGGTGGTCCCCTCAATGTCCCTGCGGGCGCCGTGAACTCAACTCAGCCCCATGTTCACGGTGGCCTGGAAGGACCCAGGCTGGGCCAGGCGCTCCGTCCACCTCTCAGAAGCTGGCGTCCACGGCCCAGCGCTGGCCTCTGACAGCTGTTAATGCCAGGGCCGTGTTGCATTGAGTGCCGAGCCCCAGGGACTTCTGTTGGTCTCGGTGATGAGGCCTCGAGGCTTGGGCGGGCACTGGACACACGTGACAGAGAAGGAAGGGGCCTCAGGGCTTGGCGACCCCTTCTCCCAGCAGGTGGGCTCATCGGGGGGGGGGGGGGGTGTTTGAGCGGGAACGTGGTGGCCTCGTCAGGCCCAGGATTCTGCGGAGAAGCAGGGGCGCCGCCCACGGGACCTCCCCCTACAGACACAGCTGGGGGGGTGCACGCGTGTGCGCATGTGCACGTGTGTGTCCTCATCGCAGCCCTGCTTTTAACAGATGAAATAGTTGGAAACGCCCTAATGCTCGCCAATGGGAAGAAGCACGGTGGCCACACCACCGGGTAGGACACCACGCAGCCCTTAAAACGGCCAGAACCTGCACCAGCTCGTGAGGAAGAGTGTCCAGGGCTCGCTGTTGAGAGCAAACACAGCCGGTCTCGGGACATATTTTTGCCACAATCCTATTTGTACAAAAATCATTCTGTCTGCCTTTGCGTGGGGAGCCTCTGGAAAGACACACGTTAAATTGTTAGCAGAAGTTACTTCTGTTGGGGGTGGGAGGCTTTTGTCTCGGTTCTGGACTTTTTCTTTTCTACAATAAACACATTTTTTTAAGTAGATGGGGGGAAAGCTTTTCAAAATTGCAAGTGTGAGGAGAAGGCTTGAAGCGTGGCAGAGTGTGGCCCCCTCTTGCCCGGGAGCGTTCGTTCCGGGGACTGTGTGTGGGGTTGAGGTGGGCAAGGATCTCGCTGCAGGGCAGTCTCGCTCAGAGGACTGGTGAGCTGGTTCGCCAGCGCTCAGGCAGCTGGCTCAGGCAGTTTCTAGGGTAACCGACTAGCCCTGCAGCTCCAGGCAGGGCAGCCTCCGCTAGGGGGGGCCAAGGGGCAGCGGCAATTCCAGAAAGAGAGGCCGAGGAGGTGCTTTGAGACCTTTGTTTCCTTCAGACCAGTGCATGGGGCCCGAGGTTGCGTGGCCTGGGTGGGCCCAGGTTTATTCATTTGGCTTTAAACGCATGACAAGAATAAGTAGCACGATCCTCTGCCGATGTCCAGGGTGACAGCCGACGCAGGGCCGCGATGGTCAGGCCGGTGTCTCACCAGCACCAGGCAGACGTCGAGCCCAGCGGCTGGGCTCTGGTGATGGTCGGGCCGGTGTCACCAGCACCAGGCAGACGTCGAGCCCAGCGGCTGGGCTCTGGGCGCCACCCTCCGTTCGGCGACCGCACCCCCAGCGCTGGGCTGGTTCTCTGACC
Organism: Globicephala melas; assembly: GCF_963455315.2. NCBI lineage: Eukaryota > Metazoa > Chordata > Mammalia > Artiodactyla > Delphinidae > Globicephala > Globicephala melas. Next base: position 490,638 of record NC_083316.1, on the reverse strand, counting down.
GTCGGGGGCTGGACCCTGGACCCCCAGCCCCCGTGCTGCCTCCACAGCCTGGAGGGGGACGGGGGCTCTGCAGGGACAGCCCACGGGCAGACCTTTCTCTTTCCAGGTGGTTCTGTAAATCAGCCTCTCAAGCCATGCCGGGAAAGGTGGGTGTTCTTCCTTCAGTGAAGAGAAAGAGAAACAGAGCTTCTCTCTGGCTGTAAAGACGCCAATGGCCCAGACCCAAGCAAAGCTGAAGGGGAAGAAAAGATGTCATTCTTTCGTTCCTTTACCCCAAACTTCCCTCAGCTGCACACGTGCTGAGAGGGCAACAGGTATGTGGTGTGGAGGGAGACCAGGGGCTTGAGCAGAGGACAGGGACCCCCAGGCCAGGGGCCAACCTGTGGACAAGGCCATCTCAGCAGTTCCCTCCACCTGTCACTCCTCCCTCCCCGCTGGAGACCCGGCCCCTCCCCTGCAGACACACTGCACCCCCCAGCACGCCCTTCACCCCGGGAAGTGTCGTTGGTCCGTCCTCTGTCCCTCCTGCAGGTGCCAGGAGAGCAGGGCAGCAGCCGACAGGGCTCGAGGGGCGAGAAGCCGGGGGACCCAGGGCTGACTCAGCGCCTGCCCCCACCCGTGCACACACGCACACACACAGGTGTACGCACGGCACACACATGCCCGTGGTGCTCATGCAGACACACACAAGTACGTGTGCACACACAGCTGTGCACAACATCACCAAGCCTTCCAGGCTTTAAGAACAGAGGGAGGACTTCCCTGGTGGCGCAGCGGTTGAGAGTCCGCCTGCCGATGCAGGGGACACGGGTTCGTGACCCAGTCCGGGAAGATCCCACATGCCGCGGAGCGGCTGGGCCCGTGAGCCATGGCCGCTGATCCTGCGCGTCCGGAGCCTGTGCTCCGCAACGGGAGAGGCCACAACAGTGAGAGGCCCACGTACCGCAAGAAAAGAAAAAAAAAAAAGGAACAGAGGGAGCCGCTACACGTCCCCTCTCCAGACACCCACGTCTGCCATCTGACCCTTTACATGACAGAGCCAAAGGTCACAGCCTCCCCCTGAATTTCAAAAGCGAGAGTGAACTCCTAACAGTGGTGGGGAACAGACGTGCTCCCCGACAGCTCAGGCCCAGGTGGCTGGGGGCCAACCACGCGTGGCCTGGCTTCTCCTCAACAGCCAGAGCAGGGCGCGGAGGGGACACCCACCTGGTGGGCCCAGCACGGAGGCCCCGGAGACCACCCCAGGGGGGCTTCTGCACACCGAGCTCTGGACGGAGGGGTCGTGCCCACGGCAGGGTTTCCTTTGCTGGGTTGCACTGTTGGCCTAAAGCAGGTGCAATACCCCGACACACGTCGGGGAGGCGCCGCTGTGACTGCCCTGGGTGCAGAGGAGGAGGTCCCCACCCCACGCCCAGCCCTGCTGGGGAGGCCTTGGCGCCCCAGGCTCCCTGCCTCCCCCACTGGCCCTGGAGCTTTCTCTGAGACCAGGCCCGAGAAGGGTAATGATCCCGGGGCCCCGGGGGCAGAAGGGGGTGCAGCTGGCTTCGGACCCCGGGTGGCCCCCGGGTGAGTTCCGGGCCATCTCAGGATGATAACGCACTCCCCCAGGCCGGGAAGGGCCAGGTGAGACGCACGGGAGCCCCCGGAGGGGCATCTGCATGGCCCTGCTCGGGGGGTGCTCTGGGGCCATCCCTGCTGGCTGTGGGCAAGCTGGCGGCCCTGGCTCCCCGCAGCGTCCCACTGGGGCCCCGGAAACGCCCTTGCCAGGGGCTGGAGAAGCAGGCAGATCCCAGGAGCCAGCGGCCAGATGCTGTCTACGAGGAAAGAGCATTAACCCCCGCTGTTGTTCTAACCTCAGTAAGGTCGTTCCACAGAAAACGGCCGGCTCGCTGTCTGCTGTGGCCAAATGACAGTCAGAGACGTCAGCGTTACTCAGGCCAGAATCCACCAGGTTCACTGAGGTGCCGTCGATCACACTAGAGGCCGAAGGAGCCCACAGCCTGGGGACGCTTGCTCCCTTTTTTATTCAAAGGTCTTTAAAATACAGTCCATTTTCGTTCATTCCATAATTCTACTTCTAGATATTATTTCTAAGGAACCACTGAACAGAAGGATTGTTGCCCAGAGACGTTCTTCACGGCTGTCCTGGCAGCAGCGAAGGCCTGGGACACACTGGGAGGGACGAGCGGGGACGAGCTGGTGGAGCCTGGTGACCGGAGCACGAACGCCCACACAGACGTAAAAATGCCGTCGGAGAAACTTTCTGCTGACACAGGAGACACTCGTAATTTTACACGAGTAAGTCAGACGTAAAACCAGAAAACACGTGGTACCTACACTGAAAGGTGTAGGTGTGGTTGTTTTGGGGTTTTTTTTTTGCGGTACGCAGGCCTCTCACTGTTGTGGCCTCTCCCGTTGCGGAGCACAGGCTCCGGACGCGCAGGCTCAGCGGCCATGGCTCACGGGCCCAGCCGCTCCGCGGCATGTGGGATCTTCCCGGACCGGGGCACGAACCCGTGTCCCCTGCATCGGCAGGCGGACTCTCAACCACTGCGCCACCAGGGAAGCCCTAGGTGTAGTTTTAATGTCATTCTTCGTAGCTTTCTATATTTAAAATTTTTTCTACACTGAGCATATACTGTTTTGATCTTTCAAAATCTACCGAAAAATCTTACATTAATTTTTTTCTACTTGTTGGAACATTATTATTTTCAGAAGTCTTGTTAAAATTTTTTTTTTTTTTTTTTGCGGTACGCGGGCCTCTCACTGCTGTGGCCTCTCCCGTTGCGGAGCACAGGCTCCGGACGCGCAGGCCCAGCGGCCATGGCTCACGGGCCCAGCCGCTCCGCGGCATGCGGGATCTTCCCGGACTGGGGCACGAACCCGTGTCCCCTGCATCGGCAGGCGGACTCTCAACCACTGCGCCACCAGGGAAGCCCCTTGTTAAAATTTTAATGGCTTTATTGAGATATAATTCACAAGTCACACCACTCACCCATCTCCAGTGTATATTCCAGTGGTTTCAGTCTCGTCACTGAGTTGCACAGCCATCAACTGGATCCAAGTTTACAGCATCTTCATCATCCCGAACAGAAGCCCCGCCTCTCCCCACCCCCTCCCCCAGCCCCTGCAGCGCTGACCCACTCACTTCCTGCCTCTGTGATTGGCCTGTTCCCGGACATTTCACATGGAATGTGTGTCTGGCTTCTTCCACGACATTTTCGAGGCTCACCCATGACGGGGTTTCACCAGAGCCCGTCCCTCTTTACGGCTGGGGGATCCCGCTGCAGGGGGGCCACACCCGGCTTACCCGAGCATCAGTTGGGCAACGCGGGCTGTCTGCACATCTGGCTGTGTGAACACGTGGGCACGTGGTTTGTCTGCGTCCCCTTTAGTATCCCACGTGCCCTCTGCCCTCATGGGGATGCGCCCCCCCGCCGTCCAGCTGCATCAGCTGGAGCTGAGAGAGAGAAGGAGATGAACAGAAGGCTCTGGAACATAAGCAAGAGTTCCGGCCTGGAGTGGGCATCACCGTGCAGCCCTGCCCTTCCCACCCACTGCAGCCCTGTGGGAAGCTGCCGCCCCACCCAGGAACACTGTCGGGCCGTCTGACATCCCCCGGGAGAATGGGGCAGGCGAGGGGTCACGGGGGACATCAGGCAGGGCAGCCCCGAGGGGCAGCTTCCCGCACCAGCCACCACAGACCCCGTGTCTATGGCAACTGCAAAACATTTTGGACACAAAGTGGACGTGTGTGTGAGACGTTAGGGGCCGCAGGAGGACAGAGTGCATGGAATCGGTAGGGCAGTCGCTTGTTTCGAGCCCTTGCCCGTGGGCCGGGCTGCGCCTGAAGACCAAGACCCTGACCTTCCCTGGGAACTGGGCTGCGGCCTGGCAGGAGGGGCCCCTGGGGAAGGTACCGGGGAAGGATCCTGAGGGAGGAGGAGGGCTCAGCTCTGGCCCCTCCCCCGTGGCCTCCCCTCCCCCTGCCCCCTCCCCCCCCCAGGTCCCCATCCTGATGCATTGTGTGGCCGAGCCCTTGGTGACCAGGTATGAACGTCACATCTCTTGCCCCACCGCTCCGGAGGCCACAAGTAAAGCAGGTCTCACTGGGCTCCGCTCCAGGTGTGCAGGGGGCCGGACCCCCGGGGCTACAGGGGGGACTCCATTCCCGCCCCTCCCGGCTTCTTGAGGCCCCTCGTGGCCCTGGGCTCACAGCTCTCCCCATCTCAGAGCCGGCATCGCAGCTGAGTGCACCCTCTGACGCTCCGTCTCCCCCCGCCCTGGAAGGACCCCTGTGACTGCACCAGGCCACCACGATGACCCAGGATCACACCCCCACCTCGAGGCCAGCTGGTCGGAGCTTAATCCCCCTTTGCCACATAGCCTAACGTATCTGCTCCCAGGTCCGGGGATTAGAACGCAGAGGTCTTTGTGGGTTCTGCCCGTTGCATCCCGCATTCAGATGCACGGATATTCAGATGGGCGCAGAGGTGACCTTGGGAAGTGTGCATGGATGCCTGATGCCACCTCTTCCCAGGGACCACAAGTTCCTCTGAGGAGTTTCAGGGAATCATGGATTCTTCCTGCTGAATTTCATTCCCATTCTCACCCACACCCTCACGGCAGCACCCAGAGCAGACTCAGCCCTGCGCAGGCTGAGAGAGACAGAGACAGAGAGCGAGACGGAGAGACAGACAGAGACAGAGAGAGATACAGAGAGACAGAGACAGACAGGGATACAGCGAGACACAGACGGAGCGTCCAGCGAGCGTCAGTGCGGACTGAGCCATTGTCAGGGTGAGACGCTGCTTCTTTCTGTACGGGAGACACCGCGGCCGCCCAGACACAGCAGGCGGCGTTGCTCGGCTGCCCGTGGCCCGGGAGCCCCAATCTGGAAACGGGTGGTTGAGTGCCCCCGAGAACGTCTTCACCGTGTGTTTTTCTCTCCCAATCCCTCTTCACCCGAGGGAAGAGCTCAGGGCCAGGAGCAGCCCACTCACTCGGGTGCGGCCGGAGGGCTCCGCCCCCAGACACACGCGTGGTTTCCTCGGGAGTGAAGGTGCCCGGGGCAGGACCGGCGAGCAGTGTGCGTCTGTTTCTCCTGTTCGACGCGGGTAAACGTCCGGGAGGGCGGCTCCCACGTGCAGCTGGATTGACCCGAGACGGAAGCGGTGCCCGCCCCCATCCCTGCCTTCGCCGAGGGCTGCGCCCCCCCCCCCCCCGCACCCCCCTGCCCGGGAGCGGCCGCTCTCCGCTCTGGCTTCTGGTCGGTGCAGCCTCCGTCCGGGGGTGGCCAGGCCCTGAACTCACCCGCTGCGGGTGCAGCCTCGGCGGGAGGCCCGACTCTCCCCTCCCGCGGCCCCCGTGCCTGCCCCTCGGGCTCCACCACCCACGCGGCCTCCGCAGAGTCTGCTGCTGTGGTCTGAGCTGTGTCTCCCGGCTTAATGGGACACGGAGCCCCTTGCTCTGGCCTGGAAAAGCCCCCGGATGTGCCTTCATGTCCGGAGTGAGCTCCCTCCTGACGGGCTCCAGCCGCCCGCGTCAGACCCGCGTGTCCCGGAGTCTCCCGGGCTGGGGCTGGCCTTCCCTCCCTGGAGTCCTGGATGCACAGACGTTCTCACCTTTCATACTGCCCCGTTCCTCCCTCTTTTCTTCTGAGTCATGCTGTCTCTGCCCGGTTTGAGGAATCTGCCCCCGGGTCATGAGGCTATTTTCCTGTGTCCTTTCAGATCCATTTCAAACTTATTTTCGTTTTTGATGTGAAGTGTGGCTCAAGGTCCGTGTTCCCCTCCCATGCAGATCCTCGGTCGACTGGACACCGCTTACTGAGAAGACTTCCCTTACGGGCAGCGGTGCGTTTGTCCAGGCCACGCGACTCGGGTGCTCGGGTCCATTTCACTGTTGTGGCCTCGCCTCGCCCCACGCCCGAGGGTCCACGGCCGCCCACAGCCCACCCCTGAGGGTCTGAGGGGTGTGGAAGCTGCTGGGGGGGGGACAGGTGTGCCCCCCCAGGCCCATCTCCCATCACCTCCGCAGGCTCAGCCCCACAGAGGGCCCTTTATGAGCCGCTGGGGCGTCCAAAGTGCTCCGGAGAGGAGGAACGCATTGTTTTCCAGGAAAGCTTTAACGAGGCCCTCCAGCCAAGATGGCACAAGAGGAATACAGGCGCACAATTGAATCCTTTATTTGAAAACGTTCAGACTAGGCTGTTTTTACAGACACATTCTGGCCTGATCCTCCCTCTCTGCCCGCTTCACGCCGCTGTGGCTTTCACGGGGAGCGGGCTGACGTTTCCCTCTGACGGCATCTTTTAGAGCTCGATGGCAGCAGGAAGAAACAATTCCTACCAAAGTCGAGAGGAAGAGAAAGTATAGCAAGTGAACCAGAACAACTTTTACTTATTCCCGTTTCAAAAGGCAGCGCCCACAAGGACAAAGCAGATGTTTGCCGTGCGGGCCACAGAGCCCGCGACTTCCCGGCTGACGGCCATTCAGGGGAGAGCGGACGGCAGCTTGAGAACTGCTCTCGTCATCCTCGCTGTAGGGAAGGAACAACTGATAAATGCATGAAAATAAGAAAAGCAAATGCACGAAAGGAATGCAGGTCTCCAGGAGCCACCCCGCGGGTCCCTGTGGACCAGCCAGACGGGGCGGGTCCACACCCCACTGGGCCCTCACCACCGCTCGACGGCTACGCCCCGTCCCAGCAACTGTCTGCAAATGCAACTTGATTTGGGAGGAGTCACGTGCTTCCCGTGAGCGGACGTGGGCTCCTCGTTTCTGAGCCTGACTCTCTCACCAGCACTCAGGTCCCCAGGACAACCTGCCTGAGAGCACGGTGTCCCCTCCTGCCCTGTCACAGGGGCCTTGTGGACAAAGACAGGCTCTCGAGCAGACGTGGTGGCCCTGACCGCCTCCCAGTGTGACGAGTGGCTGTTTGCTGAAGGTGCGGGCCAGGCTACGGGGCTGCCACAGGAACTGCCCCAGGGGCTGTGGTGTGGCATCCCCGCACCTGTGTGTGGTGATGTGCAGGAAGGATCCAGTTCATTCATTCGGGCTTCAACAGCACGTGGTACCAGCTTTATGAAATGTTCAGTAAGACAAAGGGTAAAGCAAACACACCAGAGGCCACGTGAGAAGGTGCGACACTTGTCCGCAGTGTTCAGTGAACAACATCCTTCAAACTGGCCTGTAAAGTGAGTCCCAATGGTCGTTGTTGGAAACTTGTAACAATATAATTCTTCAGTTTATCTGGAGAAAAGAATCCAATAATAGCCAGGGAAGTCCTAAAAAGACAGAGTAAGGAGTGACTTTCCCTAAGAGATGTTAAAATATATGAAACCCCGCGTGGCAGGGGTGCGAAGCCGGCAGTGGACTCCAGGATTTCAGGAAGTCACTGTTGACTGAGACAGCATTTCAGGTCGGGTGTGAAGAGACGGAGCTTTTTAAAATGGTTTTAACACTGAAAATAACACTGATCTCTTCTTTATGTCTTATGCCCAAACCGATATGTTGATTACACTATGTAAAAATACCCATCCGTATTTTATTCTAATCCTTTATGGTTTCACTTCTGACTTTTGCTTACTTTTGGAGCTTGGGTGCAGAGTTCATCAAACCTCTCACTTCTGGAACGTGCGCTGTTCCAGTGGGTCACTTCTGGTCCAGCTACGTTGCTTTATGCCCTGCCCTGTTCCTCCAGCGAGTTCCATGTAGTCCCCCAATGTGACTGGGTATGTCCTTGTTTGTGTATGAACCGTGCGAACACACAGGGTGCTTCCTGAACTGATTTTAGTGGCATAATTGATATTTGCAATGATCTTACTCATAATTGTTGATTTTTTTAACTTAACACTGTTTTAAAGCTACGTCCAGATTTACGCTATTGTCACACAGCCGGTTTGCTGGTTCTCAAACCCGCTGCGTTTGGAATAGCCTGGGGTTTCAGAACAAATTGTGTCTGGTCCCAGCCCCAGAGACTGTGACTGACGTCATCTGGGGTGCAGCCTGGGTGCCGCATGTCTTAAAAGCAGGCCTAGTGGTTGCCACGTGCACAGGGGTGAAGGGCTGCCCCGCTCACTGCCTCTGGGGGCGGGTCAGGCACCACCTCACCTCCAGCCAGTGGCCACCACCATCCTCCTCCCCAGAGAAGGCGGCAGTGATAGGCGAGCCCGTCTCTCTGGTCCTCTGCCTGCATCCCCCGATGGTGCCCCGGGGGCAGGGTAAGTGCCCGTCACCCAGGTTCTTCTCCACTGCTCTCCAGATGCCCGCGATGCCGGTCCCCCCGCCGGGCGGTGCTTCCCAGCACCCCGCCTTCTCCCTCCCTCTGCTGGGCGTGAAGTGACGGCCTGCTGCTTGCCCTTGCCTGCCCCCACTCCCCGTTACGGTGAGGCTGCTCACTCACCTGAGTGCCCCTCTGTGCATCGCCCACCCACCTCCTCTGCCCCAGTCCCGGCTCCCCCTTGCCTGGTGGTGGGCGGGAGCTCTGGTGGGTTCTTCAGGGCAGAGACCCTGGCAGGTTTCTGACGATGGAAACGGCTCCCCTCCGCCTGTTGCTCATCTGCAGTGTTGCCTGCAATGCCCTCCACGGAACACACGCATCTAACTTTGACGCAGGCAGACCCAGCAGGTTTTCACCTTACGGTTTGTGGTCTTTGCGTTGTGAAGACAGTCCTACATTTTCCTCTGTTCAAGGATTCAAGCTTCAAGGATTATGATGTCACTTTTGGAGCTTTATTCCAGCTCCCCCTTTTTGCATACGGTGTGAGGCAGGGATGCCACAGGTAGTAGCCAGTGTTCACACCTCTGACTGGACGGAGCATCCTTTCTCCATGGATATCTGGCATAGAGCTGGTCCCACGTGTGGGGCTGCACTTTGGCTCTCCCTGCCTGTCCTTGCAAACCAGCCCCCTGCCTTTTGGCCACGCCGTATCTCGGAGTCAGTAGCGGCAAGAACGGCTCCTCTTCCTATGTCACAGCTCTGGAGAGTCTGTTCCTATTACACCTGGCTGCTGCCGGTAGAGGACAACACTATAATACTGACTCTCTCCTGGGTCAGGTCAGATCGTTTGTCGATTGATCCTGTGCATTGGCTGTAGATGATCCAACCATCCGTCTACTCCTAACTCCTTTACTTTGGAGTCAGGAACCTACAAAGCTCTTTTGAAACGCAGTGGGGGTGGAGGTCACCCTTATTGCTCCTGGTCTTGGAGAAGTGCACCAGCTCCTCTGCTGCGTGTCCCATAGAAGAGGGTAATAAAGTGCATCTGACGTGGTGGGGGCTGTGGCCTTGGTGGCCCTAAGTCTCTGATTGCAGCCCTAATTCTCCAGTGGGTATTGGACTATCACATTTTCGGTTTCTTCTCACACTAATTTTGGCATTCTTTATTTTCCCAGAAATGTTTGTTTTACTTAGGTTCTTGAATTTATCGGTGTTTAGTTGATAATCTTCCCTTTCGTTGCTTTCTCGTCTACATAGTTGGCATAAATTGACCTATTATTTAGTTAACAGTTCTGAATAATATATCCATATGGTTTAATAAACACATAGAAAGGTAGAGAGTGAAAATTATCCCGCCTGCGAACTTTCCCCGTTCCATTCCTTCAAGAGGTAATCAGCTGTAACACTTTTTTGTGCATGCTTCCAGAGGTTTTTTTCTTTTAATTTACATACAAGAAATATTATACAAGAAAACACAAGTCTGCCCCCCCTTTTTACAGAAGAGACAAGTTATCCTTGAAATATGTCAGTTGGCTTTTCAGCATCTATTGAGAACGTATTACGATATTTGCAGGTCTTCTAATATCTGATCATCACAGCCCCATTTGGTCCTAATGTGTTGCTGGATTCTGTTAGCTAAGATGTTAAAAAGGCTTTTGCATCAATATTCATGATGCAAGACTGGCCTGTTTTATTTTTGATGCATTCCAGACTTTGATGTTATATGCAATTTGTAAAAAGAATCTAGAATTGTCTATTCCTATTCTATGCGCTAAAACAGCTTAAAGGGCAGGTCTGGTGCTTTTTTCAGAGGTAGGTCTTTGAAAAATTCCACTATTTTTTTCCATGGAAAGTGGTCTATTTAAAGTTTATATGTCTTCAAGTTCCATTTGGTAAAGTATATTTTTCTATAAAGTTTTCCATCTGACAGAGGTTTAAATTGATTTTGACAATAATCAATTCTGATTTTTAAAAATTTACTCTCTTTCCATAGCTATTTCCCCTTATTACTTTTTCCAATTAAAAAAAAGTTGGGACTTCCCTGGCGGTCCGGTGGTTAAGGCTCCACACTTCCACTGCGGAGGGGACGTGGGTTCCATCCCCGGTCGGGGAATTAAGATCCTGCATTCCACATGGCATGGCCAAAACAATAAAAAATAAAAATAGAAAAATGTTAGTAAAATACACATGACATAAAATGTACCACGTTAATGATTTTAAGTGTATGTTCAGTGGGATTAAATATATTCAGACTGTCGTGTAACCGTCACCACCGTCCAGCTCCGTAACTCTTTTCATCTTGCAAAACTGAAACGCTGCACCCATTACATGGTAAGCCCCTCGCCCCCCGTTCCTGGCGCCCACCACCTACTTTGCATTTCTCTGGTGACTCTAGGTACCTTGTATAAGTGGGGTCACACAGTATTTGTCTCTTTGTGACTGGCTTATTTCCCTCAGCACAGTGTCCTCAAGGTTCAACCATGTTGTAGCATTTCTGGTTAGATTGCATACGATTTATATTGATTTCTTTTCGAATGTTTTACCGTTCTTGCATATTCGGATTATACCTCAATTGGCTATGGTGTATATCTGCATACACAGTTGACTGTGACTTGCTAATTTTTAAAGCACATTTGTGTCCATGCTCATGTCAGAGATTGCTGTAATGTTTCTTTCTTGCAATGACCTTGTGGTCAGATATGAATAATGAGGTCATTCTGTTCTCTTAAATCAAGTTGTGAAGTATCACCTCTTTTTTTTCTCTTCCCTAGAAGAGTTTGTGTAAGACTGATGTCATTTCTTCCACAGCATTTGGAAGAATTTACTGGTGAAGCCAACTGGATCTGGAGTTTTTGTGGGAATGTTTTTAGTAGGACTATTTATGGTGTTTTTAAAAAATTAATTTATTTTTGGCTGCGTTGGGTCTTTATAACTGCCTGCGGGCTTTCTCTAGCTGTGGCGAGCGGGGGCTACTCTTCGCTGCGGTGCGCAGGCTTCTCATTGTGGCGGCTTCTCTCGTTGTGGAGCACGGGCTCCAGGCATGTGGGCTTCAGTAGTTGTGGTGCACGGGCTCAGTAGTGTGGCACTCGGGCTCAGTAGTTGTGGCTCTCGGGCTCTACAGCACGAGCTCAGTAGTTGTGGCTCACGGGGTTCATTGCTCTGCGGCACGTGGGATCTTCCCGGACCAGGGCTTGTACCCATGTCGCCTGCATTGGCAGGTGGATTCTTAACCACTGCACCACCAGGGAAGCCCCAGTAGGACTATTTAGACTTAAATTTTCTTCTTGTATTAGTTAAGGCAAGTTGCATTTTTCAGAATTTGTTCAATTTATCTACATTGTCAAGATTATTGGCATAAATTGTTCAGCACGTCCTTTTGTGAGTCAATATCTGTGGGATCCTTAGTGATGTCTCCATTCTCACCTTTGACACTGTTAATTGTGCCTCCCTATCTTCCTTTCGATTAAACTTTCTAGGAGTTTATCATTTTAATTATTCTATTTCAAGCAAACAATCTCTGGCTACTGATTTTCTTCTCCTGTATGATTTATATTTCATTAATTACTGATTTTATCATTGCTGTATTCTTTCTAATTGAGTGTTATTGTTTAATTTTTTGTTGCAATGTAAATAGAAGTGAGAGTTTTCTTTCTTCTTCCCTGACAGCAAGGAAAACAAAGGGAACGGCAAACCAGCTGGAGAAGAAACACAGCCTGGCCTGAAAGAGTTAATCACTCCTTGTTTTACTTTAACCGTCACTGATTTGTAGTAACTAGATTTGTACTTTACCAAGCTAACCTCACTCCCTGACACTATGTAATTTACATTCGGCACCCATCACCCCTGACTCCGTGTGAGTTACATCCCCTGCCTCTCACTCCCTAACCTTATTATGTCCAGCACTTACATTCTATACGCCCCTCATAACGAATCACCCCCTATACTATTTGCATTTCAGAAACAAGGTCACCAGCCGATAAACCAGAGGCAAACGGACGCAATTACCAGACTGCCGGACCCCAATTACCAGGCGGCCTGATGCCAGCTATGACTGTTTTGAAATAATGCAAAGGAAAGGAGGAACGCAAGACCTTCACTACTTTGATCCTCATCCTATACCCCGGACTGCGAGCTCCACATATAAAATCTTCCCTGATTTTCAAGGGGGCGCACAGTTTTTGAGGCACTAGCCGGCTGTCTCTTCCCTTCTGCCTAGCAGAAAAGTAGAGCCATCTCTGTCTTCCTCCAAAACCTGTCTCCGTATTTCTGTTCGGCCTCGGTGCACAGGGAAGCCGAGATTTTGGCAATATTTTCTCAAATTCTTGAGTAAAGTACTTATTTCTTTGATATTCAGCATTTTGCCTAATATATGCAATTGAAAGTTATACTTTTTTTTTTTTTTTTTTTTTTTTGGCTGCAGCTTGTGGGATCTTAGTTCCCAGACTAGGGATCAAACCTGGGGCCACGGCAATGAAAGCACTGAGTCCTAACCACTGAACTGCCAGGAAATTCCCCAAAGTTGTACATTTTCCTTTCAGTATAGCTTTAACTATGCCACACAAGTTTTTTGTTTGTTTGTTTTGGGGTTTTTTTTGCGGTATGCGGGCCTCTCACTGCTGTGGCCTCTCCCGTTGTGGAGCACAGGCTCCGGACGCGCAGGCTCAGCGGCCATGGCTCACGGGCCCAGCCGCTCCGCGGCATGTGGGATCTTCCCGGACCGGGGCATGAACCCGTGTCCCCTGCATCGGCAGGCGGACTCTCAACCACTGCGCCACCAGGGAAGCCCCACACAAGTTTTTATACTTCATATTTTTATCATCATCCAATTCAAAATAGCTCCTAATTTCCACTGGGACTTCTCTTTGACTAATGGATCATTTAGAACTTCATCATGTTATTTTCGAACATTTGGGATTTCCTCACTTTGTACCTTTTGGTTACTGATTTCTAGGTTAATTTCAATGTGGTCATAGAGTATTGTATGTTTTGAACACTTCAAAAGTTGTTGAGGGATGCAAAAGGTCATCAGTTTTGGTAAATGTTCCTTGTGCACTTGGAAAAAAGTGTATACTGCAGTCATCGATTAGATGCAGGGCTCTGTGCATGTCAACCAGGTCAGATTTGTCTATCATGCTTTTCAAATCTCCCATATTTCCGCTGATTTTCGTCTGCTTGCGTGGTGTGCCTCTCCCCATCCTTTCATGCTGAGGTACTCACATTTCCATGTGGCACTTGGAGGAACAATTGTTTGTTTTGTTTTGTTCTTTGTAATCCAGCCTGACAATCTTTGTCTTCAGTTAGAGGATTAATGTATTTTAATGATTTAACGAAATAGTAATTATTTTTGGTGTAATTAATGGTACATTTGTGTCAAAGTCACCATATTACAGTTTGCTTTGTAGTGGTCTCCTCTGTCCCTTTTAAATCCTTCTCTGACACATTTTGACTAATATCTAAATATTTCCTATTATTTCCCCTAAATACGATTTCTGTCTTTCTTTTAATGATCTCCCCCATGCATCCTTGATATGTTAGAGTTAGTACTCAGCCTCCTGGACAAAGCAACCACACTTCAACTCTTGAATCCCATTTACCTATCCTAGCTTTTTTTTTCTTTCTGTATCCTAATTTTACATTTATTTAAATTCTACGAGATACTGTATTGCTGCAGTCAGTCAGCAGCAATACAATATCTGGGTTTCCCCACATACGTACCCTTGCTATTGTTTTCCACAATTTTCTCTATTATCTTTCTTTAAAAAAACAAGATTTCCCTTCTGCCTGAAAATTTTCCTTTAACATTTATTTTAGTGAGAATTGCTATTGGCAAATTCTCTCAATTTTTGTTCATTTTAATATATCTTAACTTCATATTTACTCTCAAAAAGCATTTTAACTGGATAGAGAATTCTAGGTGAGCTGTTATTTCCCCAGGATTTTAAATATACCCTTCAATTGTCTCCCAGCTTCCATCATTTTGTGAAGAAGTCAGCTGTCTGTAACCCTGTTAACAATTTTCCCTTTATTTACATTTTTGACAGTTGGACTATGATGTGCCCAGGTGTGCTTTCCTTGTGTCCATTTTGCTTCACGTTTGTAGATTTTCACAAATATGTGGTTTGCTGTCTTCCATTGCCTTGGGAATTTCTTGACCAGCGTTTCTTCAAATATTTCCTGCCCCTCGCTCTCTCTCTTCTCCTTCTGGGATTCCCATCCATGCATGTTATAGCTTTTCACTAAATCTCAGGTGTTTTTATGCTCCTTTTGATATTTTCTGCCGACCTCTCTGCCAGTTCACTGACCTCTGTTCTGTGCTCTAACCCATCACTAAATCCACCTTTCAAGTACTTAATTTCAATTAATGTAGATTTAACTCTAGTATTTCCATTGATTAAAAAAACGATTTCAGTTCTCCTGTGAAATTGGTCATCCTGTCATATTTCTGTTTATATATTAATAGTTAATTTAATTGTTTAAAACTGGCAGGGAAGGGTTAAAAACAGTTAATTTAAAATCCACATCTGGCAAGTCCAGCATCTGTTCACATTCGATACTATTTACATTGTCTTTTTGTCCCCAGGTTTTTGGCCACTTGGTCCTTGGTATGGTTGGAAAGTTTGAGGGTGTTGTGGATACCATGCGTGGAAACAGAGGTCTTGGATGATGTATTTTCCTCCAAAGATCACTTAATTCACTTCTAGGGGGAAGTGAGTCAAGAAATCTAAACACCGAAGAAGTTTAAAAATCACAAAGAGAGAGCCACAAACCAGGGAGCTCGTAACATCTGAAGCAGAAGTGTTAGGACAGATTATCTCAAATAAGTATGACAACTATGCTTTAAAAATAAAGGAAGACATTAGCAATAGGAAAAAGAAAAAAATACCCTGAGAAAAGAAGAAAGCAGAAATAGTAGGTGCACAGTAGCTGAAAGAACAAACTATCCTGAGGGCATAATAAAGCTACTCTACAAGGTCTCAAAAGATCTGCCAACAAAACCCACAATGAAAACATGTTTGGAGGAAACCTCAAAATATAAAGAAACAAACCCAGAAAAGCTGCGAGAGATGTGAGAAGAAGAAAAGAAAGATTAAAACGATAACTTTATAAAGTTTGTTGTTGTCTTAAGAAAAAACTAAGACCAAAGAAAAGAAACATGGACACACGTATGTACGAACCCAGAAGAAGAACTCCCAGTAGTTTCAACAGATGAGGGACCAGGACGTGGAGACCAGGGCTTCTGAGAGCCACTAAACCCTCCTCTGGTCGAGTGAGCATTTGCTATCAATCTGAATAAAGGCAAAAACAAGAAAAATGAATGAGAAAACGTAGAGCAAATGGAACTTTAAGAGGTGATAGGAAACGTCCAAATACATCACTAAATCTGAAAACCTGGGTGGGCTGACAGGGCTGTGCCAGGCCTCCTGGGGTTGCTGGACACCTCTTCCAGTTCCCTTCACCTCACTGACCTTTCCTCCTGGTCCCCAGCCTCAGAGCTCAAGCGCCTAGGTCTCTGTACTGCTATGCATGGGTGTGTCCTTCTGGTGGTCACGTGATGCCCTTGGCTCCTCCCCCTGGGACCCCAGATGTGCACTTCCATGACATCCACTCTGGGTGCCCCTCCAGCACGTTCATTACGTGTCCCCCATATCTCCCCTGCTCTCAGGAAGTGCCAGCCCCTCCTCTACGGGCTCCAGATGAAACCCCAGGATTCTCCTGGCAGCCCCCTCACACTCCACCCAGCCATGAGCAGACGCTCTCAGCTCTCCTGCCAACCCACCCAGGACCCAGGCACTCGCACCCCTGTCCCCATCCAGCCGCCCTGGGCACTGGCCACAGCCTCCTGGCAGGTCTTGCTCTTATGCCCCCCATAGTGTATCCTCCATGGGGAGCCAAAGGATCCCTAGAACTGAGAGCCAGGCCAGCCACCCCCTAAGAAGCCCCCCGTGCCCACCTTCCTCCCTCCCGGTAGGAGCTAGAGTCCCCAAAATGCCTGCAGCCCCAGGTCATTGCCTGCCCTCCCCAGCTTCCTCCAGCCCAACCCACTTGTCCTGCCCCCAGGATAGGAGTTCTCTGGGCCGGGTCCCACAGGCCTTCGGTTTCTGCTCAGAGGCTGCACCACGGACGCACCCCATCCCCTGGGCCCCTGCTTTCACGGTCGCTGCGTGGACATGGCACACAGACATGTTCACGGCTTCCCAGCCTCACCAGGGTGGCTGCACCCTGGGCCCAGGGCAGGGCAGTCCCCAGCGCAGGGGCCAGCGCCCCCAGGGCAGAGGCACTAGTCAGGGGTCCAGCTCTGCCCTTCCGTCCAGCCCCCTCATATAGAAGTAATACTGGGCCTCATACAAGATCCTGGTTCTTGTTTCAAATTATGAAACAAACATTCTCCCCGGATAATACCACTTCAGCCACGAGTGAGGCTTTGAATTCCAGCTTCAAGGGCAAGTTTAATTAGCTCTCAACCATAGCATGTAGGTTTGTAGTAAGCTGGATGCCGTCCCCTGCTACCAATTAAAAGTAACTATTAGACACATCCCTTTGAATTACTTGAACCTACACGCATGTTATGCCCTTCACAGAGACTTCGTGAACACAAGTATAAACTTCAAAAATAATTAATGCAATTCAAGGACAAAAAAATAAGCTTCAAAGCCCCACAAAACAGCAGAACTTCATCAAAGCCGAGAAAGCAAATCTGTTTCCAGTTAGGATTTGAAACCCGACCAGCGGCCCAGGGTCTAATCTTGAGAGGAGGCTTGCGAAACACTTTGGAAGGAGGCCACCATGCCCTCCCCGCCTCTGCAGTCATGACACAGCTTCGTGCCCAGAAGGACAGAAGGACGTCTGTCCTCACTGTTCTAAGGGAAGAAGTTCCCTTTGCTCAGAGAGGAGTCTGCCCAACGCCCAGCGACATGCCGTCTAAAGGTCCGCTCTAGGCTACGCTACTTCCTAGAACAAGCCCTTCTCCCAGTTGGGCCTTTTCTAGAAACTTCAGTTCAGGGCCTCCCGTGCATGAGTATTCACTAAAAGTCTGTTAAAAAGACGAGCTGCGTGTTAAAATGCGTAAGAGGTCAGCTGCAAGTGTTCATCACACCGACGTACTTGAGAATTAGTCGTTGGCTCCGGATGAGACCCCCGCCACTCCGGAAAGCACACAAGCTCCTTTAAAGTGTACCTGTCGGTGTTGCATCTCATCTCGTGACTCTGGTGGTCCAGGAGGGCAGAAACCAACCGCGTTAAAGGCCCTCGGCCTCCCTTCCTGTCTTCCTCTGCCCAGAGTCCCCGGAGGGGAGAAGAACGCAGGCCTCCTTGGAAATCCGCTCTTAAGTTTAAGCTCTGGCCAGGAACTCACTCTTTGTCAGCATCTCCATGACACCATGTTAAGTCAATTAAGGCAAAACTCGAGTCCCTGGCCCGCGAGGGCTGAACAGTGGACAAAGCTGACAGGCTGTCTGATGTGGCCGCTGCCCGGACCATCTGTCTCAATCTTTGATCTCCTTTGGGCCCCCGTTTCTCCCCCGGTTCATTAGAGCCCAGGAGCCCCCTGACCCACCCAGAGTCCCAGTGTGGCGTCCCTGTGTCTCCGAGGAGACGGGGCGCACTCCTGCCTCACCTGGCCCGGCGGTGGGCGACGTCACCTGCCCAGGTGAGGCAGGCCAGCCCTCCCAGGCTCCGGCTCCTCCAGAAAGGCCGGCAGACCGGCGAGCCTGCTCCCCCAAGCCTGCCGTGCCCGCAGAGTTTGTACGAGGCTCGGAGCTCCTGCGTCCCCTGCCCTGACGGCTCACCGCTCGCCCCGCCGGCGTGTGTCGGTCCCTAGTGTGTGTAGGGCGCTCGGTGGGCGCAGGGACATCGGGGAGACAGTTCCTGCTGTGAGAGCCCTGGAAGCCGAGAGGGAGGGAAGTAAAGCACCAAAGAGAAGAGAGAGGAGGGCGGGTCCCTCTGCTGGGGGCGGCCCCTCGGGAGGAAGGGGACACACGCCCATCGCCCCCGGCCCCTGCTGAGACCTGGGCACCCCTGCCTCTCCCACGCGTCCCCGCTGGGTGTGGTGCGGGGTCAGGGTTCTCATCGTCCCCAGGTCCTCCCTCCGCTCCGGGGGCCTCTCCGGGTGCTCTGGGGCGGAGTGGCTGCAGCCCGGCTCTCGGCCCTCTGGGCAGGACCGACACTCTGCAAGTCATGAAGACAGGATTCGATGCAGGTTTAGCACATGCAACCCTCCCCAGGCGAGCACTCAGAGCGAAGCAGAGGGAACGCCAGGGGCCTGTGGGCACGTCCCGTCACCCAGCTGGGCTCCCGTGGAGAAGAGGGGGCACGACATGCCACACCCAGAGACCCTCCCCCTCCGTGGGCTGTTCGTGGTCCATCTGGTTCCCTTTGTACAAATTGGAGGGTGAGGTGTGAGTTCCGTGACACGCGTGAGACTGGTCCTGTCCTGTCTGCCAAGCGTCCGGCACCTTTACCACGGAGCCGCCAGCGAAAGAGGACTCGCGCGGCGCCTGCCTGCAGGACGGCGACAGCTGCGCGGACGGCGGCAGGCGGAAGTTCCCGTGGGGGGAGGGGTGCGCATGCGCATGGGAACACAAAGGGCCAACCTGGCCCGGCGCGGCCCTGGGGCCCACGTGACCGCCCGATGGCCACGGGGCGGGGCTTTTCTCCCGGAGAAGCGGGCCCTCGGGCTGGAGGGAGGGGCCGCTCAGGGCAGGGCTGGCCGGACGCTCTCAGCGCGGACGCCCTCGGGGCTGGGTCCGCAGAGGGTTGGGCCCCAGGCCTCGGGTCACTCGCCGAAACCAGCCGAGCACAGAGCCGGCGGCACCGCGGGTGCTCTCGGTTCTCGGACAGCCCTGGGCCGGGGCTGAGGGGCGGCGGCGGCGCCACCCACGTGGCCTGCCTGTGCTCTCCGGGCGCCTGAGACCCGGGCCCTGAGCGCCTGGCGGGGGAGGGAAGGCAGCGCTTCCGGTGCCCGGGTTCGCCCGAAAATTCACGAGAAGAGCGGGTGAGGCGTAGCGTGTTGTCCGTGGGAGAGCTTTGATTACACGTTCATTTCGCTAGGGGATTCAGTCTCTCCTTTTTCCCTTGTGTCAGTTTTGGAAAATTGTGTTGAGGATCTCATCCATTTCCTTTGCATTTTCGAATGTAACAGCGCAAAGTGTTTCAGAGTGCGCTCTTACAGCCTTTCACTGTCCGCAGAACACACAGCAACATCACTTTTTATTTTCGATGTTAGTAATTTAGGCCTTTTCCCCTTTTCGTTCACTTTTGTCAGGGTTTTATCAGTGTTTTTGATCTTTTCAAAGAGCCATCTTTTTAAAAACAATGCTTTAGCCTGTGGGGTTTTTATGGTATTAGCTTCTGTCCTTATCCTTATTATTTCCTTCCTGCCACTTTCATTGGCTTTAATTTGCTTTTCTTTAATTTCTGAAGATGGAAATCAGGTCATTGTTTTTAAATTCTTTTTTCCCCTAAATATTCATTTAAGGCTATAAAACCACTGCACCCCCCAAGTTTAAATTTGTCATATGTTTATCGCTCAGTCCAAATACGTTCTAATTTCCATGGTGATTTATTTTTGACCCACGGGTTATCCAAAAGGTTATTGCTTAATTTCCAAACATTCGAGGATTTCTGAAATCGTGTTTCTGCTGTCCCGCTGCAGTTAGAGAAAACACGCTCCAGCGATCCAGTCCTTCAGTTCTGCGGAGTCTTGCCTCGTGACCCACTTGTCAGTTCAATGTCCTGCGTACCTTTGAAAGGCTTGTGTTCTATGCACTGAACGCGCTGGTCTACATTTGTCAATTATGTAAATGTGTTTTACAAACCTATGTCTTTACACAGTTTGTTCCCAGTTGCTAAGCTTCGTGAGCTAAAATCTCCCGCGATGACTGTGGACTCACCCACTTTATCCTTTGGTTCTGTGGACCTGACATCCGTCACCACTTAGGCTGTGTCTCGTGCACAAATCAGAATCACCGCACCGCCCGCTGGATGGCCTTTTCACCCCCGTGAGCACTCCAGCCCCACAGTCTGCCCCGACCTTGACCTTAGGGTCCAGCCGGTGTTCGCAGCGCAGGCCCGGTGCCTCCCTGCCCCGCCCCTCCCACGTGAGGCACCCCGTGAGCCCGCAGCATCCCGGGTCCCACACGACACCCTGGCTGTCGGATGTGGCGGCGGGCGGCCCTTCCGTGGCCTCCACTCCACCTGCATTCTGGTGCCTCCACCTGGGATGCGCTTCCTCCACCCGAGTAACTCACCTGGTGTTTCCTTCGGTGCCGGCCCCTGGCAACGTCTTATCTCTGGTGTTCAGCCTGGAATGTCTGTTCCGTCTTCGTGTTGAAGGCTGCTCACATGGGTACAGGAGTCTGGATGTACTCACTTTCTCTTAGCACCACGAAGATGCCAGTCTGTTCTTTAATGGGTTGCATCACTTTATTGCCCCTTATGAACTGATATTTGTGTTTTTTCTCTGGCTTTTAAAATATGTCCCTTAATTGGGAGATTGGGATTGACATATATACCCTAATATGTATAAAATAGATAACTAATAGAAAACAAAATAAAATATGTCCCTTGGCCCTTGGCGTTCAGCAGCTCTCCTGTGCTTTGTCGACACATCAATACATGGTTTCCTTAGCACTGATCTTGGCGTTGGAATTGGTCTTGCTTCCCGACTCTCTCTAGGGCTCCAAATATGCACGTGGGGTTAGGTGTTTTCATCACGTCTTCACCTTTTAAACTATGTTTCTTTTCTACTTTCATTCTTTTGTCTTTCTTCTTCAGCCCAGGTACTTCCTACGTCTTACAGTCCAGCTTTCCAACCCCCTCTTCTCCTGTGTCTAATCTGCTTTTAAACCTGCCTCTGAAGAGTTGTCTTAAACGTTCTTTTTATAACTTAATGGAGAAATAATTGATATACAAAAATACAAAAAGTGATTGTATTTAGAGTGTGCAATTTGGTGAGTCTCATCCCATAGATACACACCTGTGAACCCATCACCACTGTCAAGGCTGAGCACGTCTCACCCCTGTGACTCCCGTGGACCTCAGGCCGACGTCCTTCTCCTTCACATCTGGGTGTTACTGTCCTGTCTCCTGGCCACTGCTGCAGATCTTCAGAAGCCTGCATCTGTCTAAATGCTCCTTGGCAGGCAAATTGCCTTTTTTCAACATGCTTTCAAGCTGTTTTTATTGTTCGTATCTTGCAATCTCACTACGATACAATGGATCTAGGTTGGGTTTATTCTATTTCTTTTGCTATTTACTGCCAGCCATTAAGGTTTTTCTTTTCTGTTCTTCTGTGACTCCCATGAAAACTAGCTGAACATCTGCATTCTCTCTTCCATGTATGTTAATTCCTCTTTCATGTTTTTCCATCTCTTTTTCTCTGTGCATGAACACTGTGGGTTATTTCTTCAAAGCATAACTTTCAGTGATGTTTCATCTGTTGCTTATCCCATCCTTTGTATTTTTAATTTCAATGAACAGTATACTTCATCCTTAGGAGTTTATTTATGAACTGAACGTTTGTGTCCCCGCAAATTAATATGCTGAAACCCTCACCCCTGATGTGATGGTGTTAGGAGGTGGGAGCTTTGGGAGCTGATGAGGTCATGAGGGTGCTGCCCCCATGATGGGATCAGTGCCCTGAAGACAGAGACCCTACAGAGCTCCCTCACACTTCCTGTGTTTTGGGCACACAGTGAGAAAATGGCAGTCTATGAACCAGGAAGAGTCCTCACCAGAACCCGATCCTGCTGATCCCAGACCTGCAGCCTCCAGAGCTGTGAGGAATACACGTCGTCATGTAAGCCTCTGGTCTGTGGTGTTTTTGTCATAGCAGCTGAACTGATAAGACAAAGTTTTATTTTCTCCTTTTAAAAATTATTCCTGTTTATTTTTCACGTTTCATGTTTGTTCTTCATTTTTATATTTTATTTTGGCTTCAGGTCCCTCCTTTATAATTAATGATTTTAAACATAGTGACTTGGGGCAGATTCCAGGGTTTGAACCCTTTGCTTTGTAGCCTCTGCCCACTCTGTAGTGCTCCCCTGTCTCCCTGCGCGTTTGTCCTTAGGGTTACGGGCTGCTGTTCAGGGGGATCCGAGCAGGCTGGCTGCGGTGCCCCTTCAGCACGTCCTGGCCTTTACTTTCAGCAGGAATCTTGGCTTACCACCAGCTTGGAAACATGTTTGTTTGTTGTTTTACCTTGGTGGTTCCTGGATCACGGAAGTAATGTAAATGTGGGCTCAATTATATTAGTGAATCCATCTCATTTGATCGGGAGGCAGGCATTTTTCTGAATGTATTGTTTCTTCCTCGTAAGCTCAGCTACTCCTCTCCCATCCTTATTTTGCTTTTGCTGTGTTTTCCTCAGCATTTCTGTCTGCACGCAGTGGGGCGTCTCTTGCTTTTCGATGTGTCTCAGCAGCTTGCACACGGGAAGATGCCAAGGCCCTCGCTCGGCTGGGCCTCTAGCACTCGGGCCCTGCCTCACCACAGTCTGATGGAGGAAGCAGATGTGAAAACATAGCATTAGGCTGTGCTGCGGTGTGACAAGTGTTCTCACCCAGAGTCAAGTCTGGGTGCAGCGGGGGGCAGGGGAGCAGTGCCTGCCACAGACAACCCATGTCTCAAGGAAGGACAGAAGCTCCTCCCAAAAGTTTTGTATAATTGCTACTAATGCAATTAAAGTGTTACTAAAATAATTTAATTACCAAAGAAAAGTAAAATCAGTATAAGTGCAGGTCAAGGAGCAGGCCGTTGGCTTCTTAGCATCCCAGGCTAAGAAGCCAATGTGTGTGCAGAGCACCCAGTGCATCTGGAACAGTTCCTGCTCCAGAGCTCCCTGTGGGGCTATGCCCCTGCCTTCTGAATACACTGCTGCCTGCACTTCTCTTACTTATGTGGCATTGTGCAAGCATTTACTTTCAGGTGAAAAAGCTCAATCTGGATCACTTTGTTTCAGCTGAGAAGTTCATTTACGTTATTAAGACCCCCAGGAATTCCTTTTGACAGTGAGGGGTGCTGTTTCAGAGTTGGAAAGGAGCTGAGAGGGAACGACAGCATTGTTTAGTCAAAATATTTTCAGCAAGTTTCTTTCTCTAAATGCAAGGAGGAGAGGAAAGACAATGCAAGTAAAATATGTTTATTTACTTTTAAATTATTTCTTACAAAGAAGAAATGAGTCAGTCAAAATCTATCTTTTGACTATTTTGAAGAATCGGTTCCTTCATTCACGCTTTCATTTATTTATCTGATACACAGTTATTTTAATACTAATTACAGGCTAATTTTCTGCTGAAATTTCTCTTTGCTCAATGACACCCCAATAGCAAAGAGCACACCTAATGCCCAGATACGGTTTCTAATACCATTTCCCAATAAAAGGCACCAGGGCTCCTTGGAGAAGTGATTGATTCCAGAGCTGGGCGAAAATATGAGATGAGCCCAGAGTCTCTCATTGTGCCAGGAAGCAAGGGAGCGCTCAGAAGAGGATGGTGAGGAGGGAGGTGTGTGTCAAAGGGCACAGGAGCCAACCTGGGAGAGCCCCATGGCCAGAACTGGAACCACTTGAGCAGTCAAACAAGTAACAGCAGTACAGGGGTATAACCTCAGTGTAAGGTGAGTAGCCGCTATCCATACTGATGTAAATAAATAATGGAATAAGCAGAAAATGAGGGAAAGGGAGACTTCCTCCTTACGCAGAAATTCCAGTTCCTAAATGTAGAAGGAATGAGGTAAACATACGGTCACCATTAGAACACCACAGGGGTAATCGTCACAGCAAAATCCGCCAATGGATGCTAAAGTTAGTGGGCGAAAGTTTGAGGAGAAATAGGATATCTGCAGAGTTTTAAGAAGCTCTCCAAGATGTTTATTACTTACAAAGGAAATAGTAACTTCAGTGGGGGAACCTGGCAGACACCACCTTTCCCAGCCGAATCAAGTCAAAACACTCTGGCTTCCTGCGCCCCACAAGACACGCCAGAAAACGCACAGCACTCCTGCAGTTTTCTTGCCAAAGATACGTAACCTCAACCAAGTCGTGATAAAATAACAGACACTCCAGTTGAGAGACACTTGACAAACCCCTGACCTTCAGAAGTGTGAAGGTCACGAGGAGGCAAAGTGCAGGGGGGTCCTTTGTAGGACCTGGAACAGGGGTTGGACTTGTGAGGAAACTCTGGTGAAATCTGACCCCAGCCAGCAGTGTAGCCGACAGTATTCTCCCCGTGTTAATCCCTGCTCTGGATCGCCGCGGTGTGCCTGCGCAGGACGCCGGCACGGGCAGCTGGGCACAAGGTACACCGGAGCTCTGGACTCTTTCTCAACTTTTCTCTAAGTCTAAAATTATCTCAAAATGAAAAGTATAAAAGAATAGCGTCCACGGATTTAAAAATGTACACAAAAGCTGAAAAGTAACAGTCCTCGGCATCACTCAGTTTCCCCGAGGAGACTGCTGTTGATAGTTTCTGAATTTGGTGCTCCTGGAAGGAAGAAGTCCCGAGGACACCCTTGTCCTCCAGGCCTGGATCGGCACCCGTAGATGTGGCATCGGCTCCCTGACGCCTGGGGCATTTCTCCTCCCCGTCTGCTCCCCAAGTTAGGAGTCCCAAACACAGGGAGCCGCTTCTCAGAGATGCAGCATCCTGGGTGTGCCCTTCCAGCTGGCGCCCTCGAGGGTGCTGCTTCTCGTCCGGAGCCTCTGTTTCCACATCTGTAAAATGGGTGGAAGGCGCCTCCCTCAGTGTTGAGGAGAGAACTGGGTGTATTGACATGCGTGAACTGATTGGGAGATGGTTTGTACATAGAAAGCTCTCAGAGACTGTTGGTTACTAAAGATACATTCTCTGTGTTAATCTGTGGTCCTTGTTGGTGAAGAGAGAACACTGAATGTGAACATGGAGTTGAGAAGTGGCTCTGCTGTGATATCCACAAATAAAATGATATCGCTGCAAATTAACTCCCCCTCCCTGCGACATTTCTGCTTCCCATTATCGTAGAGCCAGGTTGACTTTTGGGTCAGCCCCTTAGAAAAGGAATTGAAGAGAGTCTAGAGATGTTCTGCAACCTCATGCTGAGACCAAGCAGGACCCTGCCATGTCCTCCTCCTGCCTCTTGTCTGTAGAAAAGCTTTTGCCTCCTAGGACTTCCCTGAGTTCCACAGAGAAAATTTAATCAGAGAAGTGAGAAAATGTGAAACAAAGGAAAACCGTCACAAAATTAATGACCTTTGGGTCCTCGTCAAGGGCTCTAGTTACTATTCTGAGCCACATCTTTGAGCTGCTTTGCAGATACTGAAACCGCACCAGGAGGAAGAAGTTAACTGTGTGCTGCCCACAAGCATGCAGACCCCAGACCAGCTGAAACCAGAAGGTTGATGATGCCGACTCCTGACGACCTCACCACCAGCCAATCAGAAGAGTGCCCGTGAGCCGCTCAGGCACCCTACAGTCCTCAGCCCTGATGTCGCCCTTAAACCACCCCCACCCGGAAGCCTTCAGGGAGTTCCAGCCCTTTGAGAACTAGCCGTCCGTACTCCTCGCCTGGCACCTGCAGTAAGCGCTCCCCTTTCCTTCACCGCAACCCGGGGTCAGTAGACTGGCTTCACTGCACGCGGGCGCGGGGACCCAAGTCTGATTCACTCACAGTGTTTCTGTGTCCCTTAAACTCCTGTTGTATCCTCACTCCTGGAAACGTGAAGGCCCCCTTCTCCCCTTGTTTGGAAGCAGCCTGCGACTGTAACTGTGAACTGACACATTTTCGATGATCTACCAGCTGGTGGTGATCACACAGAACCACAAGGCACTGGCGTTCGTGACGTGATGTACTTTCCCAAACCGTGTCCGTGTTTCGTTTGGTTTTCGTCCTCGCCTGGACCCAACGTGCTTTCCTCAGAGAAAAGGACGGAGGTAGGAATCTGCGGGGAGCGGCTTCCGATCCTGGCCACCGTGCAGGTGCTGGTGGCTGGCTGTCCCAAGCAGGGTCCCCGGCACGCAGCGCTGCTGAGCCTCGTCCCTGGGTGTCACCAGGCTTGCGCCCTTGGCCACTGGGGGCTGGCTAAGATTTCTGGTCAGGTTTTGTCGACTCTGTCATGCATTTTCTCCTCCTCAGTTTCAGCACAGACTCTGTAAGTCATCAACAGGGAGGGACTGGTAAGAGGAAGAGAGGAAGGAAGGGAAACTCCCCCATAAAGGCCATTCCCAGAGCAGCGGCAATAACATTTTAACGTAAAGCTGGCGGAGAACACGTCGCTCAGTTTTGAGATAAGATCGTAGGCACGGAGCCCCCTTTTCGTGCTCAGGGGCGACTTGGAGGAGAACGTGGGTTTGGGGAGGAGAGGGGTGCAGGGTCCTGGGAAGCAAAGGCAGAGAGAGGCAGGCCCCTCCTGGGGCACCGGTTCGGCCCTGAGAGGGGGGCAGTTGCAGATTTGACAAACCCTGAAATTCCAGCGTGGGAAGACCCGTCCCCCTCACGAAGCCCCCAGCACGGCTCCCCACCCTCCCGCCCAGGTCACCCACCTCCTCTTCTTGGCCCAGCGGGGAGGGACCCCAGGAGGGGCCGGCAGGTCCCCACTGTCTGGTCGTCAGGGCCTTTCATTTTCTTTCCCAGTAGTTTGATGAAATGCCACAGAAGAGGGTTTCTGGACGAGCCCCACAGTCTGGGGTCTCAGCTCGGCCCAAACAACCGGAAACCGTTCCAGGAACTGGAGCATCGGCACCTCGCTTGCTCTCGGCTTCCCGGGGGTGAAGGAACGTGCAGTCACCCTGGAGACGTGCGCTGGCTGCCGGCCGGGGAGGGGAGGGGAGGGGACGCCGAAGGGAGCCGCCCGCGCGGTGGAGGCTGAACCCGGGGTGGGGGGCAGGGCCTGCAGGGCGCCCGGGGGATGGAGGGGTGAACTCGGGCTGCGTGTGCTCTTCACACCCAGACCCAGCCTGCGGAGCCCTTCCTGGAGTGCCCGGTGCCCCACGGCCTCTCCTCCACGCCCAGCTGCCCTGGGATGGGCGCTGGAGTTGCCCCCAGGGGTCGGGGGCTTCACGGGCGAGTCCAAAGACCCCGTGGATCCCTCGTGCCGGAGCAGTCCTCTGAAGGCCACCTCTCGGGTTTGAGACCCCAGAGGAGCGGCAGCGATGGGCCCCCACTTTCTGGGACGTCTCCTGAGCCAGGAGAGCAGGCAGAGATGGAAGACCGTCCCTCCTGGTGGCCTAACAGCTCACGCTGACCAGTGGCCCAAGCCCTGGGCCCAGCCGGGACCACCCTGACCTGGCCACAGACAGCCCCCAGGAGCCAGATTTCCAGGCCCGGGTCACCGAGATGAACCCATTTTCCAGATGGAGGAGTCAAGATGCTTTGTCCCCGCAGCCCTTCTAAGCAGTGGGCGTCCAGCAGCGAACAGACAGACAAAATTCCAATTTAGTCATGTGATCAGCTTATAGAAAAACATCTGAGAACACTCACAGTCATCCACGAAAAACTTTTTATCAGACTTAGAAAGGCATTTCCTTAACGGGATGAAGGGTCTCTTCAGAAAGCCTTCAGCAAATATAACACTAAAGGGTGAAACAGAAAGTATTCCCCTTAAGAACAGGATTGGTAAGTATGCCTCCAACTGTACTTCTTGGTACATTCAGAGAGAGGTAGGCGGTCATATCATCTGCGGAAGAGAGAGACACACACACAGGAAGAGGCAGAGACAGAGACAAAGAGAGACAGAGACAAAGAGAGACAGAGGAAGATGGAGAAAAAGACAATGGCTAAGGATTGGAAAGGAAAGAAGAAAAAATAGATTATTCACAAGTGGTATTATTATATTATAGAAATTAGGGAAAATGAACAAAAAGAAAAGGAATAATAAAGATAAGAAATAAAAGAGGATAAAGATAGAAAACCCCAAAGAATTTGCACATACTTTAGACACAGCAAGATGGAGCAAGTGTGTCGGATGTGACCCCAACACACAGAATCACCTGCATTTCTATATCCCAGATGAAACATTTAAAAATCTAACAAAACGTGAACAGGGCAATTGAGGAGAAAATCATACACTCTACTGAGGCGTTAATAAAGACCTAAGTCCAGGAGAGGTTGCCACGCAGACAGAGGGCAGGACTCGTGCTGTGCGGAAGCCGCGGCCTCCCAACGGGTCTGTGGATCCAGCGCGATTCCAGTCAGCTTCCAGCGGGTTTGCTGTGGACCCTGGTGAGATGATTTTAAAGCTCACGTGGATGGGCAGAGGAATACGAGTTGCAGAGATGAACCAGAAGCAGAAGACCACGGCGGGGACCTTCCCCACCGATACTGAGAGCTGTTGCTGAGGGGCCGGGTGGCTTTGGTGCAGGGATAGACCAGCCCACGCTGGGGACCATGTGGCTGGACTCCCATGTGAAAGTCGTAGGGAAGTTAGTCATTGCAAGAAAAAAAGGCTGCACTCCTCCCTCACCCCACACGTCGAGAGATCCTAGTGCCCCCATAGCCCTAACTGTTAAGAACAAATTAGAAGATGGGGCAGGAGGTTATCCGTAAACCCTGAAGGTACGGAGGGATTCCTTAAACAACTCAGAAAAGGCACAGACAGCAAAGAAAACTCTGATGTATTCAACCACGTTCAGAGGAAGGACATCAGCTCGTCCCAGAGAGTAAAGAGGCCGCGAAGCAGGAAGGAGGTATCCGTTCCGCCCTTCACCAAGAGTTGGCGAGAACGGACACCGAGAGGGGCCCGCTTTCTCATCGACAGCAGGCGGGGAGACCACGAAGCCCTGCAGAGAACAGCTACTGCCGCGTGGCCAAGTCAGGCCCGCAGACGCGCGTCCCAGCAGGCTCACGGCCGGGCGGCCCGCAGTGCCTGTGTGCCGTGCGTCGCTGCTGCGGTGGGGGGTCTGGACCAGGGGGCTTCGACGGCGGCAGAATGGGCAACCCGATGCGGCCTGTGGTAGCCAACGAACGTCTGTGAAAATACAGGGGAGGCTCCAGTGCAAGATGAGCAAAGGGAGGGAAGGCAGCAGGTCACAGAGCAGAGTGTGGCCCATTCACAGAGGCCAACGCCGGGCAGGACCGAGCAGCGTCTTCTCCAGGGATGTTGGTAGAAACACACCCTCCAGGTGGTGGTTAGTGTTGAGGAGGAGAGAGGCGTTGATCGGGGCGAGTCCCTTAAGCTGTGCACACACGCTTTTGTATGCTGTCCTGTCACCTCGCTTTATCTCATAATTCTAAAACCAAACCAGAACAGAACAGACCACGAGCATGTGCCCAGGGCCGCTTACACGGCTCATTGGGCCCTTCAGTCAGCCTCCCTTTGCCCCTGCCCAGCTGGTTTATCCCCACGGCTCTGAACACTCACCTCGTGGCCGCAGAAAAGACAATTTCTCTTCCCTTTTCAGTGAAGGCTCTTCTAGGGGCTGAGTGTCTACGGTCCCACCGCCGACGTCCAAGTCCACAGTACGTGACTCCAGCCACCCTGCCCTTCTGCTGCAACCTCACGAGTCTGTCACTGCCCCTCTGGAAACCCTGAGGCCGGGCCGGACACCCTGCAGGACCCCTGAGAGGCACCCGAGGGCGGAGCTTCGCCTCCCACTGCCTGGGCCCACCTCCTGTCCCCTTCGGTGGAAAGACCCACTGCACGATGTGAGGGTCACACCCTTATTAACCCGTGAAACGTCCACACAGGACCACAGGACTGCCCCGTCAGCGTGGGCTGCTGTTACCCTGTGTCTGACTGGTGGGCACTGACCAGTGGAGACCATGGCAAGGCGGAGGTGACTTCCTTTGTTGGCCTGAGGGTCCTCTTCTCTCTGGCTGCTCAAGGCTACATCAGGGCTTTTAAGCAGCCGAGTCACACAGCTGTCTCCTGATGAGCTTGTGGTCCACTGACACTCTCAGATCTTCTTCACAAGCTGTCAGGCTGGGGCTTTCTGCTCCTCATGTGAAGCGAGTGGGCCCGAGAGCGTGACTGCGGACTTCTCCCACCACCTTCCGTCTTGTAACTTGGGCCCTTTCTCCAGGGTGGTGAGGGCGTCTTGAACCTTCACTTCATCCTGCAGTACACTAGCTCTCCCTCCTAGCTTCCTGCCATTTGCACGTTGGATCAGCACGCAGTGCTTCCCTCCAGGGAACCGGAATGCAGGGGGGCTGATAGCGGGGCACTGGGGGGGCGACCCAAGGGAGGACCAGGTTCATGTCCACAGGTGGAGCGGGGGGGATGCAGAGGCCAGGCCGAGGTTGAGGGGGAGTGTGGGATTCAACAGAACCAGAGCATCGGAGAAGTGGAGGAGGGGGGAGCGGGGAGAAGAAGACCCTTGCTCCCGAGCATGCGGGGTTGGGGCTGCTCTCTGGGCCCCAGTCACTAACACAACTGTCAGGTGGACAAGGAGGGTGGTCCCGGGATGGCGGACAGAGCAGGGGGCGGGGCATCCTGGAGCCCCTCCCACCACGGCACAGTCAGCCTCTGTCTCTGGAGGCCGGACAGCCCAGAGGCCTGGACGAGAGCTGTTGTTTCTTTTGCGCCCAGGTGTGGCACTCCGGCCTGTCGCCTGCAGGGACCAGAAGTGGCGAAGGGCCCCGGGGCCACGGGAGAGGGGGTGAGGAGGCACCCCACACCCCACGAGTTCCTTGGGACACCGGCACGTCCTTGGTGCACAGGTGTGACAGGGGCACCCACAGGCCGGGAGGCCACGGGTGAGCCCCGCTGATGCCCACAAGGGCAGGCCTTGTGTGGGGACCCCCATCCATGTGCAGGGCCTGGGGTTTCCTCTCTTGCTGCTCTACTTCTGGAACAAATTCTGAAGGACCTCTGGGACACGGCCAAACTCTGGAAGTAACGCTGCGTCTGGAAGGCTGGCCGGCCCGGAAGGAAGTTGCCCGGGACAGAGGCGCTGCTTTCAGAAGGGGAGGGCGGAAGGGCTGCAGGCTGATCCCAGAGCCCCGTGTGGGCTGAGGGTGGCCCTCAAAAGATGTCCACCGCCTCACCCCAGGATCTATGAACTTATTGGCTTATTAGGAAAAGATTCTTTCAAATGTGATTACGTCGAGTGTCGTAGGATGAGAGAATGCTAGCTTATCCGCCGGGCTGTAAACCCAAAGACAGGGTCCTTACAAGGGACGGGAAGAGAGACACAGCCACAGAGGAGACCCATGTGATGACGTGGCCACAAGCCCAGGGACACCTGGAGCCCCGGGAGCCGGAAGAGGTGGCAAGGACCCTCTCTGGGGCCTCGGGAGGGAGCGCGGCCCTAGGGCACCTGGATCTCAGACGTCTGGCCCCGGAGCTGGGAGAGAGTGAATCTGCTGTTTAGGCCCCAGTTCACGTGCTTTGTTACGGCAGGAAGGGAAGCCGGCGCCAGGCGTGAAGGCGAGGGTCCTAGCTAGAGCTCAAACCCTCCCACAAGGGGCCCCAGCCCCCGCCGTGGGCTCAGGACCGAGCTGGGCCGGTGGATCTCGGCAGGGCCGGACCTGCGCTCCCTGGGGCCACATGCCCTCTGCTGGGTGGGTGGGGCTCCCGTGAGGCCCTCAGAGGACACGGGGGTCACCGAGCACGTGCTGCTCCACACACACAGCGGGAGACTCGGCCTCCGCCATCCGTCAGTGCCTGTCAGGTGTTTAATATCAGCTTGTTCTGTGTCCAGAGCTGGGCGGCACTTGGACTTAATCACCACCGCCCAGCCGCTGGGCTCCCGAAACGCGCGACGTGGGGCCTGCACCATGGGGACCCCAGCCCCGCCAGGGGAGCCCTCTGCCCGTGGGGATCTTGGGCCCTCGCAGGGATGAAGCAGCCCCGGGGCGGCACCAGCCCCGTCTACTGGGAAACGTTAGGCCAGTCGCCAGTGCCTCTGTGATTAAGCCTTCCCACTGGCGTTTCCTGTTTTTATTTTATTTTCTTAAATTCATTAAAAAATTTTTTAAAATAAATTCTAAGGTAATTTAATTATGAAGTGGTTTAAATCCTCATTTCACATTTTTCTATTTGAATATAGCTGACTTACAACATTATATTAGTTTCAGCTGTACAACATAGTGGTTCAGTACTTTTATAGATTATACTCCAAAGTTATGATAAAACATTGGCTGTGTTCCCTGTGCTGTACATTATGTCCCTGGAACTTTCTTGTTTTATTCCTAGTGCTTTGTGCCTCTAACTCCCCTTCACCTACCCTGCCCCTGCCCTACTCCTCTCGCCGCTGGTCACCACTAGTCTGTTCTGTGTCTGTGAGTCTATTTCCACTTTGTTATACTTGTTTGCTTTAATTTTTAGGGTCCACATATAAGTGATAATATTTGTCTTTCTCAAGTCATAAAAGACAAATCATATGATAGAGAAAGAGTGTTTCCAGTTGTAAATAATAACTCAGGTGATAAACTCAGGTGAGAGAAAATGAAATGTTTTCAGTCAAAAATTGTAACTCAGGTAACAGGAAAGAACACTTCCAGTTATGGAAAATAATTCATAAGCTAGAGAAGAAGGTTTTGAGTCACAAATGAAGACTTCTAGAGAAAGAAACGTTTCCAGTCATAAATAATCATTCAGGTGATACAGAAAGAAGGTTCCTAGTCAAAATAGAGAACTAAGGTGCTAGAGAAAAGGTTTCTAGTCATAAATAAGACAGAAAAAGAAAGGTTTCCAATAATTAGTGATAGTTCAGGTGACAGAGGAAAAAGGTTTCACTCATAAATGATAACTCAGGTGAGAGACAGGAAGGTTTCCAGGCCTGAATGATGTCAGGTGATAAAGAGACAAGGTACCAGTCATCAATTATGGAGAAAGAAGACTTTTCAGTCATAAATGATCAATCAGGAGAGAAAAAAACTTCAGTCATGAATGATAACTAGGCGATAGAGAAGGAAGGTTTCCAGTCATAAATGGTAACCAACATTATATATAAAAAAAGGTTTCCATCACAGACGATAAGTCGGATCACAGAAAAAGAAGACCGTCCACGGTCAATAAACCAGTGCACGCTTGGAAAAAAAAAAAGAAGACCGTCCGTCACGGAGGTAACAGGGCCAAGAGAAGGAAATGTTCCAGCCTCATGTGATGACTCAGGTGACAGGACAGAGACGTCCTGTCGTAAACGAGGGTTCGGGTGCCAGAGGAAGAAGGATAACAGTCACAAATGGCAACTCAGGTGGCAAAACTGAAGGCTGTTGCTCAACACTAGTAAAAAAGAAAAGTTTCCAGAAGGGAATGATAGCGCAGGTCATGGTGAAAGACGGTTTCCAGTCGTAAGTGACAACACCGGGGGTAGAAAGAGACGACCTCCAGTCACAAATGCTAAATCAGGAGACAGATAAATACGGTCTCCAGCCCTAAGTGCTAACGACCGTGACACAGGGAGAAGTTTCCAGTCATAAATGTCACTCAGGCAACGGAAAACCTTTCCAGTCATAAATCCCAAGTGGGGTGATGCAGAAAGAAGTTTCCTCATCATAAATCGTAACTCAGGTGGTCCAGACGGAAGACCGCTCGTCACAGAGGCACGTCGAGCGACTGAGACGGTAGTTTGCAGACACAGACAACCCAAGTGATACAGAAAGAAAGGATTCCCCTCAGAAGTGATGATTCTCTGAAAGAGAAAAGAGCCCTCGCGTTGTGATGACGTCGGGGGATAGAGGAAGAAGGTTTCCAGTCACAGATGACGACGCAAGTGATAATGAAGAAGGTTTCCAGTCAGTAATAATGACTCAGGTGACAGGGGAAGAAACTGTCTTGTCGTAAATTCTAACTGAGGTGATTGATAGCGGAGGAAGGTTTCCAATAACAAATGCGAACCCAGATTATAGACAAAGAAGCTTTCAGGAACAAAGGAAACTCACATTAGAGAAAAAGGAGGTTTCCGGTCAGAATAGATAAATCTGGAGATGACAGAGAATAAAGGTTTCCATCCGTGACAGCTCAGGTGAGAGAGAAAGAAGGTTCCAATTCCGAATGATATAAGGTGACTGAGAACAAAATATTTCCTGTCCTGAACGGTAACCAGATGGTGGAGGGAGGAAGTTTGAGTTGGAAATCAGAACTCGGGGGATGGAAAACCCACCTCCCCATCACAAAGGACACTTCAGCCCGAGGAGACAGGCTGCCACCATGTTGCCATGGTGACAGGAGCCGCAGCCCTGGGGCACCGCTGAGGGTGGGAACCACGACCTCCACAGAAGGGCCTCCAGGCTGGGCAGGCGGAGCCGCCGTCGTCAGCTTGCTCCTGGGCCTTTCTGCGAGGTGTCACCTCCAAGCCGGGTGGAGGGGCTGCGGCCACGGCGCCCTCAGCTCAGCACCTGGCTCCTCGGTGGCGTGACCGCGAGAATCGCCCTCGCCAACCCCGATCCCCATCGCCTCGTCCTCCAGGTCATCCTGCCCGGGAAGTTCTGCTCCCTCCGGCCCCACGTCCGCGGCCTCTCCCGCAGGGCGCCCCTCCCGGCTGAGGGGTCGGGCCGGAGCCCTTTGCGCCAGGCCGGGGGCTCAGGAGAGGCCTGGCCAGCGGGCGCCGTGTCCGGCGGGCTCACCGGGCCCCCGCACGGGAACCTGCCCCCAGGGGGTGGGCCGCGCGGACCCACCCTGGCCCCAGGGCCCAGCCACTCGGCTTCTGGCCGCGGCCCAGAACGTGCCCACGACAGCCTGCGCCCGGCGAGGCGCCCGGGGTCCGCGTCCTCCGCCTGGGGGGCCCGAGAAGGCAGGATGGGCGCCGAGCATCCGTGCTCCCGCCCCCACCTGGCTGGCATGCAGGTGCCGATGTCCCGCGGGCACGGGCACACATGGCGGCGGGGGAGGAGGCCAGAGAGCCCGAACAGGAGCGCGGGGCAAGGCTGGCCATCTCTGCTGGCCACTCTCGCCCCGCCCCGGGGCCCTGGCTGAACCCGGAGCCCCCGCTGTCCGTCCCGCGGAGCAGCGCTGACCCCTGGTGCCCAGAGGCGGCGGCGTCAGACATACCCGCGTTCTGGGAGACGCCCGGTGGAGCCCACTGAGACCTGTGCTGCAGGCCCCGCCGCCGTCCCTCTCGGGGCTTCCCTCCCCCGCTGCCCCCGCGCTCCCGTCTCCTCCCATCTGGACACCTGGACGCTGGGCACTTCGGTAGCAACCGTGGAGCGTGGAGCACCCCTCCCCTCTTCTGACCCCAGGGCCCACAGACACCACTTTCACCCTATTTCAGGGTCTTGAGGAGACCACAGAGCCAGGCCCCGGCCCCAGGGCCGCAGTCGCTCTAGTCCTGGATCTGACCGGAGCACGGCCAACGGCCCAGGGGCGGAAACTCAGGTCCTCCCACCCCCAGCCCAGCCCTGACCCTGGGCCTCCCCGGGCTGCACAGCCACGTGCAGACGATGCACCTTCACCTCAAGGCGTAAAACAGGCTAAAAGTCAAGTGATCGTGTGAGTAATTTTAAAATAAAACTCAAAGCATTTGACAGTGATAAGAGAATCAAAACGAGAAAATTTTGGAGAAACAAGTTTAACACTTAAGTTCTGTGACAAGAGGTAACGTGTTCTTTTAAAAGTGTATACGAGACACTAATGTGAAATTTATTTTAGCATGAGGTGACAGCAACAAACACGATATTCTGTGGAATACATCAATTATTGGCCAATTTATTTTACACGTGTTAACGTCAATCTGCAGTTGGGCCGTGAGTGACCGTGAAACGTCCCCGTAACGCCGGCCTGCACTGGGCACCAGGGAGGCTCGCCCCGCGTCAGCTTCTCCTCCCCGCAAGTGGAGCCTGTCTGCTCACTGAGAAGAGCACCTGCCCTAGAATTTTCTTCTCGATTTCTGTTAACATAGGGACAGGTTTCTCTTATCATCAGTCTCCAAATGTCTGCACTGAACAGAACAAGCTCACGCAGGAGGCAAACGCTGTCTTGCCTCGAGTGACGTGCACTTTTCGTTTAATGCTATGATTACATTCTTATTTAAGGCAATGTGGTTTCTGCTTCGCTTCTATAAAGCTTACTTAATCATCTTTCTAAACAAAATTTGTCAGCATTTTGGGCCCAGTCAACCGGAGCCAGGCTAGAGCAAGGACATCTAGACGGTTCTTTACAAAGAGACACAGAGCTCAGATGATCGTCTTTTAAAACGGAGAAAACGACAGGCTGTTTGTCTTCTACCACGCGTTTCAAAGTACGTAGATATAACACGCTTCTTGAACAACACCGGCCTGTGGGTTTGTGGCCGGCAAGGCTCAGCCACGGGCTCGGAGGTTCCCGGGGCGGCCGCTGCTGTGAGAGAAGCCTGTCGCCTCCTTGCTGTGTGCTCCCCGAGAACGCGGACGGGGATGTCAGGTCACACGCACGACGAGAGCTTCTTTCTGTCGTCAAACTGCTTGTCCACGGCCAGAGACAGGGCCTGGAGGAAGCCCTCGACGGTGATGGTGGGGGCCTGGAAAGACAGACAGCATTGTGAGTGTTCTCGTCCTCGGAGGGGCCACCCGGCAGCACCCGCGCCCCCCCCCCCCGCCCTCCCCTCCCCCCAGGGCACAAGCACCTCCTAGGTGGCAGGGGGGCCCTGCACGTGAGCTCGACGTGCCAGCGAGGGGTGAGCAGACACACGGCCGCCTCCTCCCACTGCCCCAGGAGCCCGTCGCTTTAGAAACGTGCAATGAGGCAGACACCCCAATGGTGGCAAGTGGGACTCTCAGCGACGCCACACCCTGCTGGACAGAGCGGGCGGCGGTGGAACAGGGCCCGGAGGCGGAGCTCGGCCGGGGACTCACCTGGACATACAGAGCGTGAGCCAGAAAAGGGAGTTTTCTCAGGACACGGCCGCTGAGGCCCTCACTCTTCCTGTGAACATAAGTACACTCGGGGCGTCAACTCCACACGGACTGCTGTTTCAGGACTAGACCCTGCACGTCCCTCCCCCAGAGCCCCTCGAGGGGGGCCAGGACAGGGTCCTGACGCCACCCACGGCCTCACAAGGAGCACAGTGAGGTGGGCACACGGCTGGCAACAAGGGCTCCCCCGGGAACCGGGCTGGTTCACATCTTGGTGAATTTTTGCCCAAGTCTCTGAACTGCTCTCCTCTGTCCCACCTCAGCCACTTGAACTAAATCTCTCCAACAGGTAGTGACGCCACCCCCCAGGCCCCGCCAGCGCCACCAGCTGGTGTCTGCAGCGCAGCCCACCTAAGGGCGCCCGCAGCCTTCCTGATTTCTCTCCAGTGTATGCAAATTGTAACTGTCCTTCGGGGCTCCGCTCCACTTCCCAGCTTCCCTTGGTCACCAAGGCCATCTGAGAACTTGAAAGCGCTGCCAGCCTGGGCCTTGAGCAGGCGTGCCCACGATTCTCGATGCGCACGTGTTGCGTGTCCCTCGGTGCCCAGGGGGCTGGGCCACTTTCCTTTACTTCCCAAAGCACCAAGCCCAGCGCCCTAACTGTTTGCTTATCAAAGCAAAAGCCCCCATTCTGTTTTCTTGCCAGATTGTAAAGTTCACCAGACATTGCTTAAGAAATCAGTAACGCGCCAGAGAGCCCTAACCTGAACGTCTTTCCAGACACAAGGGCGGAACTTTGTCCACGGTCCGCTGTCACGCCTAGGAGGCAGGAGGGCAGCTGCCTTCCACTCTCCTGTCCAGGAGCCCAGCGTCAGGGAGGCTGGGGGGCTTCGGGCACGCGTGCGATGCGTCGGGATCAAGCCCATGCCGTCTGACCCCAAACTACAACCACGGCTGCCACAGGCAATTACGACGGCCTCCCCGCCAATCCCAAAGCAAACAGGCTTCTCTCGGTTACGAAAGCGAGGTCAGCGCTCACCGTGAAATTTCACTCAGAAGGAGGCTCAGCTTGGACACGTTGTTCTCAATGAAGCCAATCATCTCCAGCTCGCGGAGGGTCAGCAGCTGCTGGCGAGGGTATACGATCTGACACTGTGGGGACACAGGCAGGGTCAGCAACAGGGACGGCACTCAGGCGGCAGGCACACCCCACGCCACATCTCAGAAACCCAAGCGGGGCCGTTGGGCCTGCACGGGCCCCAGGAAGCAGCTCTCTCACACAGCCCCTCTTCTTCTAACAAAGGCAAGAATACAGACAGCAAAACGTGTCTCAGAAACCACAGCGCTCAGCCTCTTCTGCTCCTGTAGGCAAAACATGTCCTCAGCACGTGTCAGGTGGGGAGGAACTCAGAGGTGTTGAGTCCAGCCTGATATTCAGTTTCAACCATGCGTCACATCCCACAATGGACAGAGTTGGGCCCTGGAGCCGGACTTGGCCGGCCTCTCAAGGAGGGTCTCTGTTCACTGTTTTAAAACCAAGACTCTCATTTGGTGGAATGTCAGACAGCCTCTAACTGACCATGGACCCGGGTCCTAGAGTTCACCTCCCAGACCACGTGTCTGCACGTGGGACGCTCCTTCCCAAGCACCCGCGCTAAACTGTCAGGCTGCCACGCCGTCTGATTCAGAAGCCACGAGAGGAGAAAGGAGAGGTCTGGATGCACATTTGGGAGGGCTGGTGGGGGTCGTAGGTAAAACTAAGCAACAGGGTCTGTGCTGGCTGTGTTCTGACCTTCCCACCTGACTGCGTGACACTCCCTCAGGCTCCCGCGGCCTCCGCGGGCCCCCCAGGGACCTGAGCCGTCCAGCAGGCCCCCGACAGCGTAGGGCCACAGTCCCGCGCCGACAGCCTTCAGGGCCGGCCAAACCGCCGCCACATCGGAATCTTCATTTCCCATAAACCGTCTAGGAAACGACACCTGCTCCAGGCACTCGGCTCCCAGAAAACGTCCGAACGCCTGGCGAAACCTCAGGGCGGCCCCTGGACTCGCAGCACGGTGCGACGCGGCACCCTGGAAAGGCCCCCAGGGGCCTCCAGCAGGACCCGCCACCACGCAGGCCCCTAAACGGCAGCACCACGTCGAAGCTCCACGCCCCCCCCCCGGCCCCCCCCATGGCGCGGGAAAACAGGAGGGCCCGGGACAGCGCACCCGGGGCGGAGACCAGCTCCCGTCCCCGTCACAGAGGCCGGGTCACCCTTGTGAGGACGCTGGGGCCCCCACTCCGTGGTGCAGGCAGTGGTCCCAACCCCCAGCCAGTTACAAGGATGCCAGCCTGGCGATCGCTGTAGAAATCCCTATTTGTTGGCTGGCTTGGTTACCGCCCACGGGCACACGCGGGCCCCTAGATTGACTCGCGAGAGACAGACAGTGAACGTGAACGCGCTCGCTGCCGCTGTGCTCGCGCTGACGGTAGAACCCGGGGCTGCGAACACTGCAGCCGACGACCTCCCTGTGAACTACGACCCCCAGTCCGGTGGCCTCCCTGTGAACCAGGACCACTACCGCTCTTCCTCTTTCAGGGGAGGAAATCGAGGCCCAGAGAGCAGGTCACTTGCAAAGGCCGTGAGGTCTGGGACGGGCGCACACCCCTACTCACTCGGCCCCTGCAGATCAGCAGATCAAACCACCACGATGATCAGCAAAACACTCGATCAGTGGCTGTGGTTTCGACTATTCGCTCAGCCTGCAGATACAACGGTAGCTTTCTTTCTTTTTTTTTTTTGGCCTCACCACGTGGCCCGTGGGATTTTAGCTCCCCGACCAGGGATCGAACCCTCACCACATGCAGTGGAAACACGGAGCCTTAACCACTGGACCACCAGGAAGTCCCCAACAACTGTAACTTTCAATCTCAGGAGAAGACTGATGTCAGGTTGAGAGACCTCATTCTATGCTGCAACCAGATACATTAGGCTACATCAGCGGGTTAAGAAAACATAAGAAATCTACTGATTAGGAGAGAGAGAAATAACCAAGGTACCCTCATCAGTTCTTCGAGGCAGGAGAGGTAGATTCTGAAGATGGCTGCTGCGGAGGGCGGCCCAATGTACTGCCTGATGTCAGCTCTGTCCACGAAGGCCACGTCGATCCTCTCCGTGATGTTGGACGTGGTCAGGATCACCACGTTGGAGTGCCTGCGGACAGAGAGGTGAGGACCGGTCACCCCATGCTGTAGGGACTCGACCACACCTGACCCGACACGAGGAGCGTCAGGACAGACGGCCACCAAGGTCCCGGGCATTCAGCCAGCACCCTTCAGCCGGCTACACTCCCCCTCCGCACACCTGCCCGCGAGGCCTTCCGAAGCCCTGCACCTTGAGCTCCTGCCTGACCCCCAACTCCTGCCAGGTTCTCCTGGCTGCAACACAGCAGACCCTCCCCGGGCCGTGTGCCCCGGTCGCTCCCCTGCCTCCCGGAAAGCTCTCCCGGGCCCCTGCTTGACATCTCCCTGCCTTTCACCCACGGCGAACCCCTCACCTCTGCGCGCGCCCGAGCCCCCAGCACCTACACTCCCGCCTGCCTGGGCACGGCCATACACAGGTACACAGCCCTCTGCAGGGTGAGCCCGGGGCGGGGCGGGCACACGGGCCAGGAGGCTGGGGAGCCCAGGCTGCACGGAGGGCGCACACACGCCGCTGGGACCCTTGTCCGGGGCTCGGGCTTCTCACAAACGGTCAGACCCGCACAGAGGCAGCGTGAGGTGAGTGGGGTGAGAGACAAACCAGAGCCCCAGTCTCCACTCCTCCCGGAGTGACGTGGGTGGTCCGGGGGCCCCATCTTCTGCCTTGAGCAGTGGGTGCGCAGCAAGGCCATCAGTGCAATGGGAACCGCGGGGAGTTGGGGTTTCTGGGCCGAACGAGGGCCGGGGACCTTGTGGACATACAGGTCTTCGAAGGAGACTCGCCCACCAGATCCGTGAGCAGGGTGGGAGTGCAGGCCCTCCCCCGCCCAGAGATGCCGGGGAGACGCCGGCAGCAGAAACGGAGAGGTCAGGAGAGCGGAGAGAGGTAGGGGCCCCGGGGGCTGAATGCCGCGGATGGTTCCACACTGAGCGCTGGGGTGGACGTGGGGGCAGTGGCAGGGGGAGAAACCAGACCGAAGAGTGGGGCGGTGGGGTGAGGGGGCAGAGACAAGAGGGTCTACACCTCACACGAAGTTCGCCTGCAGGACAAGCAAGGGACGCCTGCCGCTGACCCCAAGAGACAATGAAGATGTTCTCTGCCGTGAAGAACACCGCGACGGCAGGGTAAAGTCCGACACAGCGCAGTGCAGCTCACGGCACCCCGCTCAGCAAACCCCCTCCTGAGCGCGGCACGTGGAGGGCAACGGGGGAACCCCGAGGGGCTGGCGGGAGACCGCACAGGGCAGACGGGGCTTCTCGTGAGTCAGGAGCCGCCCCCAGAGCTGGACCGGCTTTGGGCACACTGGCCACAGGCCTGAGCTGCAGGACTGGGCTGCGGACACATGAACCCGGCCCCGTGAAGGGCGAGCAGCTGGCGCCCCGCCTGCCCAGTGGCGGCCCTCCAGCGGCCACCGACACCGGGTCCTGCTGGCGCCGACTCAGACACCACATTTATGCGTCTCTGCAGGGCACACACCCTCCCCACACCCGAGGCTTGCTTTGTGCTTTTAATGCTTTAATAAAGCAGAAAATACTTAATTTCTAAAACGTGCATTTAGCACAGGCTGCCTCAGATGTGGAGAAGACAGAGCCCACGCTCAACGTCAGACGCGTTCTTAGCTAGAAAAGCTGGGAGTAAGGCTGAGCGCTGTCCGTGCTTCTCAGGCAAGCCCGCTGTGCACAGCGTTACCTTTTGATCTGATCGATCTGGGTCAACACGGCGTTGACCACGCGGATGGCATCCGAAGGCTCGGCACCCGCCCTGCAGGCGTTGCGGGAAGCCGTTAGGCTCTCCACCTGTAGGGACGGAGCAATGGGGCGCTGTCAGCCGAGCAGACGCAGGTGTGGGCGTGCGCACGTGCACTGTGAGCCTGATAGGGGCAAGGACTGCAGGACACGGAGCCTGCGGAGGCTGGACCCGTGGGGGGTTGGCGACGCCCCAGCAATTTGCGAGGCCGCTCAGTCTTGAGCCTCCTCCAGTCACAGGTTTAAAGTCTGAACACACGTACCTCGTCAATCAGCACAAACACCAGAGCATCTTTGTCATCAATTAAGTCCTGAATCTTCTGGAACATCCTAGTTACCAGCTTGCCACTCTGGAAGCAAAACACTCTTTATTATCCACTTGCACTCATCAAGCTGCCTGGTGTGCACGTGTCCACTGTCCCCACCGGGCTTCGCTCTGACCCCAGGTGGCCGCACAAGCCCACCGTCTCCTGACGGCCCCTCGGAAAACTCCCTGAACCAGAGGAGCCAGTCTGCAGAGAACCCAGATGTCCTCCCTCCTGGCTTCGTGAGCCAGGGATGCATGGCTCAGGTGACTCGCACCGTGGCCCACCTGTCTTTCCTCCCTTCCCTTCCCGGCTGTCCTCATGACCAGGACAGCCTGGGTCTCGCGTGCAAACCGGCCCGGTGCACCCCTTGTGGGCACTCCCTGTCCCCACTCACCACCCACCAGGGGGCCTCCCGACACAGGTGCCTGCGGCAGAGCCTTTCAGAGGTGAGGGGCACCTGTGACATCACCTGGTTGGAGTCCCTCAGTTCACAGATGGTGAACGAGGCCCAAGCCCCCAGCGCACGCTCAGCTGAGGGGTGCCGCCCCGTTAGAAGGCAGACCCCCCCTCCTAAGGTTACACTGAACTTCCTGTCCCACCCAGTCAGAGGTCTGGATGTGACGGGCAGAGGGTCCTCTCAGGCCTCACGCTATTTCCAAGTTACCGCTGAGCTCTGGAAGTTTTCTCTGACCACAAAGTCAGCCCCTTGTTCACTTTCCCGTTTCACCTCTTTCTCTCCTAAAGCTTTTGGAGGAGAAAGTTTGCCTAATCTACAGGACAACTTTTCAACTGCATAGCTGACAACCCAGAGAACTGGAATTAGTACTAACACTTACCTCTGAAAACCACTTAGAGAAGAGGCTGTGGCTGTTTATTTCAATTAACTGGCCATACCGGTACCTAAGACAGGAAAAAAGAGTCACAGCAATTGTTACAAACCAGTCCGGCAGCCTCCTCTGCAGCAGCCACCTCCACCTCGTTAATGCAGCATCTCTCAAATGCCCAGCACGTTGAGAACGGCTACTTTGTTCAATCGTTGCAGCCACTGACACAGGATTGGGCTACCTCGCAAGCTATGTACTAAAAATTATGAAAAATCTAACAAGGTGCATCAACGTCAATAGTTCTAGATGAAGCAACTTAAGTTTCTCGAACTGAACGGTCCCTTCATCTGAATTAAAGCAAGATAAAATCCCTCTCATTTTAAATCTACTTATAATTTACGCTTCCATATTGAAAAAGCATTACCTGCACTAACACAGCAAAGAAATCAAAACACGAGCATGACAAATGTTTTGGCCAGAGCGGAACATTTTGTCCTCCTTCCACAAAACCGTAAAGAATGTGACAATTTGTTTTCCGGCACAAAATCACTTCCTGCCAACCTAGAGCCCTGGAAAGCTCAGAAGGGAACCTGAACACACACCGACTGAATCCAGCACTGACACCCCGTCCACAAGGAGGCGGCAAGAGACTGGATGCACTTGGTTCTGACTAAAATCGAACAGGAAACAGGCCCGAGAAAAGCTAACTCCCAGGTCCTCTTCACAGTTTCTTTCAGGTCAAAAGTCCACAGAAGAAAAAGAACTACTTTTAAAAAGTATCATTAATTTTCCAGTTGAAAAAGACCATTTACTAATTCTGTTTAACAAAATAGGAGAAGGGGGAGACAGACAACCTAATGATCGGGTTGACTATTAAACAAAATTAATTATAAAGCATGTTGATTATTAAGTGAAGTGGGCGAAAAAGGCTTGCTAAGGCTTCTTTCTGCCACAATATTAGTACAGATTTCCAGATCTTTGTACTGGAAAAGTCACATTTCTTGTAATAACACCTCCCCCTCTGGTGGCTTAGGAAACCGCCCTTAAGAGGTCTTCAAAACACAGATGCATTTCACTGTATAAAGCCCAAGGCCAAGTTACTAAATGTAAAAGAGAGCGTTGAAATAAAGCAATTTCCCTACTTATAAGACATTTTTGAAAACAAAATAGATTTCAAAGTAAATCTCACAGGGCTTCCTCTTCTAGTCATACTGGATCAACAGGGGTCATATTTACCTTCTGCCTTAACCAACTGGAAAACCAGGCAGAACAAATGAAACAACGTCTGTGACAGGCACTGGACGACAGCTCCGGAGGACTGTGACCCGAGAGGACGGCAACGGGGCGAGCGCGACCGCCCTGACGTCCTGCCTGGAGCACCTTCCAACAGTGACCGTGGGGGGGACCCAAGAAGAGTGGCCATCAGGCTGAGTGGAGGAGACAGAGGCCAGAGTTCACGGAGCCTGAGGTGTCTGGAGGCTACAGAGCAGGGCTCCAGAGGAGGGGGATACACAGGAATAAAGCCCCAGAAACCATCGGGGCCCTGGAGTCTTTCCTGGGTAGGTGGTGTGTCTGAGTAGGGAGACCTTGGCGCTCATAGGCCCCAACAGCCAAGGTGCAGAGTACTCGCTGCTCATTCAGGGGCTCAGCGGAGACCCGAGAAGGGCCCCACCTGAGGGTTAAGCCTAGATCACATCGAGACCCCTCTCGAACGAAGCTTGAAAAGAGACCTCAAAAGGATCACACCAAAGACAAGTTCACAAACGCGCGC
Source organism: Globicephala melas (assembly GCF_963455315.2). Classification (NCBI taxonomy): domain Eukaryota; kingdom Metazoa; phylum Chordata; class Mammalia; order Artiodactyla; family Delphinidae; genus Globicephala; species Globicephala melas. Next base: position 445,903 of record NC_083316.1, on the reverse strand, counting down.
CAGAACGAAGCCCAGCGGTCGCTAAAGACAGACCAGAGAGTCCAGACGCTTGAAATCGTAACGTCCGCATTCAAGCAACAATTCCCTGACACGCCAAGAGGCAGAAACGTGTCCCGCAACCAGACCCAGATGCTAACGACAATGGACTTGGCAGACAGAGCATAAGACAGCTATCACAAACGCACCCAAGGATTTACCGGGAACACGATGGGACAAGGAATACAAGTATAAAAGGGACCAGACAGAGTCTCCAAAGAGAAATACACTAACAGAAACGAAAATTCCACTGACAGATCGTATACTGCAGAAAACTATTGAAATGAAACACAGAAAATGTTTAAAGCCTGAAAACACATAAGAGCACATCAGTGGCCTGTGGGACAGTATCAGGCAGTGTAACGTGTAAACAAACGCAGAGAGCAGGGGATTAGTTGGAATGATAACAGCCAGATATTCCCTAAATGTGATACAACTATAAACCCCAAAGCTGACAAAACTCAAGGAAGACACACCCAGCGCTAGGCTTGGACAGTCCTCCCAGGAAGCGACAGAACAGCAGACAGACGACCAGCACGGACACGAAGCATCCTGAGCTAACAGTCGACCCAGCAAGAGCAGAAACACGTTGAGTGCACGTGGTGGGACAGCCACCAGGAGAGAGCACGTGCTGGTCACAAAGCAAGTCTCAACACGTTTAAAAAGACGGGAATCATAACTCAAGACAACGCTGAGCACACAGGAGTTCATTAATTTACACTGAAAGACAGAGACCTACTATTCATGTAAAATGACTTAAAAATAAAAACAGTTTCCGTTGTTATAACTGAAAACCCAGCAAACCCACTTCTGTGGCTCTCCTCTCTCAAATGACCGAAGTTACCTGCTTGAGAGTCTGATGGTCAATTTCTGCGCTAAAGCTTTACACAGGGATGTTTTTCCAGTTCCTGGAGGACCTGTAACAAAATGCAAGCAAATATGTTTTTAAGTTAGTGCTATAAGAAATTTCTTAAACAACAGGAGTTGCATTATCCACAGGATATAAGATAGCGAACAGACTTCAATGCTACGAATGTTATTACCACAAGTACCGCTTATGAACTTACAAAGAAATCTCCTAGCGGTGTAAATGCTAGAAAACATCACCAAGTATGCCTCCTGGCCCACAGTCCGCTCCACGTTCCTTTGTCCACATCTTCACTGACATCCTCCTCGTCCCCACACGTCCTCTATGAAATCCACTGACTATGAAAATCCACCTTTCAAAAGTCAAACACACCTTTCCTGGTAGCCGTCAGGACCCTTCTGAAGGCACTGACGTTTGCTCTTTCTGAAGCCAAGGAACCACCATCTTCCACTCCAGGTACCTGGACGTGGGCCCGAACCCCACGCTACACAGGGAGAGCCGTAAGGCGAGGGCTTGTGCCCTGAGTGTGTGTCACTTAGCACAGCGTTTTGCAGGAACTCTGAGGTAACTGATGTGGAAGCATAAATCCATCCAATAGAAAATGCTGACATGGTCAACTCTGATTTTCTGCATTTTCCATAGTTTGAGAGTAAACATACAACCAATTCTAAATGCAAGTCATGTACTGCGCTAATTAAAACGCCTCTGGGCTGCCTCCACTGACCCTGGCTTTAAGCCAATCTGCCAGAACACGTGCTGTTTAAAAGACTTTGTCTTCTTAAAGCTGTATACAAGCCTACAATCTTTATTGCATAGAGGTGAATCACCCTTTTAATTATAGCCCCTATTTCACTATAATTGGGGTTTTCTCTCGATTCTTTTCTCTCCAGGAACATTAAGAAAGGAAACCCAGTATTCTCCTCCAAGAACTAGGCAGAGTCCTGTGAAGAGTGGCTTTTGCAGTCCATTAGCCATCAAGGGAAGCTCTAAGGACACTATGAAGAAATATGAGGCAACTGCTATCCTAAGGAGTCCACGGTCAACCGGAAAATAAGGCAGTTACTTGAAAAGTTTAATAACAGTAGAAAAAGCCACAAGGCATAATCAGGTGGCTGCCAAATGAAAGGTCAAGTAACCAAAGCCCAGATAGTGTGAGGCCGACTGGCTTCACAGAGGAGGACGTTCTAGGACAACTCTGGCCCCCCCAGAAAAAAGGAGCTGCAACTCCTCGCAGGACAAAGCCACCAGCAAAAGCCTGGTTTCGCACAGTTGATCTCGTCACACAAACAGAAGCTGTGATGCTTTACCGTGAAGCAGCACCACCCGGTTCCAGGTGATGAGGGTGCTGTCGACATTCTTGTCTGAAAACAGTAAAGTTGTCATCACGTAGTCAAGGAGCTGCGTGGAGAAAGGAAAAGTACAGATGAAGTCCCCAGCAAGGCAAAGGTTCCGCTGAACGTGCCCTAAGCGCGTAGAGTGACGGGAGTCTTCAGAGACCGCCACGGCCAGACACCTGCCACACACCTACAGGCTTTCAACCCGGACGGTAACTTGAGACATGAGAGGACAAGCGCTGGCTGTTACTGTTTTCAGGATAAACGGTGAACACAAAGATCACTTTTATTTAAAATGCCAACGACACACAAAACTACTGAGGGACACACCAAGTAAGAGTGAGCTCCTTCCTCTGGGACACAGCAGTGGACCAGCGCACGGCACATTCACTGAAAGAACAGCCAGGGCTCTGCGGTCCACTGTGGCTGCCTAGAGGAGCCTGGGGTGATGAGGGGCGGTGGGGACAGACCCCTAGTGCCCCCCCAGTATGCAGGACTCTTCCCCTTGAAGGGGGTTCAGACCTGCCCACCTGCTCGGTCTGCCCCTCAGCACTGCCTCCTCAGCCCACGGGAGTGACCATGTGCACGTGCTTGGTCACACCAAGCGTGTGACCCAGTGCAAGTGGTCTTTACCCTCCCAACGCTCCCCCTTCTCCCAAGGGGAACTCCCCGGAGGGCAGCTCCACTCAGGAGCAATCCCACAGGACAGAAATCCAGGACATGGGCTGCTGGTAAGCAGTGTTCACAAAGCCCATCTGAGTTAAGGAGTGCTACAGAGTGACACAATAATGATTCTACTTCAAATAATGGGGTCTTTTGGGAAAATGCACAACTCACGTGAGATTTGATTTCCACATCATACACCAGGCTGTCCCAAAGCCCATGGAATTCAGCTGAGAGAATAAAACAAACACCTAATTGTAGGAAAGGAAGCCTTGCACCTACTGGTTAGGTCTGCCCTGAGCCACTGATGCCCTCCACTGCTCCACACGCGGTAAGCTAAAATTCTGGTTACAGAGAAACTAAACTTTTAAAATTGTTCTTAAAATTAAAGATGTTGAATAAGTGGCAGTCGCACGTGGCTTTGGACAGATAATTAACCTCTTTGTCGTACTATTCTGCACACCTGTCTCTGTGGACCTATGCTCGGACACAAGCAAAGACCCTGAACCCACCACTCTCCCCACAAGCCGACATTCCAGCAGGGCCGAGCGGTGGGTCTATTCCAGTCGTTAGGACATCAAGCCTAACCCGGATTAGAAGCAGGATTCTGCCTGCTAGACCCCATCGGCAAAGTTCACGGAGGAGCATCGAGAAGGCAGGAGAAAGCCGTGGTCCAGCAAGACTGACCAACTAGGCAGGAAAGCAGAGCACCAGTGTAATTCTCAGTTAGCACTGTCTTTGACGGATCTATCCAAATAGGTTCATACTGGAAGTTTCTACCTTTCTCTATCGTGATATACTTTCTATTTCATAACAGATACAACATTCTAAAATTCTACACAGCGGACAAAATCTCCTTGATAAGCCCAAGGCGTGTACCATCCTCCGACCTCCCATTCTTGGCATGCTCTGCCTACTGTTACTGCCACGGGTACCTGCAGGCAGCACCCAATGGTTTGCCGCAACTATATTTTCTGTCTCTTCCTCCAAATTTTCACTGCTGGGGCCATCTTCATTCAGCTGGAAGATGTGAAGTGCAATAGTGCACATGCTCAAATCAACGGGCTGCGACGAGAAGGAAACATCAAATAAATCTACACAACACACTCTCAAAACAGCACGTGACGTTCACGGGGCCGCTGAGAAGTAGTAAGTTACCTGTGGACCTTTAGCCTGTAATTCCGTGTCAACAATGGACACAGACTGCACGTTTCTGGCCAGAAAAGGCTCATCAAACTCAGTCCACGTGTAATCGCCAAACACAATGTTATGCCTGGTGAGGAGCTTCCTAACACTCAGCTTTAGATCTTCTCTTTTTGCAGTGCTAGGAAAACAAACAAAACATGTAAATCAGGTCTGAGTTAAAAACCAACATTTTAACAATAAGTGATTTTTAAAAAAGAAAAAAAAACAGACGGAACAGGGCAAAGTGCAGTGAAGAGGGCAGGCGGGAGGGCCTGCCTGGGGAGCAGACCTGCGCAGACTCCTCGTGACCTGGGGAAGCCGCGCAAGGGCTCTGTGCCCCAGGTCCCCATTCGAAGAAGGGGGGACGGCAAGAGTCGGTGCCACCCTGGGCTCCTGGAGATCAGTCACTACGCTGGAGCTGTGCTGGATAACGCGAGGCCCAACGTGAAGCCCGCAAAGCGCAGCCGCAGTGACAGGGCTGTGATTAGCGGAGACTGGAAGCCCCACAGCTGCGGCGGCGGGCGACGAGGCCGTGAGCTGCAGTCCCCCTTCAGCCCCCTGCCCGCTGCTTCCCAGACCTCGCAGGCCCTTCGGCTGCCCCTAGAGCCCGCCCCCCGCCGCCGCCCGCCGGGGCCCGTCACCAGCCACCGGCACCCCCGGCGCCCCGGCCCCTCCCCGCCCACCTAGGCCAGACAGGGTTCGCCGGGGATCGGGACTGCGGGCGAGGGTGCGGGGTCAGGGCCGTTTCCCCAGACTCGGAGCTCCTGCGACCGGCAGTTCCAGAGCCCGGCGTTCCCTGGCTCAGCCGAGGCCGGGCCGGAGTCCGCCTCGGGATCGGAGTCGGCTCCTGTCAGGGCGGGATCTGGTCGGGGTCAGGCTCGGGGGGGGCGGGTCGAGGTCGGGTGTCGTCAGGTCTGGGTTGCGCCGCGGTCGGCTCGGGGCCCGGCTCACCTGCCGCTCCGCTGGTGGACCTCCACATGGACGGTCGGCGCCTCGGCCACGCAGGGCAGCGCCTGCTTCAGGTCGCCCACGGCCTCGTCCATGGCGCCGCCGCCGAGAGCCGAGAGGACCGGACCGGACCGCGGCCGCCGCCGCCTCTCGCCTTGCGCCGCCGCCACCGCCGCAGCCTCAGCCTTCCGCCGCGCCCGCGCTTCGAACTTGCCGCGCGCAGCGTCCCGCCCCCTGACCCGGAAGCGCCGGCGCCGGCGGGCGGGTCACTTCCGGTCTCGGCGCCCGCTTCCGGCGCGATCTCGCAAGCTCCGCGGCGAGGCGGGCGGAGAACCAGGGCCGGGGGTCGGCGGCCACGGTGCGGCAGGCCTCGCTGCTGCCCTCGGCGCCGTCGCCATGGGCAAGAAGCACAAGAAGCATAAGGCCGAGTGGCGCTCGTCGTACGAGGGTGAGGCGGCGGACGCGCTTTGTGACGCGCGGACGGGCGGGCGTTCGAGGCGGCGGGGATCCCGGGGACGAGAGCGGGGGTCCGGGGCGCGCTGGCGGGGTCTCGGGGCCGCGCCTCTCAAGCGTCCGTCTAGCTCTGGCCGCATCCTGGAGAGAAGCGCTGAGCACCTCTGTGATTCTTCGTCCGTGTTTCCCGAGGTCTTCTCCCGCCTTTCCCGCCTGTGCCCTGGTCCGGCAGCCCCTGGTCCCGGTGTCAGGGACGCCGCACGGGGACTGCTGCAGGACAGGAAGGGGGTGACCACGGGCCAGGACCTGGGGGTAGAGGATTGTGCGCCTGGGCCCCAGGCGTGGTCTGGCTCCTCCCCCCTGACAGTGACCCAGAGATCTCCCTGCAGCCCCCCTGAGAATGTCTGTGGGCGAGAGGGAGGGAGCACCCCACCTGTCTTTGCCCCAGCAGCATCTTTCGCTGTTGGTTTTGGCATTCCCCTGCTGTCCACCTGAGCTTAGCCGATCGCCCCACCTTCCTGGGCCTCCGTGTCCTCCCCATGACACCCCACTCTGGGCCCACCATGCTGCCGACAGGGCAACAGTATGCGCCTCTGAGCGCCCTGAGCACACACGGTGAAGGTCGCCTGCGTGTCCACAGACTATGCAGACAAGCCTTTGGAGAAGCCCCTGAAGCTGGTGCTCAAGGTCGGAGGAAGTGAAGTGACAGAGCTCTCAGGGTCCGGCCACGACTCCAGTTACTACGATGATAGGTCAGACCACGAGCGGGAGAGGCACAAGGAGAAGAAGAAGAAGAAAAAGAAAAAGTCGGAGAAGGAGAAGCACCTTGACGATGAAGAAAGAAGGAAGCGAAAGGTGAGCGAGGGCGGCCAAAACCCCTGCGGGGCAGGTGGAGCAAGGGCTTCCTGGCCTCCGGAAGCGAGTGTTCTGTTTCTCGTAGGGTGTAGGGTGCGCCGTGCCGAGGTCGGTTGCTTCGGTTTTGGCTCTTTGCGCATCTTTTCTTGTCTGGCCCCTGGGGGGCGAGTCTTTGAAGGGTGGTAGCCTGGAGTAAGAAGGGGCTCTGGAAGAGGGCTTTTCTCTCTCAGCTTTCCCTGAGGAACGCGAGGTCTGTTAACAAGCACTTCATTGCTCTCGCTGCCTTGACCCTGCCTCACAGGAAGAGAAGAAGCGGAAGCGGGAAAAGGAACACTGTGACACAGAGGGAGAGGCGGACGACTTTGATCCGGGGAAGAAGGTGGAGGTGGAGCCGCCCCCCGACCGGCCTGTCCGAGCGTGCCGGACACAGCCAGGCAAGTGGCGGCGTTTTCAGAGACGTCCTGGAGCTTCGGAGCTTGTCGCTGTGAACTAGTGGTTGGCATCCGCCCTTCAGCTCTTGGGAGAAGCATAGGAAGGAAGGAACAGCATTTTCTCTCCCAGGGCCTCACACAGAGTAGCTGGATGGACCTAAAGTTCTTGCCATCCTCTCTGAACTCCTAGAGCAGGGCTTGGCCCACCACTGCTGGCCTTTTTTTTTTAAAGCCCAGGAGCTAATGAGAAGCTCATTGTGGACGGGAGGAGGCTAGTGCTGGTATCAGTTATTCAGGACATCATTCCCCCTGGGAGCTATGCTGGCTGCAGCAGAGGAGGGCTTCTGGAGTGCTCGGGACGCTCTGATTTGTGTGTGGTCGCTTCCCTCAGAGGCTGTCAGGTTGTCAGGAGGTGCTGGACTGGAGGCGGGTTTGTCCTGCAGGTGTTTCTTCCCTGGCTTGGGGTCTGGCCACCTTTGAGTTGCCGGGGTGGGGGCAGGGGAGGTACTGTGTTGCAGTGTGGGCTTGCTGCTTCCTGGCAACACCCTCTCCTGCGGGAGTCATTGCTGTAGGGAACAGGCAGGACTCAGCGCCCTTGGGCCTGCTGTGGAGCAGAGAAGGTCAGGCACAGAGCATCAGTGCCTCAGATGAACGCGCCTGAAGTTACTACAGTTACTAGTACTTGCTAGCTTAATCTGCCCAACGGCCTGTTGGAGATCGTACGTTCAGCACCTGCCCCGGTGTACCTGAAAAACTCACGATCAGACGATGCTCTCTTGGACCTGTCCTGATCACTCTCAAGAGCGTCACTCTTGGGACCCGCAGGTCTGCACTCGTGTTGCCCTTCAGCCCAGAAGTGAGCCATTTCCCCAAGGAGCCCTGGTTGCTTAGTGGAGAACAGCATTCAGAATGCCAGATCTGGGCGCTGGGTGTGGGCCGTGGGGGGCAGAGCTAGGGAGGACCATTTAATACACACTCTTGCGGAAGAAAGCCTGTACCGACATCTGCGTTCACATTCCCTGAAAACCGTGTTTTTCACGCTGTGGGCCCAGAGACGCGGTTAACAATTGGAGTCCTCACGGGGACTCTCATTTTTATCCCCGTTTTACAGATAAACAGAGGCATGCCCAGAAGTTTAGGCCCGTAAACGATATCAAGTACAATGATATCGGTGCATCCAGGGTCAGCTTCTATGTCCAGAGCCCTCGTCTGCTGCTTCATACCTTGTGTGGAATGTCCCAGGCCCAGGAGTGCTGGGGGCTGGAGACAGGGTGATGAGCGATGGCTCTACACCACTGTTTGAGAGGGGTGTTGGCAGTCTGAGGGGTTTAGGGGACCAATGCTGTGGGTGCCCTTTTTCACCCTGCTGAGCTTTGCGGGATCTGCTTATCTTTTTTTTTTTTGTGATATGCGGGCCTCTCACTGTTGTGGCCTCTCCCATTGCGGAGCGCTGGCTCAGCGGCCATGGCTCACGGGAGCAGCCGCTCCGCGGCATGTGGGATCTTCCCGGACCGGGGCACGAACCCGTGTCCCCTGCATCGGCAGGCGGACTCTCAACCACTGCGCCACCAGGGAAGCCCCCTGCTTATCTTTATATCCAGTTCTCATTTGAACCCAAAACATTGTAGAACAAGAAATAGATAAGTATTACGATATTGGAGTTTGCTTTCTGGTGAAGTGATACCAAAATCCTTTTGTTCAATTTTATTTTTTTACTTTTGAAATCGTCAGCTGAAAATGAGAGCACGCCTATTCAGCAACTACTAGAGCATTTCCTCCGCCAGCTCCAGAGGTAAAGAGCTTTTCTAAAGGGTTGTGCTAGGGGACATCTGAGGTGTCTTCTCTCTCTGGTGTTCTTGCCTCACCCCTGTCACCTGTAAAGCAGGCCCTTCACCTTCACTGGGTAACGCTCAGTCGGGGCGGTGGGGCACTGCCATGTGGGAGCAGAGCTGGGAGGGCTCGAGAACACCTCCTTCATCTCCTCTGAGTCTGCACCGGTTGTCAGACGCCCTGATGTAGAGTCATGGCAGGAGCCGGGATGGTAGTTTTGGAATTTTCAGTGTATCCAAAATACCACAGTTTTAAAGAGCATAAATTTTATTTGTTATTTTTAAGAAACAAATCTTAAAATCTGGTTAATTGTATCAAATTTTTAACTGGGAGGGGTTTTGTTTAGAAATTTAGATTTCAGGGTTTTTCCAGTTTAAATAAAGATGTTTGTGTTTTCAGAAAAGATCCTCATGGATTTTTTGCTTTTCCTGTCACGGATGCAATTGCTCCTGGATACTCAATGATAATAAAACACCCGATGGATTTTGGCACAATGAGAGACAAAATTGTAGCTAATGAATACAAGTCAGTCACGGAATTTAAGGTAAATTCATTTCAGCTCCTGAAGTAATTGTTAGGAGGCTCCATGTGTCTTCATGTGCAGTAGACACTGCGTACATCTTAGGTTGTTTCCAGTTCCAAGTTTTCGTGGGTGTTTCCACGTTGGGTTGACATTTCGCCAGCATAGGGGTGGTTGTACTTTTCTCAGTATTTTGGTCTAGAAGCTGGCCTGTATGTTGCGTGCTAGTAGACGTGTTTCTTTTTAAGTTACTATTTTTGCATAAACGGACATGTTGGGTCAAGCGAGGATGTGTTCATTTTGGCCTGGCCCCAGAATGGGTATTTTTAGAAACATAATTTTCCTTATCTTAATAACCGGGAGTTTAAATTTTTGGGGATAACAAATGTTCATGTCTCCTGACTACTCTGTTCCTAACTCCCTGTTTCTCAGCACTGGCTGTGAAAGGGAAGAATTGCTTATCGGCTTTCAGGTTCGGGGGAAGAGCAAAACAGATGCTTGACAGCATTGACAATGACGCCACTTAGAAAAAGGCTTTAGGTTTCTAGGTTCTGTTAACTTCGGAAAAGCTTGGCTTTTCTGTTTGTGTTTACTGGAGACCTTACTTACTGAAAGGGTTTGCTGACCTGCAGAAACAGCACAACAGACTAAAGGGAGGGTGGGAGAAAAGGAAAGTTTTCATAGGAAGGTCAGGCACCACTCCTGTGGGCAGGTGGTTAATAATAATCCATGTCCTAGAGGCGACCTGTCTACCTGCAGGCCCCTAATTTGGTCACTCACCCAGTGACAAAGCCAAGACGTGTCCTCCAGAGAGTGTTCTGAGCCTGTCACAGTTGGGCCTTGTGACAGAGGGACTTTATGGCCTCGGTCCCAGCCCTGGGGACACCGGCACCGTGACTTGGTAAGGACTCCAGGTGGTACATGCTGCGTTAGCAGTCGTCCCTCCTGAGGTCTGACTCACCTGTGACAGGTGTACCCTAAGGAATTTGGCTAGGTGGTAAAATGCTGATATTTCCAAGCATTTACTTTTATTGTAAGTTTTTCACTAAGGCTTTTCTTTATTTTAGGGGAAAATGTTTTTCTAATCGTACTAGAGTCACTGTCCGTAGACAGAATTTTAAATCCTATGGAAAAATCCCAGAGATAGAGGACATGCCCACCTCTCAGTTAATCCCTCTGCTTTTGCTTAAAAGAACTGGTTGTTGGTTTTTGTTCCTGTTAATGTCTGAGTTCCTTCCAAAGAGAGGGAATAGGGTGGGTCAGGAAGGAAGCAGAGGGAACCAGCATTTTACTCCTGTGAAATGTGTGTGTCACGTTCGGAAAGAAGTTACACACTTTGGCAAGCTTCTCACTGGAATATTTTTCATACAAGTAAAGACCGATGAACAATTATGAAAATTTCTCAGAGTTTTTAAAAAGTACTCTTTAATTACTCAGCCATAAAAAAAGAATGAAATATTACCATTGGCAGCAACATGGATAAACCTAGAGACGATCATACTTAGTGAAGTGAGTCAGATAGAGACAAATGTTACACGACATCACTTGTGGAGTGTAAAAAATGTAACAGTCTATGTACAAGACAGCAGCAGACTCACAGGCATAGAAAACAAACTACAGTTACCAAAGGGGACAGGCACGGGGGGGAGCCTAAATTTGGACTTTGGGACTAACAGTTACAGACTATTATATATAAAAAACAGACAGGCAACCAGGATTTACTACATAGAACAGGGAACTATATGCTCAATATCTTAATAGGAGTCCATAGTGGAAAATCACCTGGGAAAGTTCATATAAATTAACAAAGGTTACTCCTTGAATTAGAGAGCCAAATTGTTTTCCACTCTGTTTCAGCCACTTCCGGCCTCTTGATAGAAACCTCAACTCTTTGTTGTTATCTGTGGTGTTTCAAACTTGATGCATTCTTTTTTCTTTTCAGGCAGATTTCAAACTGATGTGTGATAATGCCATGACGTACAACAGACCGGACACCGTGTACTACAAGTTAGCTAAGAAGATCCTCCACGCGGGCTTTAAGATGATGAGCAAAGTAAGGGACCCTCTAACAGCGAGCGAGGAGCCTCGGCTGTGAGCGTCCTCCTCCACGATCCTTGTGCCTAAACAGAAGCTCACAGTGACTGACATGCTTCCATCCATCCGCCCCTGGCCACGGCGTGGACCCTCTGCTCTAGGGTAGCCCCCCAGCCAGCCGCCCTCCCCACGCCCCTCTCCTGCAGGCGCTCTCTGCTCTCTGCTCCTGCCCCAGCTGCAGGTCTCGCGTAGGGTTGGTGCAGAGTTCCGGATCTGTTGGTCTCACTGGGTCGCAGCCTGCGTTGCGGGCTTGTTTTACGTGGTTGCCTCTCTGAATCCAGACAGCCATCCCGGGCATCCCAGGTGGCTTCCCCGACCTCTCCCGTGAGCCAGGCTGCATGCGTCACGCATCTAGGACCAGTGCCTTGGGCCTGACCAGCCCATAGGTGAGGTGCATCCCCGCCAGCTCTGAGCACTCCCGGCCAATTGGCACGCCCTTTGGTGCCGCACCCCGTGGCAGCTTAGCTGTTAGGCCAGGTGGGGCTGTGGCCACCCATCCCATCCCATCGTCATGGTGCCTTGGCCGGAGGGAGAGGTAAAGTCCCTGCTGCTCTGTCCTTTCTGATTCTAGGAGCGGCTGTTAGCTTTGAAGCGCAGCATGTCGTTTATGCAGGACATGGATTTTTCTCAGCAGGCAGCTCTTTTGGGCAACGAAGATACAGCCGTCGAGGAGCCTGTTCCTGAAGTTGTGCCCGTACAAGTAGAAACTGCTAAGAAATCCAAAAGGCCGAGTAGAGAAGTCATCAGGTACAGGACCGCCCGCCGTGGGGGCCAGGGCTCTGTGGGGAGCAGGTGACGAGCTGGGCCTCGCGGGTCTGTGCAGCTGCCGTGGGCAGGCTGCCTGCGTTGCTGGCGGGAGAGTTTGCTCTTTGGAAGCCGAGGGCCATGTTTGTAGCCCCCGGGCTTTCAAGGCAGCTGGGACAGGCCCTGGACCCTGTGTTCAGAGGGAGGCGACCCTTCTTCCCTGCCCACCTTGGGAATGAGGTGGTCGCGGTGGGTGCAGGGAGTGTCAGAAGACCCCGAGCCCCGGGGTCAGTTGTGAGGGGCGCGGCTCTCTGCTCTGTGACCCACACTCTCCGCGTGCCAGTGCACAGTGACTCGTCCTGGAAGAGAGTCACTGTCACCCTGACGGACCCCCGCCGGCCGGCCGGCCACACACACGCTCTGTTCCAGGTGTGGTTTGGCTCTGCGGTGTCCACTGCTGACCAGTCGCTGCCATTCCCACACTCGTGCTCTGTGTGAATATTTGCTGACCCCTCACCCCCAGGACATGCCTTCCCGCGTAGGACGCGCATTGGCGACCTGGGCTTGCCCGTCGCAGGCTCTGCGCGGGTGTGCTGCTTCGGGCAGACAGCTGCGAGAGGGCGGGCTCCCCGCGCCGGTCGCTGTGAGCCTGGGCCTGAGCGAGGGCCTTCCGCAGGCTCGAGAGCCCCAGGAGGGCTCACCCCAGCCCCACAGTTCCTTGCAGGGGCTCGGCGCCTCTGCTTCTAGAGCCTTCCACTGGGAGGGGGTGGGGGCGCCTCCCTCGGGCGCTGGCAGTCCGCTCTTCCTCTGCCTCTGCGGTCTTAGGCGCCCTGGGTCCTGGGGGGCTCTCCAGCCCGGGCTCACTGCCAGCGCCCCAGCCCCGCATGGGATTGTCACTTTTTTACTGGCGCCTCGAATGGCACTAACCCGTGAGGCCCCTGTTGCTCTTAAAGTGACCGAAACGCGTAGCTGAGACACAAGAAACGTGGAGCATCTGCTTGGCTTGTACTTTCTCGTCTTAGCGGAAGCGTCGGAAGTAGAAGGAAGGGAGTTACAGTGCGCTCTGCGCTGCCCTGTGCCGCGCCCTGGCGTGGCATGAGGGACGGACTGTGGGGATGAGGGGTGAGTGTGCCCACGTGCGGCCCGTTGACTCCTGCCTGTTTCTGCCTCATAGCTGCATGTTCGAGCCGGAAGGAAACGCCTGCAGCCTGACCGACAGCACCGCGGAGGAGCACGTCCTGGCCTTGGTGGAGCACGCGGCCGACGAGGCCCGGGACAGGATCAACCGGCTGGTCCCCGGTGGCAAGGTAGCACTCCCGAACGGGATGGCTGTGTTTCTGCCAGGACAGTGGCACGGCCGTCACGAGCGAGAGGTTAGCCGGTCATTATGAGCATGTGGTCGGAGTCCCGCTGGTGTCCGGGCGGCGCTGTTGTCACCGGAGGGGTCAGCTCCTCGTCCCCACTGGCCGTGGTAGCCTGCTGGCCGGTCTCCCGGAGGGCAGGGGGGGACTCCAAGGGCACCTCAAGGACAGGAGGGGTGTGGTTGTGTGCGGGCCGCCTGCCCGCAGGGGCGCTAACCTCTGTCCCCGGGCCGAGGCCAAGCCGGCCAGGACTCTCCGCTGTGGGTGAATCCTTTCCCCTGTGTGCTCACGCGTCTGTGACCCAGGTGTGAGCCTGTGCGGAGGGCTCTGCCCTGCCCTCCTCTGAGCACCTTCTCTCTCCAACACAAGGTGTCCTCCCTCCGTGCATCCGACAGAAATAGCGTGAATCTCACACGCGTGCGGCTTTAAACCTCCTAGTGGTCGCGTTAGCAAGGACACAGATGAGATTAACCCTAGTGTTCAGTTTGACGTGATACGTCTAAAATTCTATTTCAACGTGCAGTCTGTGTGAAGACGTATTACAGCTTCACTTTGTATTTTTGTACGAAGTCTGGGAAACACGCGTTGGAATTTACATTTTGCGTAAAGAAGTTTGAAGTGGCAACAATTGGGATGCGTCGGGTTACATGAAACACGTTACATTTTACGCCGCGTGTTTCTTTTCATTTCCAACGTGCCTTCTAGAAAGTTTGAAGCTGCCCGTGTGGCTCACGTGATAGTTCTTTCTGTTGAGCTCGCTTGTCTGCACTCCTGTGGCCTTTCAGCCCTGGAGTCAGCATTTCTCTAAGGAGCCCTGGTTCCCTAGCGGAGAGCGGCATCCCAGACCTAGACCTGGGCCCTGGTGGACAAAGCTTCCAGGAAGGCCCCGTCCGTCCGTACAGCCTGTACTGACGTCCGTGTTTACGTTCACTGAACACCGAGTTTTCACACGGAAACGTTCAATTCCGTGGGTCTGCTTTGCTTTTCCCCCTTACAGTTTCGCAGTTCCACCGTGAGAAACCCGACTTACGTCGCCTCTCCATCCCCCTCTACCCCGTGCCCTACTCACCCTGCTCGGACGCTGGGCCCCTCGCACACACGGACCCACACGGCAGCCTCCCCTTCCTGGGCCCTCCCGACAGCCTGTGCAGGGGCTGCTCTTGCGCGCAGGCTGGTTTTCAAACGGAGATGAGTTCCCACGGGCGTCAGAGGTGGATCTCGGGTCTCCTTGACCAGGCCCCGACCCAGCTCGCTGTGCTCGGGCCTCTGACTGCTGGAAAAGGCTGTTTCTAGGGTTCGCTCTCTGTCTTCAAAGCTCCTGTTTGGAGCCCGTCCCAGAAGTTCTGCGGTCGCACACGTGTGCACGTGGCCTTTGTTCACAGGGAAACGAGTAACTTCGTGGCCTTTTAGGATTCAGGCCGCCCTCGGAGGCCTCTGTTCTGTTGGTGTCTCGGTGGAGCCCTGGGCCAGGGGGCCGGGGCCATCCGGAGAGCGGGCGCTCAGGCGTGCTTCCTTGCAGATGGGCTACCTGAAGAAGAACGGGGACGGGAGCCTGCTCTACAGCGTGGTCAACACGGCCGAGCCGGACGCAGACGGTGAGCGGCTCACACGCGCTCCCCTCACCTCTGTCCCGTTCGGTGACCTTGCACCTCACGGCCTGCCCGAGATGCCCCTTTTCCCTGGTCACGACGCTGTGGTGAAGTGTAGATAAAGGCATGTCCAGTCTCCCACACAGCGGGACGCAAATGTGGTCAGTGGACCGCGGGCGGCCGTCCAGTGGGGCCGGAGATGCTGGTCAGACCTTTCGGACCAAGGGCCCCAAGCCCCAAGTGCTTGGGGTCGCGCTCCCCAAAGCTGCAGCAAGGCCCTGGGAGCTGGGTTTGCTTCACAGCCCAGCTGAGGCTCCTCTGTTGGAACCGGGGCACTGAGCTCTGCCCGCCCTCGAGGCTAGAACGAGGCAGGCGTCTGCCCCACACGACCTGCCTGGCAGCTGCATCAGGGAAGCTTTCGAAGGAGGCAGGAGCTTCCTTGAAGGGAGGGTCCATCCAACCTGTACGGCCACGGCTGTGGTCTTTAAAGTACTTTTACACTTTTCCATCTTCTGGAAAAGTATTTCAAAGGCTTGTCACACACACACAGCAGGTGAAACACCCCCCTTGTTCTCACTTGCGTGGATGTGGGACGGCTCTCACGGCCCAGCGTGCCCCTCGGTGCTTCCCCGCCACCGTCAAGATGAGCAGGGTCACTCAGTGTCCTCTGATGGATGAGGGGGACAGGCGCTGGCCACTGCTTTTGACCTTCAGTTGGAGTGAATCATAACGTTCTCGTTAGAAGAGAACAGGCGAGCTGGTCAACACTTAGCAAGAGAACATGAGATTGAGGTTCAGATTGGGGATTTGAAGGGTCCTGCTCAGGTCACGTGAGCAACTTGAAGGGTGAATTCAGCGTAGGAATTGCCCTCAGGCTGCTCTGTTGCTCGTGACACGTGGCCCGAGGTCTCTCGGAGGTGGTGAGCGGTAGCGTGGGTTTGGGAAGGTTATGTTGCCCTGTGGTGGGCAGACCGCTGGCCTGTGGTCATGAGAGCTGGGGCACTAAGGTGAGATCACGGTGCAGCTGAGACGAGAGAAAGGCAGCCAGCTTGGTAGATCGGCTGTAGATGGGCACAGGGAGCCCCCGGGCCCGCCCTCCTGCGTGCACCCCTCACTGCCTGGGGCTGGGGGCTCCGGGGTCACCTGCTCATGGCCCTGGTGCCCTTGCAGAGGAGGAGACGCACCCGGTGGACCTGAGCGCGCTGTCCAGCAAGCTGCTGCCCGGCTTCACCGCGCTGGGCTTCAGGGAGGAGCGGAGGAGCAGAGGTGAGCGCCCCAGGGGCCCCGGCTCACCGTGTGGGCGCCGCGTCCGGGCCTGGTTTGGAACCTCATCTTACAGGTCAGGTCCCGGGAAGTGCTGGGAATCAGGAGCCCACCGGGCAGGTGGGCAGGTGCCGCCTCTGCCACTGGGGGGGCGGGGCCTGCACGTGGCAGCCGCCTGTGTGTGCGGTTTACGTTGCCTCCAACAAGCTGTCACGCTTCATCTGTTGGAGGGCTCGCGAGACTGCCTGCCTGCAGCGGGGACCCTGCGCGAAGGGCGGGAGGACGCGTGGGCCTCACGCTGGGCTCGCTGGCTTGTGCGGCTCCTGCGTGACCTCCCCGTCCTCGGAGGACGCGGCGTGGGCGTGGCGAGGCGCAGCGGCGGTGGCGGCGCAGGGTCGCGGGGCGTGGCCCGCGTGTGCCCGCAGCCCTGACGCCGCCCTGCCCCGCCCCCCCAGTCACCTTCCTGTCCGGTGCCAGCACTGCCCTGTCCACGCACAACAACTCAGTGTTCGGCGACTTGAAGTGCGACGAGGTGGAGCTGCTGTACTCGGCCTACGGAGACGAGACGGGTGTGCAGTGCGCGCTGAGGTGGGCGGCGGCGCGGCCCTTGCGGGCAGGGCTGGGGTGGGGGCCGTGCGGGGCCGGGTTGTTTCCAGTAGACCTCCGCGGCCACCGCAGGCGGCCCTGAAGCTCGGGTCACTCGCTTGGTCGGGATTTGGAGGTGATGACGGTCCAGGCCGGAGCCACGGGAGCCCGTGTGTGGGACAGCCGTGCGCCGTCACGGGGAGCCGGGGTCGCGGCTGTCCTAAAGAGGGTCTCGTGGCTGCGCGACGGCTCCGGCCGCCAGAACAAAGCGGCTCGCACAGCACACACTCACGGTCTCCAGTCCTGGAGGCGGGAAGCCGAGGTGCAGGTGCGGGCAGGGCAGCTCCTCCCGTGGCCTCTCTCGCCGGCGTGCAGACAGCCGTCCCCCGCACCCTCCCCCGGCTTCCCTCTGCGCGTCTGCTTCCTGAGCTCCCTTCCTCTGGGGACACCAAGGTTAGGCCCCCCCCAAAGACCTGGTTTTAACTTAATCACCTTTAAATGGTAAAGGCCGCATCTCAAAATACAGTTACGTTCTGAGGTACAGGGTCTCAGGGCCTCAACGTGTGAGTTTTGGGAACGCGGTTCAGCCCCAGCTGTGATTAAAATTAGTGATAGAGTATTGCATTTCTATAGGGCTGTTTTCGTATTTTTTGTTTTCTGAGACAAAGTAAAAGTGGATCATTCTTTTAGAATTTTCGTGGCTTCCTATGGGGGAAGTAACGATTTTGTTAGTCTCTGAGAAATAGAGTCTTCCCGTATCAGATCTTTGTTTTATTCCAAAGAGAATATGGAATATCTTTGAAGAGCACACAACAAGAAATCAGTTAGCGCCTAACACAGTAAATGAATACCTAACCCTGATTTTTGTGCGAAAAGAGAAGTGGAGGTTAAGAAGCGAGGAGGAAGCTGCAGGTGGAGGCTCGTGTCCCGAGTGGTTGGCCCTCTCCTCGGCTCAGCTCTGGGGGGACCACTCCCCATGGTTCAGGCAGGAAGTGCAGCCGGCACGAGCTCACCCCCGGTGAGCTCAATATATGACCTTCCCGAGCTCCTGGAAGGCCTACGGATCCCGGGCCGCCTGAACAGCCCAGGAGGCAGGCCACGCCCTTCGCGGTGCCAGCGCCCCTTCTCCCCCGGGAGAGCTGCTGCTCGGCCCTGCTCCCCACCCCAAGACTCCTGGTGGAGACCCTCCAGGCCCGCGGCCCTCCCTGCCCCACGTGAGGGCCTTTGCAGTCCGGGGCCCCTGCTGGGACTTGGCCTGGCTCTGCGGCTTGGGCTGTGGGTTCTGTTCCCGGCCTCCTTTCCAAATTTGCTGTTTCGTCTTGTTTTGGATTTTCAAGCATTCACACGGTCCAGAGATCAAAATGACACTCAGGGTGCACGTGGGGAGTCTTGCTCCCGTACCTGCCGCCCCGCTCCCCAGCGTGGAGCCCTCCGCAGCACGCTCTCCTCAGTCTCCCTGTGTTTCTAAATCGAAAACGCGCAGATAGGAGTGTGCTGCTTTTGTGAAAGCTAGCGTGAGCTGTATCGGGATGCGGATACGTGTTCTTCACTTTGCTCTTTAACTCTTCTGGGTCCCGGGCCGCTCTGATGAAGACTGTTCTCCACTCCCCAAACCGCTGCACCTGGAGGGCTGTAGCGCTCAGCGAGAGCCTGTCCTGTGGGGCGTGTCTGAGGGGCGTGCAGCCAGGATGGGGCGTGGGCACGGAGGGCGGCTTCCAGCCTGTTCTCTCGCGGCCCCTCCCAGCCTGCAGGAGTTTGTGAAGGATGCCGGGAGCTACAGCAAGAAGCTGGTGGATGACCTCCTGGACCAGATCACGGGCGGGGACCACTCACGGATGCTCTTCCAGCTGAGGCAGGTGGGTGCGCTGGGCCACTCCTGTGCCCGCCAGACTGGGCGCTAGGGGATGTGCTGTTTTTAGGTGGTCGGTGGCTTTCTCCCTCACTGGTTATTATTTATTCTTTGTTTTTACTTTAGTCAATTATCTTTCAGAGAAACTTACAGAGTTCCTCTCTGTCTGGCACGTATTCTCCATCACTCTCTAGACCTACATTTCTTTCATCTGCTGTCACTTTCCTTTGTCCTGAAAACTTTCCTTTGAAGTTTCTTAAAGGACAGATTTGCTGGCTGCGAATTTACTCAGCTTTTTCTTTATCTGAAAAGTGTCTTCGTTTTCCTTCGTTTTTGAAAGTCACCTTCCCGGTGTGGAATTATAGGGTGACATTTTAGCCTCTACTTAAAATGGTCGCTTACTCGCTTTGTTTCTGAGGAAGTGTCTGCAGTCATTTTTATCTTTGTTTTCCATTTTTAATGTGTCTTTTTTTGGTCAAGATCAAGGATTGGCAAATTTGGGCCCATAAGCTAATAATGTTTTTGGCAGTTTTTGAAGATTTAAAAGAAAAAAAAAAAAACGTGCTACAGACCGTGCGTGACCACAAAGCTTCAGATATTTGCTCTCCAGCCATTTGGAGAAAAAGTGCTGCGTGTTGCTCTAGATACTTGAAAATTATAGTTTCTATAACTGACTTACATCCGTTTACTTTTGGTGTTTTTTCGTGTGCTTTTCTTGTCTTTATTCTGCTTAACATTTGGTGAGTTTCTTGGGCTTCTCGGTGTATAGTTTTCATCAAACTTGGAATATTTTCAGCCTTTATTTCTTCAAATATCGTTTTTCTTTTTTGTGTGTGAAGTCTAGATTGTGCTTTTATTTCTTTATCATTTTTTTATTGAAGTATAGTTGATGTGCAATGTTACGTAAGTTTCAGGTATACGATATAGTGATTCACAATTTTTAAAGTTTATATTCCATTCCCAGTTATTATAAAATATTGGCTCTGTTCCCCGTGTTGCACAGTACATCCTTGTAGCTTATTTGTGCAGAGTAGTTTGTACCTCTTACTCCCCTATCTTGCCCCTCCCCCTTCCCTCTCCCCACTGGTTACCACTAGTTTGTTCTCTGTATCTGTGAGTCTGCTTCTTTTTTGTTGTATTCACTGGTTTGTTGTGTTTTTTAGTTACAAATATAAGTGATAACACACAGTATTTGTGTTTCTTTGACTTATCTCACGTAGCATAAAATCCTCCAAGTCCATCCATGTTATTGCCAGTCGTAAAATTTCGTTCTACGTTACGGCTAAATCGTACTTCGTTGTATGTATGTGTGTGTGTGTGTGTGGATATATATATATCTATATACGTATATTCAGACACACACGCACGCACCCACATACACCACATCTTTTTTATCCGTTCATCTGTTGATGGACACTTAGGTTGCTTCCGTGTCTTGGCACACATAGATAATCTTCTATGAACGTTGGAGTGCACGTATCTTTTCGAATTTGTATACATTTTGGATCTATACCCAGAAGTGGAATTGCTGGATCACGTGGTAGTTCTGTTTTTAGTTTTCTTGAGAAATCTCCATACTGTTTTTCCATAGTGGCTGCACCAATGTACATTGCCACCAACAGTGTGGGAGGGTTCCCTTTTCTCCACGCCCTCTCCAGCATTTGTTATTTGATGACAGCCGCTCTGACAGGTGTCAGGTGATCTCATTGTGGTTTTGATTTGCATTTCCCTGATGATTAGCGACGTCGAGCATCTTTTCATGTGCCTGTTGGCCATCTGTAAGTCTTCTTTGGAGAAATGTCTGTTTAATTCTTCTGCCCATTTTTTAATTGGGTGGGTTGTTTTTCTGATGTTGAATTGTGTGAGCTATTTATGTATTTGGGATATTAATCCCTATTGGTCATACCATTTGCAAATATTTTCTCCCATTCAGTAGGTTGTCTTTTCGTCTTGTTTATAGTTTCCTTCGCTGTGCAAAAGCTTTTAAGTTTAATTAGGCCTCATTTCTTTATTTTTGCTTTTATTTTCTTTGCTTTAGGAGACAGATCCAAAAACAAAACTATTGCTACGATTTGTATCCGTGTCCTGCTTGCGTTTCCTCGGCGTTTTATGGTGTCTGGTCTTACACTTAGGTCTGCAGCCCGTTTGGAGTTTATTCTCGTGTGTGGTGTCAGGGAGCGCTCTGGCCTCATTCTGCGCGCAGCTGCCCAGCTGTCCCAGCACCACTTGTCGCACAGACTGCCCTTCCTTGCATTGGAAGAAGTGATGCGGGTAAAACGGCCATGCCATCCAAGGCAGCCACAGATGCAGTGCAAGCCCTATCAAAATACCAGTGGCGTTTTTCACAAAACTGGGACAGATAATTTTAAAATTGATACGGAAACACGGAAGACCCCGAATAGCCAAAGCCATCTTGAGACAGAATAGCTGGAGGCATCACACTCCCAGACTTCAGACTGTACTACAAAGATAGAGTAATCAAAACAGTGTGGTATTGGCACAAAAACAGACACACAGATCAGTGGAACAGAATAGAAAGCCCAGAAATAAACTCACCCACTTATGGCCAATTTATGACAGAGAAGGCAAGAACAGTTTGATCAATTTTCTGAATGAACTGTGTTCAGAGTGGCATAATTTCAGATGTGCCAAAGCATAAATAACATCCAATAATGAAATATATACGTCAGCAGAAGTTTATGTGAGGAAACAGATGTTCAAATAATGGCAGTATTTATTTTTCCGCTTAAGAGTTGTGAAGCTTTTAACACAAGCGAGTCTCAGAAACATCATCTTGAGCAAAAGCTCGCAGATGGAGAGCGTGCAGGCTGAGTAACTTTCTAGGTTCATCCACAGAACTAGGGTGGTTTCACACAGTGCTTCTGCCAGGTCACAGGACACGGCTCAGTGCAACCTTTGTGCTTGGTCAGAGGGGTGGTCACAGGGGTGGTCAAGTGTGCGCCCTCCCCTGGCGCTGAGCAGGCCAGAGAGAAGGGTGCCTGGCCTGTGGCCCCATCCCTGCGAGGGCGGTGGTACCACAGGCGTCGTGCTCTGTCGGGATCCAGCTGGTCTCTGGATCTCTCTACCTCCTGGGTTAAACCGTTTTCCAGGTTAAACCATTGGCTGTTTTTCCAACGTCTGACTTTCCTCTTTGGTGTTCTGCCCCCAGGGATGCAGACGCAGGTTGGGGTGCTCTCCTTGGTGTCCACCTCACCCCAGGGTGGTCTCGTGAGCCGGGCCGCACGGGCCGTGTGGTTCACAGTGCAGCACGACCCCACGAGGGCCAGCTCGGAGCAGCGGATGAGCCGCGTCCACCTCATGCGTGGGCGACTGGATGAGTGGTTCTGTGTAAAACTGTTGTGGAACACTGGTTCTTGTCTCTTTTGCTTTGCAGAGGAGAAGCGTTCCGACGAAGCCTCTGGATGAAGTAAAGGTGCGTCTCGTGGACAAGTTAGTAGAAACCTAATTGTTTGGGTTCCCATGAGGACAGTTGTGTTTGGCCTTTGAAATGGTTGAGATATTTTATTTAGAAACTGGCTGCGTTGCTGATGAGGAATCTTAAGTGGTGGTCCCCCCATCCCGACTTGTGATGACTGGACTGAGGGTGTGGGCACAGCACATTCCTCCAAATTGGACAGAGGGATTCACGGGCTGGAGGGGCGGCCCGCAGGGTGAGCAGGGGTCTTCCGGTCCTCCCAGAAGGTGGGCTCGCCGGCGGACACGTGCTGTCAGCTGGGGCGTCCTGGGGCCTCGCCAGCGCCGGGGCGGGCACTCTCTGAGGAAACGCTCCGCTGCGGTCCGGCCATGGTTTCCTCATCCTGCCCTGGGGTGACTTGGAGCACTTGTGGCCCCCAGCTTTGCACACGGCCATGTGGGCAGAGATGCCAGGACTCTGGGCAGGGTGTGGGGGCCTGGACTCCAGGGGTCACCTGGCCTTGGTGACCGGGGGGCCCACCCAGGGCAGAGCGTCAGGTGCCTGTCAGGTGGGGGCCCTTGGATGGGCAGAATTGGAGAAGGTGCCAAGGGCATCTCCCCTGGGTGCACGGGGCAGCCAGGGTTCTGCTCGGGTCTCTGTCTGGGTTACACAGACACGTGTGGGTGCCGGCCTCACACAGTCTGCGAGGAGCTGGGATGGGCTGCAGGCTGCCTTGGGCAGGGACCCGGCCGCTCTGGCCCGCAGCAGGGCCTCCGTGGGTCAGCCCAGAGAAGGAAAGAGAGTGTGCTGCTATGGAATCTGCCGCGTTATCTGTTAAGTTCCTGGAAGGTAGCCTGGCCCTTCAGGTCTTGGGTCTCTCTCAGGTCCCCTCAGCGCCTGTAGGTCCCAGAGACCAGCCGCCTTCATTGCTGGTCCAGGTACAGGCATCCACTGGGAGCTCACCCCTGGGCTGCGGTGTGGGCTCTTCGGGTGGACACGACGCGACAGGCCTGGCCTCGCCGTGGCTGGCAGGCCGTTACATCCGTGTCAGCTGCCTCTCCTTTCCTGTCTCACATCGCTTGTCTCCTGCAGGCGGGGGACCCTCTCGGGGATGGTGGCCCCGCCCTGGACTTCATGGCCATGAAGTCCTACTCGGACGTCTCTCTGGACATCTCCGTGCTCGGCTGTCTGGGTAGGTTGTGCCGGGCACCTCCCGGCGAGCAGGGTGGCTCGGCCCTGCCCATTGGCCGCACGATGAAGACCCCCATCCTCAGGACCCCCCAGGTGACTCCAGATGGGGCCCGCCTTGGGAATCGTCTGCTGGGGTCCCGCCCCCGGTTAGTGCAGTGGTGTGCTCCCTACCGTCGTCCACGTGTGCCCACTGGGCTGGCCCCGTCGGGGAAGATGCCTCTGTGCTCCCCTCGGCTCTTGTGTGCCGACGAGGCCCTCCCAGCCCCTCGTGGCCAGTGGTTTTCATGGTGCGTCTCCTCCCCTCCCCCTTCAGACCTGCTGGACGTACTGTGCGTCCCCTCAGTGGTCTCGCCAGGGCAGTTCCCCCAGGGGACCTGTGGCAGCCTCTGGAGACGTCTTTGGCCTCACACTTGGGACCTGGTGCTTCTGGCCTCAAGCAGACAGAGGCCAGAGGTGCTGCTGACCGCCCTGGAGCCCCAGAAGAGCCCCAGCAGGAATGGCCTGGCCTGCGGCTGGGGGCTGGGTCCGCGCCCCGCCTGCTGTTGGAAGTGGACCTCGTCACCCCGTCGTGAAGGGTGTCAGGCAGCCTCGCTCCGTCACGCAGCCTGGCAGGCCCTGCTTCTGGTTGAAGCGCGTCAGACCCTTGGTGTTCAGCGCGGTTGTGGATAGGACTGCGCTCCAGCCTGCCGTCTGGCTGTGTGCTGGTTTCCCAGCGGTTCAGGGGTCCCCAGGACCACCCCCAGGTGTGATTCCTTAGGACCCCAGGACTCGGAGGGGCCTGGGGGGGGTGTTGCTGCGGGAGACCCGGCCCCAGCTGCCAGCGCCCTCCCCACGAGCCGCCGGCCAGAGCTGTGACGACCGGCACCCTCTGCCTGGCCCAGCCCCGGCCCCAGACTCCCAGCAGGAAGGCGGGGGCCCAGGACAAAGCACACCGTGGCCCAGACGGTCTGGCACGGCGCCCCCTCGGTCACTCAGGCGGTGGGAGCCAGCCAGGGGCCGGTCTGGCTTCTGACAACTGTTCTCTTTCCTCTCGCGGAGTCTAAGGCTTTCTCCACTTTACCTGGTTGTGGTAGTTTGGTTACAGCAGCCCTGGTTGGTTCTCCTTTAGGTTTATTCTTCACGGGTTGCGTTTCGTCGTTGGGCCTGGGGGTTTGGAGCTGAATGTGGGGAGTCTGGCTGTAGTTCTCCAGCACCCTCCTGAGCCCGACTCTGCCCACCTGCCTTTGGTCTGCTCTCTGCTTGGTTTCGGGCCGCGGCGGGCGGAGTCCTGGGGGCACTGGGCGCCCTTCTGCTGACCTGTCAGTCTCCCGGGCTCGCCGTAGCTGCCATTCTTTTCACCCCCAGGAGCTCCACCGACTTTTCCTGCGTCGTCCCCCTCTTGCCTCCGGTCACGTGTCCTTTGCCTTTGGAACACGCGGTGCGTGTTCCTAATCTCTGTCCCCGCATCTCACTCGCAGGGCTGTCCCCCGGTGGGGCTGCGTGTCCCTGTTGCTCTGCCTGCATGGGCGTGGCTGGTGGGACGCGCTGGATTTAGTCGGCGCCTTTGCACGTGCCGGGCGCTGTTCCGATGGTCGTTAGGCAGCTTGGAGCGTCGGGCCCTGTCTGGGTTTTTCTTAGGCCGTCTTAGGGTACAGAGCCAGGTCAGTGCAGGGCGGACGTGGTCCCACCATTAGGCCGCGCCCTTCGGGGGGCTTGGGCCGCAGGTGACCACAGCATGTGTGCGGCTCTTGACCCCCCAAGAGGCCACCCTCACACTGGCGCAGGGCAGGCTCAGCCAGGCGTTTGTCGTCCTTGGTGCGTGTGGTGACGTGGCTGCGGGTGGACGGGCTGGCCGGCCTCCACATCCCATCGTCCCGTGTGTGCAGGGAAAGTGAAGAAGGAGCTGGACCACGACGACAGCCACCTGAGCCTGGACGAGACCACGAAGCTCCTTCAGGACCTGCAGGAGGCGCAGGCAGAGCGTGGGGGCTCCCGGCCGTCCTCCAACCTCAGCTCCCTGTCCAACGCCTCTGACAGGGACCAGCGCCACCTGGGTGAGGCCGCCTCGTGCAAAGTGGCGTGGGCCGCAGCCGGGAGGGCCCTGGCCCCTGGGGTTCCCGGGCCAGGCGGCTGCACTGAGGTGAAGGCTTTGGGTGGGACTCAGTCTAGGGATCTGGGGGCTTGGCCGGAAGGTGCTGCAGGTCCCGTGTCAGGAGGAGCCCCCAGCCGTGGACCTGCCAGCCTCCAGAGTGAGGGATTGGGGACGTTGCTTTCTTTCTGCTGTTCCTACTTGTGGTCCTGAAGCCCCGTGTGGACAAGTGTGTTCCTGCAGGACCCTCGTGTGGGGAGAGCACAGGACCTTGCCTGGCCTGGGAGTCCCCTGGTGAACCAGTGAGGGTGGGTGGGTGTGTCGGGGCCCCGCCCGGACAGTGCGTCTCCTGGCCGCTTGAACGTGCTAGATGAGTCCTCACCCTGCTGTTGCAGTTCCCAGATACCGACACCGAGTTACTCTTTCAGTGTAACGGAGCTTGGCGTTCGGGGGAGGGGGCGATGAGTGATCACCTGTAGAGGTTTGGCTAAAACTGTCTTAAGGACCAGCATTTTGGTCCCGTTAACCTTGTGATAAAGGCATGTGAAGGAGGTTCCAGGTGACCCTGGGGCAGCTCCAGATATGAGGGCCCCGAGGTCCTGGTGGACTCAGGGTGACACTGGGGCTCCTCCGGAGCGTGGGATTGTCTGAGGCCCCGGCCGAGGAGCCTTCCTTCCTGCAGAAGCAGCAGCCCTGCTGCGTGGAGGCTCGGGGCCCCCTTTCTGGGGCCATCGGGCGGCCCATCCCTGGGAGCCACGGCTCGGGGCTGAGGCCCGGGCTCAGCTGGCTGCAGCCACGCGGACGTTCGTGTTCAGCACACGTGCATTTGTAGCTTTTAAAGTTGTCCCGTGGAGCAGCGATGCCCCTGAAGGAGGGTCATGAGCTGCGTGCGTGTGGCAGACCCTGGGGTGACACGTCCCTTCTCTCCCGTGATTGCAGGAAGCCCTTCTCGCCTCAGTGCTGGGGAGCAGCCCGAGGGGACCCACGACCCGTACGAGTTTCTTCAGTCCCCAGAGCCCGCAGCCTCCACAAAGAGCTAGCCCCGTAGGTGGCCTTTGGTTGTTTCTTATTTTGTAAGCTTTTATTTGCATGTACAGTTTTTGTCATGAGACGAAGACTTTCATTTTGTCCCCTTTGGCGTGCGGGAAGCAGCCCCGGGAGGTGGTGACTCGTCTGTCGTCATGTTAGCCGCGCTGGGACGCAGCGTTTCTGTGAGTGGTCCTGTGCGTCCTGAAGAGTTGGAGATCACTCGTAAAGGGTGTGTGACCAGATGCCGGGCAGCTGCTGTGGTCTGTCTCTGAGCTTCTCGGTGGCGGTGAAGTCCTCCTCTGTGCCTGTGTGGACGCACCTGTCTGCCCCGCGTCCTCTGGGAGAAGCCCTTGGGAGGCAGACGTGGGTGCGTCTGTCTCTGTTCCCTGCGGCATCCTACACGTTCCCGCCCCGCCCGTGCCCCACGTCCCCATGTTTCCCAGGCGGGTCACGGCGGGGGCCGCGTCGGGGCTGGGAGTGAGGGCAGCGTCCCCGTTCTCTGAGCCTTGTGTGAGAGGGGCGCCCCCTGCTGACAGCTGGCCTGTCCTGCTGGCCGTGGCGAAGGATTAAGTGTCCGAAAATGCTCTTTGTTCTGGATGTGTTTACTGGAAGCCTGTTTGTATTTGCAGAATGTAAATACGGGTCTTAATAAAAAGATACACAAAGAGTGTCATTACGCGTAGTTACTTACAGCGCTGCTAGGTGTCCCCTTTTGCGTGACTTAGTCAAAACTCTTGTCACGCGAGCTGGATGGCATCCCTTCTTCCTAGCCCCGTCTCCTGCGGTCTGCTCCGCATCTGGCCCGGTTCTTGGCACCGCAGTGACGTCCGGGGTCACGCCCATCCCCGCACAGTTTCCCGTTCTGTTCCCTCGCCGTGAAACATAAAGCCGGAGCCTCCGTTACCTCCCGGGGCAGGGTCAGTCCTGGGAGAGGCGTGTGCCCGAGAGGCCAGGGAGCAGGGCTGGCTGCCTCGCTGTCTGGACAGACGAGGATCCCCGTGAGCCCCGGGGAAAGGGGAGACAAGGCATCTCACAGGCGAAGCGTCAGGAGCAGCTGTGGCTGCTGTGAGCAGATGAGTTTATCAGCAGGGCTGGTACGGAGCAGACGCCCGGGGCTGGCTGGAGGGCAGCCGTCCTCCCTACCTACGCGGGGCTGCAGCCCGGCCGCAGAGCCGGGCCCGAACCCTGTGGCTGGCCCTCCACTGCCCTGCAGGCCCCCCCAGCCCCCACCTCAGCCACCGCCCCAGCTGTGGGGAGGCCGGGAGGGGCAGGATCTGGATTTCCACCCTTGGGATGGCGGTGGGCTCTGCCCCCAGCAGGGCTCAGGAGGCCGGGACCCCTGCGCATCCCAGGCGGGGTCCCCACGGTGCAGCCCCGCGGGCGTGGCCTCTCCCTGGCCCGCAGCCGGAGTGCTCCAGTAGACGCCAGCGTGACATGGGGTATATAGCACACGAGGGCAAGGCCGCCGAGACACAGTATGAGTCCCTGGAGCCCAGACTCCCCTGAGGGCGTGGTCTCCACCACAATGGCCGTGTCAGCTGTGAACACAGGAGGCCGGACCCGTGCCTTGGTGCACGCGGCAGGGTGTCCCAGGGACCCGCACTCGCCGGACGGAGTCTGGAGCCCACGGAGTACAGGGGAGCCCGCCTTGCCGCTCGGAGCTGCACGCCTGCTGGGAAGGAGGGCCCTCCGACCAAGGCCCCCATGTTTTCGTAAACCACCATCTCTCAAATTCCGGAGCATTCCATCACCCCGAAAGGAAGCCTGTACCGATTGGCCGCCACCCCCAGGTCCCCCTCCTCCCGCCCTTGGAAACCACTCTGCTTTCGGTCTCCGCGGACGTCCCTGCCCTGGACGTTGTGTTCAGGTGGAGTCGTGCACGCTGCGGCCTTTTGGGCCTGGCTTTTCTCAGCACAGCTTTCAAGGCTCATCCATGTTGTAGTAGGTGTTAGTGAGGCCCTGCAGGTGACCTGCCCTCACCACAGACCCTGCCGGGGCTCAGGCCACTCCCGGGGGTGTCGCGGCCGTGAAACCGGGGGGCCTGTGGCCTCCGTGCCAGGCCCTCTGCCTAAGGAAGCCGGCGGGATCCCAGCCGAGACCCGCAGGCGCTCCTGGTCAGAGTAACTGCCCAGCTGGCTGGGGCGGGGGTGGGCGGCCCTCAGGGCAACCCTGGCCAGATGCTGGCTGCAGGCCTCATGGGGGACTGTTGACTCCCCGGAGAGAGAAAACAAAAGGCTGCTTCCGGGAGGCTGCCTGGGCAGCGGTGCAGCATGGCCAGCGTCCGTTGTCTACGGCGCTTTTCTACTGGAAGCTTCCCTCAGAACAAGGCCTGTGAGGGGCGCGTGCGTGCGCCGGTGGGCACTGTGCTAGCGCCCGCGCCTGCCCCGCGCTCCGCCCGCCGCCGTCTCCGGTGTGGCCACTCCCCCTCCGCGCCCACCTGGGCCCCCACCTGGGCTGGAGACCCTCCCAGTGAGGGCCGCTTTCCTGTCCCGGGTGCGCACAGGCAGGCTTACAGAGCGCTACTTATCCCGAGAGGCGTGAGCGCCCCGAACTCCAGGCCTGTTGATCCGTCCCTCCGTGAAGACCAGGTGGGGGGTCTGGGTCAGGGAGGGGCCGACGCAGCAGTCTGGGGACAGGGGCGGGCCGAGGTGGGTTTAGGTGTGGAGAGGCCTGGCTGCCCCGGCCGAGGATCGTGGCTGTGCGTGTTCGCGTGGCGAGCGGGCCGAGGTTGTAGCTTTTACAGCTGTTCCATGGAGCAGCGATGCCCCTGAGGGAGGGTCATTTCTCCAAAGTGTGAGCAGCTGAGTTCACCGGGCCCTGGGCCAGTCGGGAGGCCCTCACGACTGCAGACTTGGGGAGCCCTGGGAGGTGAGCGCGGAGGGGGAGTCCCAGGTGGCCTCCTTCAGAGTCACGGGCGATGCCCTGGGGCCGGCTGGACTTGGGAGGCACTTGGTGTTGAGGGCATGAGCCCCCCAAACCCCGAGGGTGCGGGCTCCCTTGCACTGGTCACCGGCCTCACGTGTGTTTCTGGAGAAGCGTGTTCTGTGCAGGAGGCTGTGGGGACGTTTCTCTTAACCAGAAAGCACTCTGAAGAGCCGTGAGGACTCGCTGACCAGCAGCCTGGGCGATGCCTGCTGCAGGCAGGAGCTGTGGCTGCCGCGGGGCTCCCAGGGCCCGGACCTTGGGAGGGGAGTGCACGGAGTAAGCGCCACGCTGTCTGCGGGGCTGAGCTGTGCCTTCAGTCACCAGAGCTCACGGCTCGGACGGCGCCGCAGCCCGCGGCCTCTGCTGCACGGCGGGCTGGATTCTCGTGGTCACACCCTGCTCGGGCGGCCTGATGGTTTGCCCTGGGGCCGCCTGGTCCCGTCCTGGGTGCCTGCCTCCCTGGGAAGTGCGTTCTGGGTGGAGGTGCCAGCCCGGGCCCGCTCACGGCGTGTACCGCGCACAGGGGCCCTCATTCCCCGGGGCCCCAGGAGGGCGATCCCGGGAGGCCCGTGGCCCCCCACGCCCCTGCCGGCTGTGGTCAGCTGGGACTTCCAGCATGGGCATCCTCATCCCGGTGGTGCTTTGCTCCCAGGACAGTGCCGTCGGGCCAAAGGCAGCACTGCAGTTTGAGGGAATGGACACCAGGTGAGCGGGGAGGGGCCGGTCAGGCTGGGGCACAGGGCTGACCAACAGCAGAGTCAGCCTCGACCTCTGCTGCCGGCCCAGCAGAGGGTCCCTGACCCGCGGAGGAGCCCCCCTCTCCTAACCGGCCCCCAGCCCCACCCAGGGGACCTCGTAACCTGCCGGCTCCTCCACTCGTGCCTCTGTCCATCTGCACCAGACCCAGCCGTCCCCGCAGGCCCCGGCAGTAGGGCTCCCCAGGAAGGTGCGTGGGGCGCGGGCGGCTGGAGCCTGCGAGAGGCTGCCTCTGTGGACGGAGAGGGGACATGTCCCTGTCCACCCTCCCTGTCCCCACCGAGGAAGGATCGCGATTGGTGATTGGCCGCACTCGGGGCCTTCAGATAGGAGTCCTCGGACACCACACTCAGGAACCAGGGCTTTCTGGAGCTTAGGAATCGAGACGATGTGGCGAGAGGCGGTGGGGGAGGAGGGGCCCTGAGCCAGTGGGCTGGCCGTCCTTGTGGCGCGAGCTGCCCACTCGGCACTGTGTCCACATGCCCTGTGCTCCCCTACTTGCCCCTGCTGTGGCCCTTCCGTGGCCTTCAAGGGGGCACCCGGGGCGTCAGGCTGGGGGAGCGCAGCCCAGACAGAGGCGCCCACACCCTGGACAGAGCCTGGAGTCTCGGCTCCTGGGTCAAGTGTGAGGACGAGGTTGTAATGGACGCCCCGGCCTCCCCCGGCGTGAGTTGCTGAAGCAGCGGGTCGGGGGCACGAGCCCACCGCCTTTTCACCGAGGGCTGAAGTTCTCCAGCTCAGGCACGGGTGGTGAGAGTCCCTCCTGAGGGTCTCTTGGGCCTGCCCCTGCGCCGCCCTGCCCCTCCCCTAGAGCTGGTGATGCGTACCGGGGGCGGGGCCCCGGCTTTGTGACACGTCTTGGGAGTCCATTTAGTGTTGCCGGGAGACCCGGCTCGCCTCACGTGGGCTTGGGCTGAGCGAGAGGCACCTTGCGCTCCCGGCTCATCCAGGACCTGCGAATCGTGAGAGGAGTGAGGAGAGTGTGTTCTGGCTGCGCGTCCGACTGCGGGGAAGGCGGGTGCTTCGCCCCTCCGTCTGCTCTGCCCCTCCGTCTGCAGGGAGTCCAGGACCACGCGGGACGCGGGTGAGACACGGGTCCAGAAGCTGCCAGGATCTGTGCTGAGGGACGGTCAGAAAACGTGCTCACAGAGGTCGTGGTTGGCTCAGGACGCAGCGTGCAGCCAGCCCGATGCCCTGTTCTGGGGAGAGTGGGGACGGGGTGGGGACAGGGTGGGGACAGTGTGGATGGGGTGGGAACAGACTGGAGACGGGGTGGGAGGGGCTCTGCACTGCGGGCAGGTGAGTCAGGAGACCTGGGACCCCCCTGCTTCCATGGCGACCACGGCCTATGAATCGTGGCCATGGTCGTGTCGGGGGCCTGGAGGTGACAATGACCTTACGGGTCATCCCAGCACCAAACACAGACTGGAGCCCCAGGGAAGATGGAAAACAAGATGCAGGAACCAACATGGGACAAAAAGTGGACCCAGGCACCATCATGCCCCAAACAGGGCTAATTTCCTGAGCCCAACACCAGCGGTCTGCCCTGTAGTGAAGCCAGAATGGCCCAGGGGAGGTGGCGCCAGGACAGGGCACGGAGGGAGAAGGCGGCTGTTACCAGGGTGGGCAGGGGCAGAAGATGGCCCCAGGGCCCCGGCCCAGGACACAGCCTGGGAGACACCGAGCAGTGAGGAGCGAGCCCAGAGACCTGAGGGTGTGCAGCTGTGGTGAGTGCTGCGTGTGCTGTCTGTATGTCTCTGTGTGGCGTGTGGTGTGTGTGTGGTGTGTGTTGTGTGCATGTGTGCGTGTGTGTGTGTGTGTGTGTGTGCTACGTGCTGTGTCTGTATGTCTCTGTGTGGCGTGTGTGGTGTGTGGTGTGTGTGTGGTGTGTGGTGTGTGCATGTGTGCGTGTGTGTGTGGTGTGTGTATGTGTGATGTGCATGTATGTGTGTGTGGTGTGTGCGTGCGTGCATGTGTGTGTAGGTGCGTGTGTGTGTATGTGTGTGGTGTGCGTGTGTGTGGTGTGTGTATGTGTGGTGTGCATGTGTGTGTGGTGTGCACGTGTGTGGTGTGCGTGCATGTGTGTGTGTGTGGTGTGTGGTGTGTGTGTGGTGCGTGCTGTGCGTGCGTGTATGTGTGTGTGTGTGTGGTGTGTGATGTGTGTGTGGTGTGTGCTGTGTGCCTGTGTGCATATGTGTGTGTGTGGTGTGTGTGTATGTGTGGTGTGTGCGTGCATGCATGTGCGTGTAGGTGGTGTGTGCGTGTGTGGTGTGCGTGCATGTGTGTGTATGTGTGGTGTGTGGTGTGCGTGTATGTGTGTGGTGTGTGTTTATGTGTGTGTATGTGTGGTGTGTGGTGTGCGTGTGTGTGTGGTGTGCACGTGTGTGTGGTGTGCGTGCGTGTATGTGTGTGTGTGATGTGTGTGTGGCATGTGTTGTGTGCGTGTGTGTGTGTGGGGGGGGCGTGTGATGTGTGTCAGCGTGCAGCAGCAGCGTGGAGCCGTGTCTCAGGACGGGCAGGGCAGGAGAGCCTGTGGCCGCGCCGGTCGCTGGGCCTGAGGGGTTCCAGTTCCGCCGTGCAGCGGTGGCCATGGCGGCGGGGGACCTGGCGCCTGGCGGGGTGCTGAGTGGAGAGGAGCCGGCAGGACGAGCCACGGCCGCGGTGGGAGGTGGAGCCGGACAGGAAGGCGGGGACAGTCCCGTCTTGGGGCAGAGGGCTCGGCCCCGCGTGAACGTTCCACGGATGACGAGCGCTTGCGGCCCTGCGTGGCTCTCGTCACCCCGCGTGTCCCCTCGGCCACAGGGTGTGGCTCACGAGGAGAGGCGCAGGACGAGCGTGGGCGCGGCCCCTCCACCCCGTCTGCTCTCTCCTCCCCCAGGTCCTCTTGGTCGGAACAACCCAGCTGATCCCGACGTCCCAGCGCGGGGCCTGGCGAGGAAGGACTTCGGCCACGGTTGCCAGGTCTGCGTGCAGGAGGCCCTGGGTCAGGGTCGGGGGTCCCGGGTGTCACCTCACACCACCACATGGCGGGCCTGCTGACGGGCTGGCGGGTGTCGGCGCGGCCAGCGCCGTGGGCCCCGGCTTTCACTGAAGACCCACCTGCTCGGCCCTGCATTCTGAACTTGAGGTGCCCGGGGTGTCAGGGTGACTCTCAGATCTGATGGAGTAAATCTTCTCAGAATATCTCTGGGAGAAGGTGAGTGGGTGCGCTCGAGTCTCGACGCCTCCCGGGGGCTTGCCCTGTGTCACCTTCAGTGACAGGCTGGCTGGTCCATCTCAGGACAGAAGACTCAGCACTTGAACTTTATAAATGCCAGTTACATCGTGTCATAGATGATCTCATTGTTTCTTCTTCCGGGACACCTGTAGGACTCTGTGTCCTCAAAGTTCTCCCTTTCACCACTGTAGATGTATTCTTTTTTCCGCTGTCTGGTTCTTGGAGTATAATTTAGGGCTAAAGTCTTAAATCTCCTTGCAGTACGGACATTGCTTCACTTTTTTTCTTTGTTTCTTCTCTTACACCCTCTTCCTTTTCCTCTTCTGGAAACCCTGACAGACAGACATTGTGTCTGTGTCACTTAAATTTGCTCTCACAATTATCCCTTCCACACGTCTCTACGTCTCTGTTTCAAGATGTGCAGTAATCCCTTGATGTGACCTTCCACGTGACTGGAGTTTGATTTTTGGCAACATCTTTTCTGTTAGTTGGCCCTTCCATCTGAATGCTTTCATCTGGGAATCATGTTTCAATACCAAGCCTGCCTTTCTGGGTTCTGAACCCCTGGTGCCTTGGTCGTGTTGTACAAATGTGCTATTAGATGCTCGTGAAACCCACGCAAACTCAGGGCTGCTGCGTCCCGATGTCCACGTGGCGTCACATCCAGAGGGCCAGAGCAGATGACCAAAAGCTGCGGCCAGCAGCTGAAACCTGCTCTTAGGACAGTCCCCAAGGGGAAGTCACAGCTCACAGAAAAAAACAGTCTCAGAATATTTTTCAACGTTTCTGTCTCTTCCCACAGTAACACATTAATATCAGCTATATATTCTGTGTGCTGCTTTCTGAAGACAGTGAAGGCTGTGCACAGGGCCTTCTGACCTCAAAGTTCCACCTGTAACAGCTGTTAACATCCTTCCCCCCTCCAACACCCCCAAACACCCGACAGCCACCCTGGCCACGTCCCTCCCTTTCCCAGTGGCCCTGCCCACCTGACTGGCCGGAAGGGCCACGGTTCCCTCCCACCCCTGGAGGGCCTGTCCCTGTGGAAGGAAAAACACAGGACTCTGGAAATGTGGCCTCTCCTGCCACAGGGGAAACCTGCAGGATTTCTGGTGGATGAAAGTGTCACATGATCCCACCAGCTAAAGCTGGCTTTTCCTGCTCCCCTCTCGGTTTCCCCGGGGATGAGGACCTTTTCCTCACTGGGTCCCCCATATCCCATGAGTCTTCTGATGAGGCGTGTGCATCTGTAAACCAGCCCCCGGACTCATTGCTGCAAGTGGCCCCCAGGCCATGAGGGGCTGGTAGCTGCCCGCCCTGCGGTCATGGTGGGGGGCAGGGGGGTGCCCTTCGTTCCTCATCCAGGGGGCCACACACCCCCAAGAGCTGTTTTCCGCAGCTGTGATGTCACCGGGGCCCCGGGCGATGCTGGGCCGTGGGTCCCGCCCCCAGAGTCCCCGGGCCACGAGGGCAGGAGCCCGTGGCCTGCCATGCCCCGTCCTGTCTTGCAGATGGCGTTCTGGGCCAGGATCTCGAGGCTCCTCCTGCCAGGAACCGCGTCCAGGAGGAGCACAAAGACTGTGCCCCCCCGGCGGTCCAGGGTGAGCGGCTGGTCGCAGCCCGTCCACTGCTTGCAGATCGTGGCCTGGATCGTGTTCCTCATTCTGGTCTTCACCACCTTTGGCATCTTCATTCCCCTCCTGCCACACGAGTGGAGATACATTGCCTACAGTGTATCCTTTGACTGGGGGCATTGCTGTCATCTAAGGGGGGGCGGGGCTCCCAGAGGGGCCTCCAGCAGGCCTGGCTCCGGGCCGCCCTTGGAGGCAGTCAGACCTCTCCTCTGCCCCGGCTCCCACTGTCACAGTGCTGGAAACCCCACAGCTGTCCTCCAGGCAGCCGCTGGCTCGGGGTCTGGGCTGCAAGTGCCCACCAGTGCTGGGGCAGGGAGAGGGTGCCCAGCCGGCAGCAGGGGTGGGAGGGTCCCGGGTGGACAGAGACCCCAGGAGTGGGGGAGCCGCAGACGGGCCACGCACTTTCCCAACCATGGCTAAGCGGTCAGTCTGTGTTGTCCAAGAGGAATGATGGGTTTTAATAAGGACTTGAAGAGCTCGTGTGCCCCCGCGAGTGTCAGGTATGTGGAGCCGAGGCATTGACGTCTGTGATAACCTGGGGTGGCTGTGTTCTGGGCGAGAGGCGTCTGCTCTGAGTACTGGGGTGTGCGTCCGGGTGTGCGTCAGGGTGTGCGTCAGGGTGGCGCGGGACTCCGCCAGGAGCCCCGGCCCTCACACTGAGGGTCGCCACACGTTACAGCCAGTGGACAGGCTGGGCTGCTGCGAAGTGGGTGTTGGAACCAGCTTCTAAGAGTGGGCCCTCTGTCTCCCGGGGCCTCCCAACTCCTTATCATGGCGTCTTTCAGTTTTGAAGAAGTGGAGAGAACAGTGTGATGGACCCCAACTACCAGGTACTCAGCTGCAACAGTTAAGATTTTGCCAGTGTTGTTTCATATCTCACACACATACACTGAGTATCTTTAAAAATCCCAGACGTCATGAAATTTCACTGGAATGCCCCACCTTGCATCTGACGAAGACTTTTGTCTCCACACCACCATTCTTCTTATCTCACCTAAAATATCCCATGGGAAGTTACCAAGATTGACACTTGTCATTTTGCAGAGGTGGGGCACCCCCCTGAGCCCCAAAGGCCCCCCTGAGCCTCAGTCAGTCAGAAAAACCAGGGCATCTGCCTGGAGTGCCTCTCACTCAGGTGAGGCCCGTTTTTTGCCCCTCGAGGTCATAGAGGTAGATTTCTTTGTGATAACGTTTGCAATGATCAATTTCCTTAATAGGAAAAGAGCTCTTCAGCTTTTCTGTTTCATCTTCTGTCTGTTTTGGCAAGTCATGTTTTTCAAGAAATTTTAGTATTTTGTCTAACTCGTCAAATTTCTTGGAATAAAATTATTCGCACTATTTCCTGTTATCTGTGGGATCTGTCGTGATACCGCTCAGCAGTGGCATCAGTCTTCCTAGGGTTTATCGCTTTTATCGATTATTCAAAGAGTCAGCTTTTGGACTTTTATTTTTACTATTTATTTTCAATGTATTGTGGCTTTAATTTCCTCTTTTTCTACCTTCTTTTTTTCTTTTAAGATTGATTTTTATCTATTTATTTATTTATTTTGGCTGTGGCAGGTCTTTGCTGTGGCACGTGGGATCTTCATTGTGGCACGTGGGATCTTTCAGTTGCAACAAGTGAACTCTTAGTTGCGGCATGCGGGATCTAGCTCTCCGACCAGGGATCAAACGCAGAGTCTTACCCGCTGGACCACCAGGGAAGTTCTGTTTTTTCTACCTTCTTGAGGTGGAAACTTAGGCCATTGATTTTAGACCTTTTTTCTTTTCGTCGTATCTGAAGCTATAAGTTTCCCCGTAGGTGCAAGCACACACAGGCCTACAAACACACAGATACACACACACAAATATGCAAACACTGCACAAGTCACAAACCAGCCACACACATGGGCACCCGCTCTGTCACACACACGGGCACAGAGGCACAAAGATGAGGCCAGAGGTCCAAGCTGGTTGGGCAGGGCCGTGCTGCCTCTGAAGTTCCCAGGACCTGTCCCAGCTCTGGGGCCTCAGGCATCCCTTGGCTTTAGATGCCACCACCTCCGCGTCCTCACAGGGTTGTCCCGCTGTGCGTGTCTGAGGCTTGATCGTCTCCTCTTCTGAGGACACCAGTCCTGTGAGATCAGGACCCACCATGAGGACCTCATCTTAACTTGATCATCTGCAAAGACCCCACCTTCAAGTAAAATCAGCCACAGTTCCTGGGGTTAGGACTTCACCATCTTTTGGGGACACGGTTCAGCCTCACCTGTGGGTCTTTGCTTATGTGCTGGCTATGATGCTGTGTCTTCATTCTCTTTTGACCCAAAACTTAGCTGAGTCTTGGCCCTTGGAGGCTTTTTGAGTGTCCCCGGGTGCTTTGTCCAGTAGCCACCGTGAGCGCTTAGCTGCTTTGCGCACAGCAAGGAGCCCCGGGGTCGAGTGCACCCCGTCCCACATGGACGCCATTTCTTCCCAGAGTCCTGGCCCCCTGGTGGGCCCCTTGCCTCTGGGTGCTCAGCACCGAGTCTGTGTGGCCCCCTCCTGCCTGTCCCAAGCGGTGGATGCAGGATGGCGTCCCAGTCTGTTCAGAGCTCAGACGACCTTCAGGACATGTTTTCTGGTCCAGTTTCCTGCCCCCCAGACCCGCCACTGCCCCAGCGATGTTCCTCAGGCCACGGCAGCAGCACTTGGGCGCCATGCTCTGGCCACTAGGGAGCGCCAGCGTCACTCGGCGCCTGCAGGGACCCAGGAGCAGGGAGGGCAGGGTCCCGGGTCAGGGCCGCGCGATTTCAGGAAGCCGTGTGGCATTCCGTGGGCCCGGTGGAGACAGGGAAGCGTCAGCAAGGCTGCAGGAGCAGCGTGGGGGTCACCGCGCAGGATCCTGGCCGCCCTCGGCGTGCGGAAAGCACTGGGCGGGGTGGGGCTCCTCTGGGACCCAGGCAGCGGTGGGGCGGCTCCGCGGGGGCCCCGCCCTCCCGCTGCAGGACCGGCGAGGCAGCCGTGTGACAGGGCGGGCATCCTGGGCTGGCGCCCGGTGCTGTTTGTTTACTGAACAAAGATAGTTGCTAGGGGACCGCTGCGTCCTCAGAACAGCTCGGGGGCCCTGCTTTGCAGGGGAAGTGAGAAGGCAGACCGGGCTCTTTT
Organism: Globicephala melas; assembly: GCF_963455315.2. Classification (NCBI taxonomy): domain Eukaryota; kingdom Metazoa; phylum Chordata; class Mammalia; order Artiodactyla; family Delphinidae; genus Globicephala; species Globicephala melas. The sequence goes on along the minus strand of NC_083316.1, from coordinate 407,934 downwards.
TATTATTTACTTGAACCTAAGACGCTCCTGAGATAAAATTACATCGAAAGTGAAAGCTGGCAGCTTGAGGGCGCGCCACCCCGCCTGTAGCACCTTCTCTTCTGGGGGCTCAGTGACGGCCACTGAGTGTGTGAACGACAGCGGGAATGGCCGGGTCGTCTCTGGCAAACCAGACGCGGGCAGGCAGGTGGGCCCACGCGTGTACCTGTGGCAGACGCGTGACGTCTGAGGGGCCGTGGCAGCTTGGCCCACCGCGTCTGGGTCTCGGGATCCCCCGGGCACCTGCAGGTTTAGGGGCTCCGCAGGGCTGCCTGTCAGGCTTGGGTTGGGCCCCCGGGCACCTCCACACTGAGGCTGAGGGTCTGAGCGTGGGCTGCCGTCCCCCCGCTCTCCCTGGCGGCGGTCTCGTGTGGAGCCGAGTGTGGACGTGCAGACAGAACCCACGGGCCACACTGGGCTCCAGCCTCCCAGCTGCCCTCCTGGCCCCCGCCCCCCGGCGTCTGATGGGGACAGTCCTACTCTAGCTCCGCAGAGCAGGGCCGCACCTGGGCCGCAGTGCGACTTCCTGCCACATCTCCTGTCCCGGGCCGTGCCCCCGCCTGTGTCCTGCGCTCAGGACACGCTCCCGTCGCCTCAGCAGCCACACACACAGTGCTGCGTCAGCTGTGCCTCAGGCCTCGGGAAGCGGGCGTAGGGGCACCAGCGAGCCCGGACCATGCTGGCATCTCCAGACGGGACCGTGCAGGCTGGCCGCTGACCACCTGCCCACTGCCCCACACCCTGCACAGGAGCGTGGCTCAGTCTGCTGGACGGCAGGGGCAGGGAGGTCCAGGCCACAGGAAGGGCGTCCCTGTGTGGCACTGAGGGATCCGGTCAGTCCCGTTCCCTGTGTAGGTCCCCCGGCCTGGCTGGTCCTCGGCGCTCTCGCCCTCACCGTGGTCTCTGCGCCCCCGGCTGGGCCGGGCCTCTGTTGCCCCACGCCTGGCACCCAGGGCCCTGGGTGTGCACTGGAGGCTGGAGGACAAGGGAGACCAAGCAGCTTTGGCCAGACCAGCCCCCCACTGAGGCTCGCCGTGCAGCGGGGATGCTTGGTCCAGGCAGGAGCGCGCCTGTGAGCACACGCCGCAGAGCCCCAGGGCGGCTCCACTGAGGCTGAGCATTACAGGCAGGGCCAGCAGGCCGTGGACCCCGACGGCGGTGCAGCCTGGGAAGGACCCCAGAAGAGGGGCCTCCTTGCTCAGAGTCTGCACTGCCGGTGGGCCTCCGTACAGGCACCGTAGACCCTGTGCACATGTGGCCTTGCCACGAGACCCTGTGGGTGGGCGGAGAGAGGCATCTCCCCACCACGTCCAGGCCGCCCTCGCAGGAGCTGGACCTGTGAACCCGAACCCTCCCGGCTCAGAACCTTTCTGGGAAGCAGGGCAGGGCTGATGGGGAGGCCAGGCCGACACTTCCTCCCCTCTGTTTGGTTTCCATGGGGACAGTGTGTCAGTCCCTGAAGAGGAGGTGGAGAGGGTGGGATGTGAGGAACTGATTTTACCCTGCGAGCCCTGGAGGGCGTGGGCCTGGGGGTTCCTGGCTAGGGGAGAGAACGAGACAGAGACAGACAGACAGACGGCCCCGGCCCACTCACCACAAAGGCTCCCTGGGGGTATTGGAGCCCTCCCTCCTTCTCCTGGTGGCGCACGTGCTCAGTGTGGCCTCCCTGCCCCAAGGAGCTCCACCACCCGGCTTCGGCCCCAGGCTTGGTGCCCGCAGACGCACACAGGCCTCTCCCGCCGTCCCAGCGAAGCTCCGCTGGGGTTGCGGGGCCACGGCCTCCAGCGGGCCCTGCTCTGTCCCTCAAGGACAAAGGACTCGGGTGGGTTATGCTGGGCACGCCGGTGCCAGAGGGGCCGCTCCCGTTCCCGGCCAGGCACAGGCTCCCGTGGCTGCCTGGGGCCTGGACACCTGGCCGCCCGGAGCAGAGGCCCCTCACGCGTGCCGCGCAGGCCAAGCTGTCCCTTGACTCACCCCAGGTGACCGGCGGGATTTGCCTCTTCCACCTCTTGGTCCACCTGATTGTTCTTTCCATCGATCCGGCCGACGCCAACGTCCGCCTCAAGAAGAACTACTCACGGACGGTGCCAACCTTCGACCGGTCCAAACACGCACATGTCATCCAGAGGCAGTATTGTTACCTGTGCGAGGTCACCGTGTGAGTGCCCGGCCGTGTGAGGGGCCCCCCGCGCCGTTCCGCGGGGGTGGGCTGGGCTCAGGCGCACCTGGTCCCCAGCAGCCGACGGGCGCCGCCCCTTTTGCAGAGAAGCAGGGGCCCCGACACACAGCCCCCGCCAGGCCGGGGCAGGAGCGCTGTAGCCTTAGGTCTCACACAGGCCTCTGCCCCCGACCGGATCACAGCCCGGGGCTGCTCAGGGCCCCAGGGGTGTCAGTAGGCGGCCAGGAGGGATCTGACTCAGCCTCCGGGCCTCAGGCCCTGGCGCCTTGTGGCCGCCGCGCCCGCCCGGGCAGGCACCCACCGTGTGGGGTTGGCCCTGTAGGCAGACAGGGGCTCTGACAGGCTGCCCCCTCCCAACCTTCTTTCCAGGACTGTGAAAGCCAAGCATTGTAGCACCTGCAACAAGTGTGTCTCAGGCTTCGACCATCACTGCAAGTGGCTTAACAACTGCGTGGGGAGCAGGAATTACTGGTGAGGGTTCTCCCCACCCGGGACGTCGGGCCTGGGGCGGCGCTCCCCCCTCCTCCGGGACGTGCCCCCTTAAGGGGCCTCCTAACTGGCCGAGCACCTCAAGGTCCACCTGCCATGGGGATGGGTGAGAGGTGTGGCCCTGCCGTGCAGAGCACAGGGCGGGCCGCAGGTCCCGACGGCGGCGCCGAGCGCGCAGAGCTGGCTGAGAGGGCTCTCCTGGCGGGCGCCTCCCCATGTCCACCGGGCAGGGTCGGCAGGACGGGGGGTGGGGGGGCCTGTGCGGGGTTATCCGGGGCGTTGGGGGAGGACCTCAGGGCAGGCGTAAGGGGACTTCAGGTGAACTACAGACACTGTTTAACACTGAAAATGTTAAAGGTATAACAGCGGAAAGACTAAAGGAGGGCGTTTTAGTGGAACCGTATTCCAGGAGTTGCCACCCAGGCTTTATTTGTTCTGACGGGAAGACCGTTCTCCGTGTCTTTTGTGTGCAGAGCGCAGCAGTGATTTGGGTCTAAAACCGAAGCACGCGGCCCTGACGGGTGTGCCTTTCGAAGGCAGTGTGGCTCCGCCCCTCGGCGCTGGCATCAGTACCCCGGCCGCCACGCCCTTGGCGGTGGCTGGGAGGGAGCCGGGTCTGAACCAGGGCGCCCGGGAGGGGCCGGCTTGGACCAGTCGCACCCTGTGTCTGAGCCTCCGTCTCCCTCTTGCTAGCGTTAGGGTTAGGGCCCTCCTCAGGCCTCCTGTAGGACCGAGTGAGATCTCAGGTGCGTGTTGTGGAGCCGTGGGTCTGTGCAGTCACCCCGAGAGCAGGAGAGAGCAGCCCAAAGGCCGGGAGCCAGAGGGGGAAGGGCCGCGGGACGGTGGCCGGGGCACACCCTCAGCAGGGGCGACCCCGGGTCGCGCATGCTGCCCTGGGCCCCGGCACGCGTGCCGCCTGGCTCCCGGGCCCGGGCTGTGCAGCCGCCCGAGCAGGCTCTCCTCCCACAGGTACTTCTTCGCCTCCGTGGCCTCAGCTGCGGCCGGACTGCTGTGCATGGTCGCCACGCTGCTGTACATCTTCACCCAGTACTTCATCAACCCCGCCGGGCTGCGCACCGACCCACACTATAGGAGTATGCGCTGCCCTGCGCCCGGGCCGGGCCTCCCCTCCCGCCACCTTCCCTTTGGGGGGCCACGTAGGGCAGCCCGGGGTCGAGCACCTGTCCAGGCTGAGTTGTGGGGTGAAGACGCTTGAGCTGGGATTCGGTCTTCACTGGCCGGCACACGACCCTTCTCTGTTTTTCTTCACTTAATTGTTGGAAGCTGCATGGCTGTGGTGTCAGGTCCCCTTGGGTCACAGAGGACTGTATCCTGGAAATGCCCCAGGTGGTGGCTCTGACCTTCCAGCTCTAGTTAGAGTGGGGAGGGCCCAGCGGGGCAGCGCAGTGGACGCTGGGGTCAGGCTCTGTGACCTGGGCACCTAGTTACCCTCTCCCAGCCTTACCTTTCAGATCCATAAAGTGGGTCATGATACCCACCGCAGTCAGGAGGGCCTGCAAGGGTACATAGCTCAGGCAGAGCACACCTGGGCAAGGAGGAAGGGCTCACCTGGGCAGGGAGGGGCTCATCTGGGCAGGGAGGGGCTCACCTGGGCGGGGGAGGTGCTCACCTGGGCAGGGAGGGGCTCACCTGGGCGGGGGAGGGGCTCACCTGGGCGGGGGGGGGGGGCTCACCTTGGCAGGGGAGGGGCTCACCTGGGCAGGGAGGGGCTCACCTGGGCAGGGGAGGGGCTCACCTGGGCAGGGAGGGGCTCACCTGGGCAGGGGAGGTGCTCACCTGGGCGGGGGAGGGGCTCACCTGGGCGGGGGAGGGGCTCACCTGGGCAGGGAGGGGCTCACCTGGGCAGGGACGGGCTCACCTGGGCAGGGGAGGTGCTCACCTGGGCAGGGAGGTGCTCACCTGGGCAGGGAGGGGCTCACCTGGGCAGGGAGGGGCTCACCTGGGCAGGGAGTCACTCCCTCGGGCTGGTGTTCCCTCCCCCACTGCCAAGCTCTGTCCCCAGGTACTCACCTGATGAGAGGTGCTACCTTGTCCGCAGGAGCTGGACGCGTGTGCCTCTCCCCCTCTCCACAGGTATCTCCGACCAGAACACGTGGCTCCTGCTCCTTCCGCTTTTCCCCGTGAGGACGAGCACGCCGGTCTTCCTGGGCATCGGGGCGCTGACGCTGCTGCTTGAGCTCATCAGCCTGCTGCTGCTCGGTCACCTGCTCCTTTTACACCTCTACTTGAGTGCGTTCCCCCCCGTGTTGGCCAACCTTGGCCCTGTGTTCACGTGGGTCCCCGGGCAGGCAGCCTCCGCCAGAAACAAGCTCAGAGCACAAAGGACAAGGGACAGGAAGAGAAGAAACACCCCACGAGGGGCAGAGGGCTGAGTCCTATTCCAAGGCCCGCGGAAAAGATAAAGGAGGTTCAAAAAGTGGTCAGTTAAGGTGTTCAGAGATAGAAAGGAATAGAATCTATGAGGCAGGAACAGGACACTGTGGGAAAGAACAGGGAGATTTAGAAAAGCAAAAACCAGAAATCCTAACAATGAAGAGCATTGAACTCGGCGACGGGGTCTCCACTCACCAAACTCGCTTGAGGGAGAACGGGTGGTTTTCTCGTGTCCACACGGCAGCTGCCCGGGGCAGGCTCCATCTGCCTTTAAAATGAGGGGAGGAGGCCTGTCCTGCACCCTGTGAAGCCTTTGTTTGGAAGTCACAAGCATCACCAGCCTCTGCGGCCCCGAGGAAGGCGAGGGGCAAGCCCCAGAGGGCTCCCCCAGCTCCTGCGTGCACGGCGGGGCCCGCAGGGCCCTGGGCTCGGGGCCGGGGTGCGTGTCGGGGGCCGCTGCGTCTGTCCAGGCGGAGCGCGCCCAAGCGCTGCTCTGTGCGCTTCTGCAGCTGTTGGGGATGCGGTGAGTCCGCAGGAGCGAGGAGGGGCCTGGAGAAGTCAAGCCCACAGGACTTGGTGGCCGGCTAGACATGTAAGGACAGGAGTGTCCAGGGGCTAGTGATGCCACCGTCACCGAGGGTGAGGACACACAGGAGGCCTGTACAGGGGGAGACATGCTGGACTCAGGACCGAGTGGGTTTATTTTAGGGTCTTTGAACCTCCAAGAATGGATTTCCAGGAAAACGTCGGGATTTAGCTATTGTTAGTTACAGTAAAAGTACCCTAGAACGCATCTGCTTAACACTCTTGCGACCTCTCAGTTTCTGCGGGGTCAGACTCAGCGCAGTGGCGAGTCAGCATTCAGTCCAGGCTCAGCGCAGTGGCGAGCGCTCAGCATGCGATCGAGTGAAACCCTCAGGCTGGAGGCTCAAGGAAGAGCCGGGCGCCGCAAGTGGGAGAGAAAGCGCCGTGGAAGGTGCTGAGGAAGAGGATCCTCCGGCTGCCCGAGCCGGCGGGTGGGCACTGCAAGGCGGTGGACACAGGTGGACCTTCCCCAGCGCGCTGGGCTCCGGCCGCAGCTCCCAGGCCGCGGGGTGCGTGGGGCTCTGCGTCCGTGTCCCCTCCTCCGCTTCATCACTGCGGTCCGATCACCACACCTCACGCCAAGTGCAGTCAGAAGAGGGAGGGCGCCAGAGGCATGCCGGGCATCTCACAGTCTGGATTTGGTGGTGGTTGTGCAAACCCACACAGAAGAATGAATATTTTCATGAGAATACAAACAGGGTCAAGTTTACATCCTCAAAGTGTGACACAGGTTCTGAGGGAACGTGTGCAGTTAATCAAGAAAGATAAGGCAAACGAAGCGAAAGCCCTCGTAGGAGCCCCCAGGGAAGGGGGCGGGGAAGGCGTCCTGAGCCTCGGGCCCCCGCGGGGCAGCAGCCGAGCGGGCCTCGTGGGCCCTCGTGGGGCCTCGTGGGCCCTAGTGGGCCCTCGTGGGGCCTCGTGGGGCCTCGTGGGCCCTTGCGGGGGCCTTGCGGGGCCCTTGTGGGCCCTCGTGGGCCCTAGTGGGCCCTTGTGGGGCCTCGTGGGGCCTCGTGGGCCCTAGTGGGCCCTCGTGGGGCCTCGTGGGGCCTCGTGGGCCCTTGCGGGGGCCTTGCAGGGCCCTTGTGGGCCCTTGTGGGGCCTTGTGGGGCCTCGTGGGCCCTAGTGGGCCCTCGTGGGGCCTCGTGGGCCCTCATGGCACCTCGTGGGCCCTTGCGGGGGCCTCGTGGGGCCTCGTGAGGCCTCGTGGGCCCTAGTGGGCCCTTGTGGGGCCTCGTGGGGCCTCGTGGGCCCTAGTGGGCCCTTGTGGGGCCTCATGGCACCTCGTGGGCCCTTGCGGGGGCCTTGTGGGGCCTTGTGGGCCCTTGTAGGGCCTTGTGGGGCCTTGTAAGGGCAGGCAGCCCTCCGTCTGCTCCTCGAGCGGCAAATAGGCTTCTGTGGGTGGCCCTTTTCACTTTTCAGAAATGATGGTCAACCCTCTGTTCTCACGTTTGTTAGTTTTCAGGGAACGTTTGGCCCCTCCGCGAAGGCACACGAGTGAAGCGGGCACAGAGCATGCTTTCGTTAATAGTGCTTTTCTATTGACAAACATGTTTGAGAGTTTCTTCTAACAACCTGGGGTCCTTCCGCCACGTGTGAGAGCTGGTGTCTCACCTTAATTAAAACGGAGCTGGGCTCAGCACTCCCCCGTCCACCTTGGCTTTACGGGCCTGTGAGGGACGCAGGGCTCCCCTGCCCGGGACAGGGCTGGTAGGCCACTGCTGGCCGCGGCCCAAGGCCAGCCGGGCTTGGAGTGGCCTGGGAACCAGCCCCCAACGCCCCGGACCACGGAGGGCGGGCGCTCTGCAGCTGATGGAGGGTGACTCTGCCCCTTGCCTCCTTCCTCCTTTCTAGGGGCCAAGAGGTTGAGCATGTTTGAGTACATAATGCAAAACAACAAACTGCAGCGCTCGAAGCCCCCGGCGGTGAAGAGAGATGTGACCCCACCAAGAAAAGGGTTGTTACAGGTACTGGACGTCTCTCTGCTTCACCATCCCGGTGGATGCAGGGCTGCGGCAAGACCCAAGGTCACCTTGCAGCTAGGACCACTTAGCCACAGTCCTTCGCTTCTGTGCTGGCATGTGTGGGGGGCTGTATGTGCATGTGAGTGAGTTTGGCATGTAGTGTGCGTGTGTGTGTTGTGTCATTTCCGAGCTCACTCTCCACAAGTGAGGCGACTCCTTTCAGGCCGCCCGTTTCTGCAGCTGCTGCTCATCAAAGTTAACATTCACTCTTCAAAGGACACCATTAAGAAAATGAAAATATAAGCCACAGACACAAATAATTATTTGCAAATCATATACTTGCACCCAGAAAATGTATAGAACTTTCAAAACTCAATTATAAGAAAATCGACCCAGATTTTTAAATGGGCAAAAGATTTGAACACACTGCACCAAAGGGCATCTATGGGTGGCAGATGAAAGAGGGTCAACATAATTCATCGTTAAGGAAACACAAAACCACAGTGAGACATCACACGTGTCCATTAGAGTGGCCATAATCAAAGAGCCCAGCCGCAGGTGTCGGCGAGGCTGTAGGTGGCGAGCTCACACATTGCTGGTGGGGATGTGAAACTACAGCACTTTGTGAAGAGGTTTGGCATTTTCTTAAAAAGTGAAATACATACGTCTCAGTGACCCAGTCACCCCACTCCCTGTCTCTTGCCAAAGAGAAGTGGAAACGCGCACACATGTGTAAGGGTGCGGGGAAGGGTGCCCCCCTCCCCTCCTGTGAGGTCCCTTCCCAGGACCCAGGAGACTCTGAGGTACCACTGCTCCAAATCGACTGAAAGTGTCAACAACTTGCTTTCGTTTTATGACTTTCCTCTATGTCCCGCAACAGCTGGATAACTACCTGAGATCACCTGCGCAGGGGTAAGTCGTCATCTGCCTAGAGCAGCTATATTCTCCTCTTAACGGCTTGCTTTAAAATGTCTTTCTTAGCCCAAGGAACGTCCTCCATATGCTTTCCTAATATTTTCGTGGTTTTTACTTGCTTTCTTTACACTTGGTTTTGAAACCATCTTCTATTTATTTTTGTATTTACTGAAATAGCCAAGGTATTTTATTACAGCATAGCTGTTGGTTGCCACCTCATTAATGAAATGGTCCACTTTTCCTCATCAAATCGAAAGGCCGTTTTCCTGATACCCCGAGCTTCTGCAGACTCTGGGCTTGTCTGCTTCTGGACACCAGTCTGTCCCTCTGCTGAGTGTACTCAGGACACTGTGCTGTTTTAACGATAGGACTTCATTTAGCTGCCTTTTGATATCTAGTAGGTGAATGCCTCTCTTAAGATTTTTGTTTTTCATTATTTTGACAATTCTTTCCTGTATTTATTTTTCCATATAAACTTGAAGATCATTTGTGCAGTTCCAAGAAACCTGGAGTTTGAACTGGAGTTACGTTAGGTGTGCACTTTATGTGGGTGGGACAAAGGCTGCCTCCCCACCTTCACAGCTCAGCGTCTGTGTGGGGAGCAAACCAGGAAGCCAGTCTGCGGGTGGGGAGGTGGGCTGGTAGTGCCGGGCACACCCTAGTAGGCTCCTTCTTCCCGGAAACCTGCAGGGGAAGCTCCAGTGTCCCTGGCAGGGAAGACTGGCCCCGGGGTCCTGGAGGGCTTCACGTCTCCCTTGCCGCAGCTCAACTGGCAGAGAGACTCAGAAAAGGAGAAGGGCACCATTAGTCAATTCCCCCAAAGCTGAGAATTGCTGCAGAGTTTTGCTTAGTTTAATAATCAGGGCATTATAGTTTAGTGTGAAAGAACATTCCTTTTCAAATAGCCCACTATTTTTTTTCTTCTAAATTTATTAGAAACCTGATTGGCACTAGTATTGTGAAAATCTAAGTCATTTTGAATTTCACTTTCAAGTGTCTATGGTTCTTTAAAAAAAAATCTAAGAATATTTTTTCTTTTATTGCTTTCTGGCAAGAATGGTAGAAACCTAACTGGAATCAGCATGGTAAGCTTAACTCTAAAACCAAACCTAAACAAGACAAAAACCTAGTTTTTTTTCAAATTGCCTTATCAATGCATATTCATTATAGAAAATTTGGAAACTGCAAAACTTCCCAGTGTAAATACGAACATCCCTTCTTGCCCCCTCCGCCAAGCGCCACTGTTGGCATTTGATTAGCATCTTTTAGGTTCTTCCTTTTAAATATTTTTTGAGTGCATTATATACATGATGGGTTTTTTCTTTTTCTTTTTTTTTTTGCGGTACGCGGGCCTCTCACTGTTGTGGCCTCTCCCGTTGCGGAGCACAGGCTCCGGACGCGCGGGCTTAGCGGCCATGGCTCACGGGCCCAGCCGCTCCGCGGCATGTGGGACCTTCCCGGACCGGGGCACGAACCCGTGTCCCCTGCATCGGCAGGCGGACTCTCAACCACTGCACCACCAGGGAAGCCCATGATGGGTTTTTTTCTAAAATTATAATCATATTGTAGAACTCTTTAGAAGTCTTTTTTAAAAACTCCATATGTTGTGAACATTGTTAACAGAAAAAATGATGATTTTTATGAATGTAAATCATGCCATCTTTGGAATGTACTGTCTTCCTCATTTTTGGAATACTATTCTTTATTTTCAATCTGATCTTTACTTCTGCATCCCTTTATTGAAAGGGTTGATTGTGCGAGAAGTGTGATACAACAAAATACAAGTTTACAAGCCCTCCAGACCCAATGGGCAATAAAACACCAATGACCTTTTTTTGCTGCAGAAATGTTCCTGGGGTGACCTGGGAGTCAACCTAACAGTTGACGAGTAGACACAGCCCGATTTGGGGGAAAGTTTGCTGGAGTAGGTCCTAGAAACCCGGGAATATGTTTAAATCACAAGACACTGAAGTGTCTCACAGGCGTGTTTTGGTGGAAAACACTGTGGGACTTTGTAAAGTGTGTCTCTAGTAGCAGTTATCAGACCAGTTTACTGGGAGTGCTTCTTCTCTTCCGGACTGTCTGCCTGCCGTGGAACAGTACATAGAATGGATTATAGCGATAGAAATTGCCCAGCTAGGATGAACATACAAGTGGGGGCAGGACCACACACAGGCAGACACTTCCTGTCTGATTTTAGAGGCGTGGCCTCTGCCAGTTCCCATTGCTACACAGCAAATCCCCACAGACTTAGTGGCAAAGACGACGCGTGAACTCTCGGTTCCCGCAGTCACACGCCTGCGGGCGCATCGGGCTCTGCTTGGCATTTCACACGGAGCCGCCAGGGCTGCTGGGGCAGCGTCCTCTGCAGACGGTGGGTCTGGAATGTTGACAGAGCCCGTCCCGTCCTCACGCTCCATCTCTAAGTCGGTAGCGGAGGGCCGAGTCCTCCTCGTGCTTCAAACCTCCCCGACTTCCCTCTTCCATGTTCCTCAGTTTGTGGAGGTCCGTGTGATGACACTGACCTACCTGGGCATCAAAGACAAGCCTCCCTATTCGTTCCCTGGAGCCTCTGCGGGAAAGTGCCACAGAGTGGCAATGTTGTGGCCTGGAAGCGCGTCACTGTGCGCTAGTAAAGAGCTCCTGCACCGCTGCTGCTCACAAACTGGCAAGTGTAGCTGTCCAGGGGGGCTCAGTGGGGCGAAGCCCGCCTTCCTGGCATCCCACCGGCAAGCAGTCGTGGTCCTTTACACGCACAGCCCCTGCAGGCTGTTTTACATCGAGCGTTCCCATGGCCTCCCAGGGCTGCTGCTCTAAGGAGGAAACGGCAGCGTTGACGCTGGTGTGAGGCTTTGCAGCCTTACCCGCCCCGCATGCGCTCCTGCCCCCAGCCAGCTCCCTCCTCGCTGACCTCCGTCTTCCCTCCCCCTGCCCCATCCTAGCAGCAAGAAGCCCAAGGAGTTCCTGCCAACTTCCATGCACCTGAGTCTGTGCTCCGCCACCGTAAAGCCAGAGGACACGTCGTCATCAACGGTAAGCCCACGGCCACCAGCGTGAGACTCACCACGGGGGTCAGAGCCGAAGGTGGGTCTAAGGCCCTCCAAGAGTGAGGGCAGAGCAGTATTTGGAATTGCTTGTTTGATGAATTGAAGCATTGATGTGGTTCCCAGGGGTGCCCCTCACATGGGGACAAAGGTAGGTGAGGAATAGAAGAGAAAGTGGGGGACAAACTAACTGTGGGGCTCGCATTGTGTGTGTGAGTCTGTGTGTGTGATGCGTGTGTGATGTGTGTGATGTGTGTGTGTGATGTGTGAGTGATGTGTGAGTGTGATGTGTTTGGGTTATGTGTGTGTATGATGTGTGTGTGTGATGTGTGAGTGTGATGTGTGTGATGTGTGAGTGTGATGTGTGTGTGTGATGTGTGAGTATGGTGCACGTGTGATGTGTGTGTGATGTGTGTGATGTTTGTGTGATGTGTGTGATGTTTGTGTGATGTGTTTGTGTTATGTGTGTGTGTGATGTGTGAGTATGATGCATGTGTGATGTGTGTGTGATGTGTGTGATGTTTGTGTTATGTGTGTGTATGATGTGTGTGTGTGATGTGTGTGATGTGTTTGTGTTATGTGTGTGTGATATGTGAGTGTGATGTGTGTGATTGTGATGTGTTTGGGTTATGTGTGTGTATGATGTGTGTGTGTATGATGTGTGTGTGTGATGTGTGTGTGTGATGTGTGAGTGTGATGTGTGTGATGTGTTTGTGTGTATGATGTGTGTGTGATGTGTGAGTGTGATGCATGTGTGATGTGTGTGTGATGTGTGTGATGTGTTATGTGTGTATGATGTGTGTGTGTGATGTGTATGATGCACGTGTGATGTGTGTGTGTGATGTTTGTGTTATGTGTGTGTATGATGTGTGTGGGTGTGATGTGATGCACGTGTGATGTGTGTGTGTGATGTGTGTGATGTTTGTGTTATGTGTGTGTGTGATGTGTGAGTGTGATGCGTGTGTGTGACGTGTGTGTGATATGTGAGTGTGATGTGTGAGTGTGATGTGTTTGTGTGATGTGTGTGATGTGTGTGTGATGTGTGAGTGTGATGCATGTGTGATGTGTGTGTGTGATGTGTGAGTGTGATGTGTGTGTGGCGTGTGTGATGTGTGTGTGATGTGTGTGATGTGTGTGTGTGATGTGTGAGTATGATGCATGTGTGATTTGTGTGTGTAATGTGTGAGTGTGATGTGTGTGATGTGTTTGGGTTATGTGTGTGTGATGTGTGTGTGATGTGTGTGTGATGTGTATGATGTGTGTGTGTGTGATGTGTATGATGTGTGTGTGTGATGTGTGAGTGTGATGTGTGTGTGGCGTGTGTGATGTGTGTGTGTGATGTTTGGGTTGTGTGTGTATGATGTGTGTGTGTGATGTGTGTGTGTAATGTGTGAGTGTGATGTGTGTGATGTGTTTGGGTTGTGTGTGTGTGATGTGTGTGTGTGTGATGTGTGTGTTATGTGTATGATGTGTGTGTGTGATGTGTGTGTGATGTGTGTGTTATGTGTGTGTGTGATGTGTGTGTGTGATGTGTGTGTGATGTGTGTGTGTGATGTGTGTGTGATGTGTATGATGTGTGTGTGTGATGTGTGTGTGATGTGTGAGTGTGATGTGTGTGTGTGATGTGTGTGTGATGTGTGTGATGTGTGTGTGTGATGTGTGAGTATGATGCATGTGTGATGTGTGTGTGTAATGTGTGAGTGTGATGTGTGTGATGTGTTTGGGTTATGTGTGTGTGATGTGTGTGTGTGATGTGTGTGTTATGTGTATGATGTGTGTGTGTGATGTGTGTGTTATGTGTGTGTGTGATGTGTGTGATGTGTGTGTGATGTGTGAGTATGATGCATGTGTGATGTGTGTGTGTGATGTGTGTGTGATGTGTGTGATGTGTGTGTGATGTGTGTGTGATGTGTGTGTGTGATGTGTGAGTGTGATGTGTGTGATGTGTTTGGGTTATGTGTGTGTGATGTGTGTGTGATGTGTGTGTTATGTGTATGATGTGTGTGTGTGATGTGTGTGTGATGTGTGTGTTATGTGTGTGTGATGTGTGTGTGATGTGTGTGTTATGTGTATGATGTGTGTGTGTAATGTGTGAGTGTGATGTGTTTGGGTTATGTGTGTGTGATGTGTGTGTGATGTGTGTGTGTGATGTGTGTGTGATGTGTGTGTTATGTGTATGATGTGTGTGTGATGTGTGTGTGATGTGTGTGTTATGTGTGTGTGTGATGTGTGTGTGATGTGTGTGTGATGTGTGTGTGATGTGTATGATGTGTGTGTGTGATGTGTGTGTGATGTGTGAGTGTGATGTGTGTGTGGTGTGTGTGTGATGTGTGTGTGTGATGTGTGTGTGTGATGTGTGTGTGATGTGTGAGTGTGATGTGTGTGTGATGTGTGTGATGTGTGTGATGTGTGTGTGATGTGTGTGTGATGTGTGTGTGTGATGTGTGATGTGTGTGTGTGATGTGAGTGTGATGTGTGTGATGTGTTTGGGTTATGTGTGTGTGATGTGTGTGTGATGTGTGTGTTATGTGTATGATGTGTGTGTGTGATGTGTGTGTGTGATGTGTGTGTTATGTGTGTGTGTGTGATGTGTGTGTGATGTGTGTGATGTGTGTGTGATGTGTATGATGTGTGTGTGTAATGTGTGAGTGTGATGTGTTTGGGTTATGTGTGTGATGTGTGTGATGTGTGTGTGTGATGTGTGTGTGTGATGTGTGTGTTATGTGTATGATGTGTGTGTGTGATGTGTGTGTGATGTGTGTGTTATGTGTGTGTGTGATGTGTGTGTGATGTGTGTGTGTGTGATGTGTGTGTGATGTGTATGATGTGTGTGTGTGATGTGTGTGTGATGTGTGAGTGTGATGTGTGTGTGATGTGTGTGTGTGATGTGTGTGTGTGATGTGTGTGTGATGTGTGTGTGATGTGTGTGTGTGATGTGAGTGTGATGTGTGTGGTGTGTGTGTATGATGTGTGATGTGTATGACGCATGTGTGATGCGTGTGTGTGACGTGTGTGTGATGTGTGAGCGTGCTATATCATTTCCATAACTTCACAGGATCAAGCCTGCAGGGCTGGCTCATTGTAGGCCCCCCCAGAGGTCGGATGCTCTGGGGGTGTCTGGTGGGCTACTTGTGAGCAGGCATTGCTACTCTGCCAGTTTCTGAAGGTTGCTGGTGACTTTATTTTCTCTGTGGAGGAGCTTCGTCTCACCACAAACTCTGAAGGGCGTCAGAGAAGGGGGATCCTTGTCATAATTTAGAAATAGCAAGAGGGTCCGCACCCACCTTTAGCAGCAGTGAGGTTGTCATCACTCCTTTTCCTTGCTTGCACTTGCGCTAGCAACTTCTACTAGAGGTTCGGAAGCACGTTTCGTGGAAACTATCATCCTGCCCACCCCCCCAGACTCAACCACCAAAGGTGAACTTCACTGCAAGCCAGGAGCAGGCGTCCGTGGGTTTTTCTTTGCTGTCATTGAAGCCAGGGTGACCCTATGTTCCAGTTTGCCTGTGACAGTCCCATTTGACACCTGCTGCCAGTCCTGACCATGTGGTCACCACTCTGACGGACACTTGTCATTGATCGTTATGTTAAATCTCACTAAGAGTCTCCTGGACACATTATTATATCCATTTGGTGGCCAACAGGAGAGAACGAGGCCAAGCTCAACGCGTAAGAGCAGGCAGATCTTCTAAGACTCTGAGATTTGAAACCTTTCTCTCTCCTGCACTGGAGAACACATTATCTTTGGCATTTAAGAACATGAAATACCAAATTACCAATGCACAGGTGACTTTCTAATGCAAAAATATAACATTATGGGTTTGGGTCTCTTACACTTTTCTATACTTAATTGTAAGTGTTCTAAGGTTGAAATGTGCTTTATTATTTAAGGAAGGGATTTACCATTCTACTTAGTTGGTACAAATTACCAAAACCGATTCAAGAAGAAATGGAACATTCAGATGGTCATATAACAAGTAAAGACACTGAACTAGGGGGCTTCCCTGGTGGCGCAATGGTTGAGAGTCTGCCTGCCAATGCAGGGGACATGGGTTCAAGCCCTGGTCCGGGAAGATCCCACATGCGGTGGAGCAACTAGGCCCGTGAGCCACAACTACTGAGCCTGCGCATCTGGAGCCTGTGCTCCGCAACAAGAGAGGCCACGACAGTGAGAGGCCCGCGCACCGCAATGAAGAGTGGCCCCCGCTTGCCACAACTAGAGAAAGCCCTCGCACAGAAACGAAGACCCAACACAGCCAAAAATAAAAATAAATAAATTAAAAGAAGGCTCAACATTTAAAAAAAAAGAAAAGAAAGAAAGAAAAAAAAGACACTGAACTAGTAATTTTAAATTCTCCACAAAGAAAATCCTAGGCCCTAATGGCCTCATTGATGAATTCTGTTATTTTAAGGGGAAAAAAACCCCAAATCAATTATGCACAAACTTTCAGAAAATAGAGGAGGAAAAAATACTTCCCAACTCATTTCTGTGAGGCTAGTACATAATACTAAAGCCAGATAATGTCATCAAAAAAAGAGTATCATTAAAAAAAAAAGAGTATCATAAGCCAATATCACTCGTGAATACAGAAGCAAAAATCATTAACAAAATATTAGCAAACCAAATGCAGTCACATATATACAGAACTGTGACTAAGTGAGGTTTAGTCCAGGAATGCAAGGTTGGTTTAACATCTGAAATCGTATTAATGTAGTAAACATATTAATAAAATAAAATACAATAAACATACAAGCACATCAATCAATCAGAAAAAGCATTTGCTAGTAACACATCTAGTTATGATAAAACAATTTCCCAACCTAGGGGGGAAAACACCCTAAATCTGATGAAGAGCACTGGTGAAACTTACAGCTAATTCATACTTAATATACTGAAGGCTTTCCCCTTAAGACTGGGACCAAGACAAGAATGTCCATTCCAGACTTCTATTTGACATCTTACTGAAGTTCCAGCCAGTGCAGTGAAGCAAGAAATATAAGTTAAAGGCGTATAGATTTGAAAATGAAACGGTGTTTATTTGCCGGAAACATGATGTTAACTAATCTGCAGAAACACTGGTAGAAATAATAAGATAGCTTAGCAAGGTGGTAGGATATAAAATCAGTGTTAAAAACTGAATTCCATTTCCGTATACTAGCAGTGAAAATTCTGAAAATGGTCTTAAGAAAACTATTCCATTCACGGTAGAATCAAAAACTAATAAAATAACAAAACAAGCACAAAAATCTGTATATGTGAAGCTACAAACTATTGCTGAGAGAAATTAGACACAATCCAAATAAATGGAAAGATTTACAATATTTATGGATTGGAACACTCAATATTGTCATGATAGAAACTTTCCCCCCAATTGATCTACAAACATACATGATCCCCATTGAATTCCCAGCAAGATTTTTTCTTTAAGGAAATAGCACGCTGTATGTGGAAATTCGGAGGACTTAGAGTGGCCAAAATCATTTAGAAAAAGAAGAACCAAATTGGAGGATTTAGACAATCTGACTTCAAATTTCACTACAAAGCTACTGTATGGTTGCCAGCATAAGGATAGACATAGAGATCAATGAAACAGAATAGAAACTCCAGAAATAAGACCTTTACATTGATGGTAAATGGATTTTAAGCAAATGTGCCGAGGCAATTCAATGGGGAGAATGTGTTTTCAGTAAACGATACTGGAACAGTTGGATAACCACAAGGGAAAAAAAAAAAAGAACTTAATGTCCTACTCCACAGCATACAAAAAAATAACTGAAAATCAATCTTGGACCTAAATTTCAGGGCTAAACTACAACACTTTAGGAAGCAAACAGAATAAAATCTTTGTGATCTTGAGTTAGGCAAAGTTTTCTTTAATATGACACCAAAGCACTATTAAAGAAAAATATGAAAAATTGGACATCATCAAAATTTAAAATATTTGCCCTTCAGAAGTCACTACAACAAAAATAAAGATCTAAGCCACAGACTGGAATAAATACTTCCAAACCATATACTTGTATCCAGAATATATAAAGAATTTTCAAAACTCAATTATAAGAAAAATGACCCAGTTTTTTAAATGGGCAAAAGACTTGAACACACCGCCCAAAAGAAGATATATGGGTGGCAAATATGCACATGAAAAGATGGTCAACATCGTTAGGCATTAGGGGAATGAAATTAAAGTAAGACCCCACTACACAGGCATCAGAGTGGCTAAAATTAAAAAGGCTGACAATACCAAGTGTTGGTGAACCTGTAGAGGAGTTGGATGTCTTAATACATGGGAATTTAAAGTGACACCACTTTGGAAAGTAGTTTGGAAGTTTCTCTAAAACTTAAATACATTCTTATCATTTGACCCAGCAGTCCCATTCCATTCCTGACTAGGAGAAATGAAGCCACCTCTGTACATGTAACATGGGTTGGGAGGAAAGATACTATCCCACCAACGAGATCCTTTCCCAGGCCTCAGAAGCCCCTGAGACACCATTGCTTGAAATCAACTCTGACAGACTTGAATTTTCTGAACAAGTAACCTCAACATCGACAATTTCTTCCTTTACAATTGTATTGATTTTTATTTATTCTCACAGCAACCAGTTGCCAGCCTGAGTTCATCTGTACAGAGGTAGGTTAGATGCTTACTAGAGTTGTTGTATCTATCTGAAAAATAGCTGTATTCTCTTCTTAACTCAAATTACTTTGAAAAATAACTCATCTGTGATGGAATATTTTTAAATAATGTGTAACACAATGTAAACTAAAATTGTTTCACTAAGATTACTAACAATTATAGCCATTCACGTATCTCATTTTTACTTACCTTACTTGCAAAAACTACAATAATTCTTCTCGCCCTTCTGTACAACTAACATCTGAACTAATACACAAAAATAAGGCAAGTCTCTTTATTTTCTGTGCCAGCTGGAGCACATGGGCTCCGTTGAGTCTGAATGTCCTTTTGACAGCCTCTCCTAACACTAGGTTTCAATTAAGCTCCCGAAAGTCAGGCTGACTCATGTGGAGTCGGTGTTGAGTCAGTTAGATGCTAAGGTAGGTGACACTCTGCCCCAGGAGCACTGCACACACGCACATGACATTTTCACCTCAAAATCACAAAAGCAGAACATGGCCCATTACAAAGGTCATCACCCAGGGTACGAACACACTTTAAGAGTACACCCTGTCTCCGTGATGAAATTGTATGCAGCCATGAAAAGTCGTCTTCTCACAGAAGGTGGAGAAACGGGGAATTTACTCACAGTGTTATGGTGGGTGTTTTCACTTACTACGGCTGCCACAGCAAAGTACCACAGAACAAGCGGCTTAAGCATTAGAAGCATGTCTCACTGTTCTGGAGGCTGGAAGTCTGAAATCAAGTGTTGGCAGGGTGGGCTGGGATCTGAGGGTGGTGGGATCTGTTCCAGGCCTGGCTCCTTGGCTTTCGGTGGTGATCTTCTCCCTGTGTCTCTTCACATCATCTTCCCTCTGTGCCTGTCTCTGTGCACGAATTTCCCCTTTCTACAAGGCCACCACGGGTATTGGATTAGTACCCACCCTAATCCAACATTTTTTATTTTATTTTATAATTTATTTTTGGCTGCGTTGGGTCTTTGTTGCCGCTCAGTGGCTTTCTCTAGTTGCTGCGAGCGGGGGCTACTCTTCATTGCTGTGTGTGGACTTCTCATTGCGGTGGCTTCTCTTGTTGTGGAGCACGGGCTCTAGGTGCTCAGGCTTCAGTAGTTGTGGCACTTGGGCTTCTGTAGTTGTGGCTCACAGGATCTAGAGCACAGGCTCACTGGTTGCAGCACACGGGCTTAGTTGCTCTGCGGCAGGTGGGATCTTCCCGGACCAGGGCTCGAACCCGTATCCCTTGCATTGGCAGGCGGATTCTTAACCACTGTGCCACCAGGGAAGCCCCCATGACCTCACTTTAAGTTGATGGCTTCTGAAACACCCTGTCTCCAAATAAGGTCACATTCTGACGTCCTGGGAATTACGGCTCCAATGCAGTCATCCCTCAGTATCCGTTGGGGTTTGTTCCAGGAACCCCTCCGTTTACCAAAATCCATGAATGCTCGAGTCCCATGGGTAGCCGTCCACATCTGTGGGCTCTGGATCCGAGGATTCAACAAACCACCGAGAGAAATTTCAGTCCAAGCTTGGGTGAATTCTCGGACGTGAGACCCATAGATCCGGAGGGCCAACTGTATATCGGAGAAAACGCACGTATAAGTGAACCCGTACTGTGCAAAGCCATGTTGTTCAAGGGTCAGCTGCTCACCTTTTTTGAAGGGACACAATTTAACCCACAACAGTCTGCCTTCTAGCCCTCCAAAGTCCATGCTCTTCTGTCACCACATCACAACTTCCCCCAGTTCAAGCATCAGCTCTAAGTCCCAAATCTCACCACCTAAATCATCCAAATCAGAGACGGCTGAGACTCAGGGTATGACTGATTCATCCTGGACAAAATACCACTCCATCTGTGAACCTGTGAAACCAGGCAAGTTATTTGCTTCCAAAATACATTGACGGGACAGGCATAGGCGAGACATACCCATTCCAGCAGGAAGAAATCAGAAGGAAAAAAGGGTCACCAGTCCCGAGCAAATCTGAAACCCAGCAGGGCAAATTCCTTAGATTTCAAGTGTTGAGAAAAATCCCCTTTGGCTTGGTCATCTGTGCTATCGCCAGGCCCACCAGGTGACGGCCCACCACGCCCTGCTTCATGCCAGGAAGCTGGGCTTGTTATCCATGTAAAGTTGAGAGTCGGTTGAGATTAATACCTCACGGCTTCTGCATTATTATATCTGTAACACGTGCTCTTGCATCAACATAGGGACCATGGAAAACCCCCAGCACCGCCTCAAGGCTGATATCTGAGCAGCCGCCACCTTTGCTTTCTATCCGTACACAAAAGCTTACAGGGAACGATCAGATCACGCCGTGCCTGTCAGTCTGCAGCCCCCTATTTTACACCCCCAATGGTGGATCGTGGATGGCTTTTGTGACACTGCACATGGACGTGATTCCTTCTCGTCAGGAAAGTCATCCTCTTCCATGGATGGACCGTGAGTTCGTCAGCTGCCCCCCGGCAGACCCGGAGGTTATGTCCAGCCTTGGCTTTTTCGGACAGTTTA
Organism: Globicephala melas; assembly: GCF_963455315.2. NCBI lineage: Eukaryota > Metazoa > Chordata > Mammalia > Artiodactyla > Delphinidae > Globicephala > Globicephala melas. The sequence goes on along the minus strand of NC_083316.1, from coordinate 387,178 downwards.
CTGGAAGCGTCTTTGTGCCAGTGTTGTTAGGTACAGTCGGTTTTATTTCTGTAGGACATCCGTAGGGCAAAGGGCTTGGCTGTGCACTTTCAATCTTCATAGATCTTCACATTACTTTCCCCAAAGTTAGAGTAATTCACACTTGCATCAATTTCCTCGAAGTTTTCAATACAAGGCACTAACAGTATATTTAGTTTTATCCAAATAAAACAAGTAATTGTTTCTATGTGCAGTCCTCTTAATACCAGTGGGAATGTACATCATTTCATCTGTTTTGACCATTATATAATTTCTCTTGTGTGCATTGCGTTAGGTTTTCACATATTTTCACCATTTTTATACTGGGGTATTTGTATATTTCTTAGCAATTTTAAGAGCTCTTTGCCTACTGAAGATATTGACTAATTCTTTGTTCTGTGTGTTTCAAATATATTTCATCCAGTCTGTCATTTAAAAAAATTTCTTTATTGTGTCTTTTGCAATGTAGAGGTCACAAATTTTTCTGAAGCTGAATTTGTCAAAATTTTCTTTTGTCTTGCTTTGAAAAGCCTTCCTTACTCTCAGTTTCTACAGATATCCTCCAATAGTCTTTCTAATATTTTCATAGTTTTTATTTGCTTTCTTTACATTTTGATTCTCAGGCCATCTTGATTTTTGGAAACAGTGAGACAGGTAACAAAGTCATTTCATCCCAACGATACACCTGTTGGTTGCCACCTCATTTGTTAAGTAGTGGAAGTGAGACGCTCTCTCTTTAGTGTCTGGACCCATCTGCACTCATCCTGGACGCCTGCTTCTGCCTCATTTATCTCCTTCTACTGCAGCATCCCATTATTCCCGGTTAGACAAATTCCTATCAAGATGTTTTCATTTTTCAAAATTTTTGACAATTCTTACACATTTATTTTTCCAGATAAACTTTGAAAGGATTTTGTCCCGTTCCAAGACACCTGGGTTTGGGGTTGGTGTTGCCTTCAATATGGCTTCACTTGGGAGGGACCATTGCTTCTTCCCAGCATCACTGCTCCATGTGGCAGCGCAGGGAAGCCTAGATTCATCTCTCCTCAGTGGAAAGGGGGCCAGAAGTGCAGCCCCTGCCCTTCCGGAGGGACGTGCTGGGAGCTGCGGACGGGGACTCTCTCTCCATCCTGCATCCAGCAGGGCAGAGAGGTTCCCTGGACCAGGAAAGGGGAGCTTAGAAGAAATGCACCACTAGGCAGTTTCTCACATGCTGAGAGTTACTTAGATTTTTGCTTAGTCTAACAGTCAGCCAGTAAATATGATTTAGTGTAAAAAGATCGTTCGCTTTCAAACAACCCAATAAGTTTTCTTCTAAATTGACTTCCTGAGAAATCTGACTGGCGAGACTCTCATGTAAATCCAAGTCATTATGAATTTCACTTCACAGCACCATCTAACCAGGACCCTTTAAGTAAAATCGGAGAACGTTTCTCTTTTATCCTTTTCTGGTAAGAATGATAGCAACTTAACTGGAGCCAGGATGGTAAACTTTCACCTCAAACAAAATTTTTTTCAGATTTCCAAATCAATGCATATTTATTATAGAAAATTTGGAAATACAGAATCCCCAGTATAAAAACAAAAGACACTCAGAGTCCCCCACCCGCCAGTAGCTCCTGCTGGAATTTTGGTTTGTACCTTTTAAGTCTTCCCTTCTAATAATTTTTCTGTGCATTGTATCCATAATGTTTTATTTTATAAAATAATGATCATATATAATTCCTTAGGCGCCTCACGTATTGTGAAGTTTCTTCTGTTAAAAGAAAAAAATCGAGACATTTTCTTCTACCTTTTGGGCATGTATCATATTCGTCTTTACCGTCTTTACCGAATTCTTTTCTTTTCCAATCCAGCCTCTACTCCTCCAACTGGAAAAGGAGCTAGCATTATTTAATGAAAGGGTTAATGAAGGGTAAAATGCAATACAAGTACAGTGTAAGGTACAAATCCTCTAGATGCGATGGGAAATACATTCCCAGTAGTCTTTTTTGTGGCAGAAAATGTTTCTAGGGTAACGTAGTAGTTTGGATCCAGTTGAGGAAATCGGCACTTGTGATGGCCGTTCCCAGCCTCACCCCGCGGCTGACCCTGTTAGAGCAGGTCGGACCTCGGTTCACAGAGACCAGGGGAAATATCTAAGTCATGTGACACCCGCCAGAGGAAGAAGTGCGCCCCATACGTGCCCGTGGATGTGACGGTGTTCTGTGGGCAAGTTGTAACGGGAAACCTCACGGAGGACCTTACAGTGTCTCTTGCTCTAGCAGTGGTTATCGTACCATTTTCTAAAGAGTATTTCTTCTGGACTGTTTATCTGTTCTGGAACGTTAAATGGATGGGATGAGAATATGAGCAAGGAATCAGATCTTACACGTGAAGACACGCATCGACACTTACTATCTCATGGTTTCCTTGGGGCAGAAACCTGGTCGAATGAAACTGGGTCTCTTCTCTGCACCCCACAGACAGCAACCGTGTGTCCCCAGGTTTCGTTCATCCCTGGAGGTCCTGGGGGAGAAGCCCCTTCCAAGCCCACTGGGGACAGTGACAGAATTCACTTCTCACCTTTTCTCCTCCCCCGAATAGCAAGTCAGCAACGGCAGTTTACGTCCTTCTTACGTTCAAACCTCTCTGAATTATGCTTCCTGGCTTCTCCGGTTTTAGAGGCTCAGATGATTACCCTGGGCCCACGTGGAGAATTCAGCACGATACTTCTGTGTTCGTTTTAGGTCTAGTGCAACAGATCCTCACAAACTAAGGGGCTTAAAGAGGAGGCGTTTGTTCTCTCTCGGTGTCAGAGGCCAGACTCCAGGGCTCAGCAGAGCTGCTCCCTCTCTGAGCCTTGTATGATCGCGCAGCCTCTCACAGCCCATTCTGAGCCCCCAGAAGTCCACATTTGCTGATACGTGTCCTTTCTTCCTTCTGTATGTCCCGCCAGCATGAAGCTCACAGAACAGGACTCCACCATCAACATCCCAGGCGAGAGCTCCTCAGGGCTGCAGGTAAGCGCGGCGCGGGGCCAGGGGCCGGACTCAGGGACTCGATTGTTTTAAACATTTGTAGTGTTTCCGGGGCTGCTACTCTAACGGTATGTTCCTACGTCCATTCTTACATCCAGACGGGCATCCAGATCTTGTGTTAGGTCAAGTTTTCTTTTATACGATGCCAAAATCACTGTCTGTGAAAGAGAACAATGGCATGTGTGTACATCGTGAGATGATCGCATCTCATGTCGTCACCTTGTGTGTGTGAGAGAGAACCTTGAGATCTACTCTCTCAGCAAATTCCAAGTACAGTCACCAGGATGCACGTTAGATCATAAGGTTTATTTTAGAAGGTCTTCCCTTTGGGTAAACCTATTAATAAACTTTTGGTCCCAGGAATTGCACTCCTGAGAATGAAAATAGACTCTAAGGCTTCCTGGGTTCAACCCAGTTCTGCCGGTTACCTGGGCAGGGAGCCCTGTGCATGTCTACTCCTGTGCAAACGTCTAAGTTTATTGGTGATGATTGCAGAGATGCTCCACTAGCACAGCACCCAGCACGTGGGAGCATGCAACTGTTTCTTAGCATTAACTTGAAGATCCAATCATAAACGTGGACAAAGCTCTATTGCAAAGATGTTCACCATAGCATTGTTTATAATGATGAAAAATCTGAAATAATCTAAAAATCCAAATTCAGGTGAATGATTAAGTAAAATGGGCTGGATACCCAGTCCTGACAGATGATGGGCCAATTGAAAATTCTGGCTTTGAAGATGAAATAATGAAGTTAAATGCTTCTGATGTAATAAGTGGGGAAAAGCAGTATATAAAATTACATATATGGCATGTTTGCAACTGTATAAAGCAAAAACCAAATCCTATAAATAGGGAAGAAAAGATTGACAGAAAATGCATTAGAATGATTGAACTCTGGGTAACTTTTAGTTCTCTTTTTCTATTTTCCAAAGTGTTATCTGTGGTTGCATGATTTTTGAGTAAAAATACATGAAATATTTATTTTTTTTAGGTTAAAAAAGGAACAAAAAGAACAAAAATGATACATTGGACATCATCAAAGTTTAGGGTTAGGGTCAGGGTTAGATTTGAACAAACTCTTTACCAAAAGGGATCCATGGACAGCAAATAAGCCCGTGAAAAGAGGCTCAGTATCACTGGGCACGGAGGAAATGCAAATTAGAACTGCAGTAAGGGATCACCACATACCCGCCAGCGTGGCTATAAGCAAAAAGTTTACTGATACCAAGCGTGGTGAAGAGGCAGGGGAGGTGGAGGTCTGTGCCCTGCGGGTGAGATGTGGAAGACAGGCCAGGCCGGCAGCACCTGGGGTCAAATACATGCTTTCACGTGGCCCAGCCGCCCCACTCCTGTCCTCACCAAACAGGAGTGAAAACACGTGCACATGGACAGTGTATTTCTCTGCTTGGGCCGCAGGGGCCAGGCGGCCCAAACTACACGTTTCTTTTCTTACAATTCTGGAGGCTAGAAGTCTGCAGTCAGGCCGCAGTCAAGGTTGGCTCTTCTGAGCCTCTCTCCTTGGCCATCACACGGCCTTCTTCCTAATCTCCTCCTCACGTGAGGAGACCAGGCACAGTGGACTATACGACGCACCCCAATGACCTCCTGCCACATTAATTGCCGCTCTAAAGGCCCCGTTTCCAAATACAGTCACAGTCACGAGGGGCTAGGACTTCAGCATAGAAGTGGAGGGGGTGCAATTCAGGCCAGAACCCGGGGACTGGGGTAGGGCGCCGCCCACCAGGGATCCTTCCCTGGACCTGGGATCCCCTGAGGTAGCCTTACTCGAAGTCCACTTATGATGGGCTTGATTTTGTGTAAGGTAAGTTCCATGTCGAGGGCTTCTTTCTTAACTTGAGGAATCATCATTTACTCCTTTCCCCCCACAGGAACTGGATGCCAACCTGAGTTCATCCACAGTGGGGTGAGTCCGTGAGCTTTTCTACCTGACAAAGGGCTGTACACTCCTCGTTACGCAGATTCCTGAGGAGAGTGGTGCATCTGTGATGGGGTGTTTGGGGGAAGACATAACAGAAAATACAATTATTCAGGTAACTCTCTGACACTGTCACTCACGGCTGTCCCCCAGCCTGGAAAGTCCTGAGTTCTCCCTGTCACCTTCTTTACAACTGACACCTGAGCTAGTGGACACATACGAGTCACGCTCGTTTGATTTCTCTCTCTGTGAACACGTAGGACGCCCTTCCGATGGTTTCCAACAGCGTCCTCCTGACGCAGGCCTGAGTCCAGTGGGCGCTGAGTCTGTTCGCCTTCCAGGAGCACGGGCCAGCCCACTGCCCACCTTCCTGCCTCAAGGGCAGGAAGTGGCCCTTTACAAAGGCCCTGACCCAGTTTCAAGCACACGTGTTAAAGCGTATGCTCTGTCCCCTGGCAAAACTGTGTGTGGCCACGAGAGTCTTATATCTTAGAATAGCGTGTAACAATGAACACACTCACAACTTGACAGTAAGTAAATTACTCACTCTTCATTCACTTCCTCAGCAACAGGGAGAGCTTTAAGTAAAAAGCGACTTTTATAAAACATTTCCTATGTTGTAAGCATTTGGAGATTGCACCCTTACCCTCCAAGCTCTATCACTTTCATCTGGTGTCATTTAATACAATTTAAAATAAAAATTAAAAGGAACAAGTCATTTACTTGAATCTCACCCACCAAACACACACACACACGCACGCACGCACACACATGCTCACGCACCTCTCCAGCCCTCTCCAGGCCACTGCATGTGGCCGCCTTCCGTGTCCCCCACATGCCACCCCCCGCCTCCCCATTGATTCTGTTTCCCACGACCCCAGCAGAGTGAAGTGGAGGAAGTTCCTGCCGCCACTGTCCAGGTGCCCAAGTGTGACCTCCCTCAGGACCATCCGCCCAGAGAGCTCCCTGAAACTCGAGGTGAGCCCGGGGGGCCGACCTCTGAGCCCCAAGTGCAGAGTGAGGCTCTGTGTAGAAGTCAGGCTCCCCAGACTGAGGTTAGGATGGCGGCTTTGCCTGTGACCCGGGAGTGCCGGCTGCTCAGGGCAGCCCAGCTGAGTGCAGAGCAGCAGAGAAAGGGGGGCCAAGGCTGTTCCTGGCCGCGGGATGGTGTGTGTGTGATAGAAGCAGACGGACCCCAAAACGGAGGCACCACCAGCAGCCCTTGTGGGAGTCCTGATGTCCACAAGCAGCTTTGAAAGACTGTCTAGTATCTTTTCATTTTAGCCTGAAGAATTTGGAGCGGCTGTGTAAACTGTGTTAAGTCTATTGGTGATAGATTCCCTCAGCATTTGTTTACCTGAAAATGTCTTAATTTCTCCATCATTCTTAAAAGATACTTTCGTTGTGTATAGAATTCTTGGTTGGCAGGGTTTTTTTTCCTTCATGACATTATGTCACCCCAATGACTCCTGGCGTCCATGGAATCTGATGAGAAATCACTGTTTATCACACTGAGGATCCCTTGTCTGTGATCAGTTGCTTCTCTCTTGCTGCTTTCAAAATTCTCTCTTTAGCTTCTGAGAATTTGGCTGTAATGTCTCAGTGTGGATTGTTTTAGTTTATCTTGCTTGAAGTTTGTTAAGCTTCTTGGATTTGTAGATGCATGTTTTTCATCTTTGGGAAGCTTTCAGTCATTATTTCTTCAGGTATTTTTCTGTTCTCTTCCCTTCTCCCCTCCTCCTGGGACTCCCCAGTATGTCGATACCTTTGATGGTGTCCCACAGGTCCACCAGCCTCTGTCCACTTTCCTTCATTCTTTTTGCTTTACGGTCCTCAGACTGGATAATTTCAGTTTCATCAATTTTCTGATCCTTTTTCCTGCCTGCTCAAATATGCTGATTCACCTCCAGTGAATTTTTTATTTCGGTTTTCGTATTTTTCAGCTCCAGAATTCGTTTAGTTTCTTTTTCTAATTTCTACCTCTTTATTGATATTCTTATCTGTTCATACACCATTTTCCTGATCTCCTTTAATTCTTTGTCCATGATGTCCTCTGCCTCACTGAGCATTTTTGAGACAGCCGATTTAATATCCTTGACTATTAATTTGAAAGTCTAGGCTTCCTGTTTCTTTGTATGTTTTATAATTTTTTGTTGAGAACTGGATATTCTGAGTATTATAATGTGGTAACTCTGGAAGTCAGATTTGCTCCTCAGGGATTATAGATTTTTGCCTGTTGAAGGCTGGAACTATGTGTTTGTGACTTTTCCAAACTATTTTTGCCAAGTGTGTACTTCTTGTCACTGAAATTTCTCTTGCGTTATCTCTGTGGTCAGCTAGTGACCTGACAAAGACTTCCTTAAATGTCTGGCTGCAAATAGAGGGGAAAGGTTCTGTCTCTTTAAGTCTTCCAGAAGGTGGCACTGACGGAAGCTCTTGCTGCCAAGGGGGCCAAAACCAAGGCAGGCACCTGTGCCTGCCCCTCAGGGCAAGGCCAGACCGAGCAGAGCACACAGCCCCAAACTTGTGGAGTGCATCAGCCAGCTGCTCCGGGAATGAAGGTTGTTCTGCCTGAAGCCGCAGCAGGACTAAAGAACAGGGGCTGGCAGTCTCCCCTCCCCCACAGACGTTACAGCATCTGCTCGGTCTCCAAGTGTGAGATGGGCGACTGACAGCTCCTTTCAGCATGAGGGTTACCTCAGTGGAGGAGAACCTCTAAACTCGCGACTGCAGCCCTTTTCCCTGGCAAACCATTGCTGCACTTTTGATACACAACCTTCTTCAACACAGTCACCAGCCACATCCTTCCCCACAAATCTCCGTTCCACGGTCGTCCACTGTCTCACCTACCTGCTTTGTCCGGTTTTTATTTTCATTCCAAAGTAATATTCTGTTTCCCCTTAGTTCCAGTAATTTTTAGACGGTTTGGCAACACCTCACCTCACCTTTGCTTCCTGGGTAGCACTTCCTCTGCGTATTTTTTCTCACGCTGCCCCGTCTCTACCGAGATCACTGCTCCAGTGCTTTCGTCTGGGGGCAGACACCCCGTTGTTGCCTGTGGACTCAGGAAGGTTTGTAGCAGCGATCGTTCGCCTGGCTGCTCGGCCTTCAGTGGCCCCAGCAAGTTATCCCTTGGGGGTAGTCCCCCCACAACCACAGCAGCGCCCTGCCCGCCTCACGGTGGGTTCCATGAGGGTCTCTCCCACCTTCCACAGCACACTCCTCTGACCATGTCCTTCTGTGTCCATTTGCTTCCACCTCTTTGGGAGTCGTCTTTTCTGGCCCAGCAAGGGTTTCCCTTCTTGTTTTCCCCTGAAGTTATGTCTTTACCCCTTTATGTATCTGTTTATCTATTGACTGTAATTTTAAAGTGTTGGATCAGGGAAGGGAGACTCCAGCATATTTTAGATATGCTGTTTTGGTTTAGAAGTCTCCTAGTGACATGTTTACTTGTAAGTCTTTCCAAATGTTCAAAGAACAATTTTGCATAATCCCAGTCTCTGGTTCATGCCACATTCAGCGCTGAAAGTTGAAATGATCACCATCCCTGACCCTTTAGCAAGTCTGGCAAGAACTGTGGTCACCCTTCCTGTTGGCTAGCTGGCAGACGTGGGACAATAAAGTCATCAGTCTGCTGGGCCAGGTTAGCAGCGGGGCAGGGGAAAAAAATGCCTGCATTCAGATGTGGGTGTGAAACACTAGGGGCTCCCTGGTAGCCAGGCCCCAGCACCACGGAGCAGCGAGTTATATGGAGAAGTTGCCAGGTTTGCGGTGACCTGTGTGTGCCCCAGGCACCCCCTGTTTGTCGTGCTGGGAGCCCACACAGGTCTCCTTGGCTTCCATGAGACCCTCACACACATTAGGCAAAGCACACTTGTCTTTATCCTGATGTACATGCCGGAGGAAAAGCCAACATTCTCCACCAGAAGCAGTGGTGGTTGTAGCCACACAGAGAGATGAATGCTCTGAGGCTCTAGAGGTGACCGACGGCCCACGTCTCAGAGCTCATCCAGGGGAGAGGCAGGCTTGTCTGTCTCTAAAACATCCTCTTGTCGCTACATTTTGTCCCCTTTGGCAGTTTAACAAATACTGCATCGTGTATTCCGTATCACTTCTCTTTCTGTAGGATGCAAAGGATCAACGAGACGTAAGGCAGCATATGGAGGGAGACGTGGCTGAAAACCAAGGCTCAGCTTCAGGTAAGCTATTGGGCTATTTGGGTCATGTTGAGCTCTGCCCAAGTGTGATTTTCTACAGAGTTAAATATTTTCTAAGGAAAAAAAAAAAGGAGAGAGAAATCAGCATGGAAACTCAGGACTGGGACGCTTGTCTCTGTGACGTGTCCGCAGACAGCCCCCGACGTCCCCTGTGTTTGCCCTGCTCCACTCTGTGCCAAAAAGTAGTCCAAGGGGTGGGGCCGGACACCGGCCGAAGCACCAGCAGCGAACGTCTGCCCCGACTGAGGCCTGGCTCTGGGCATCCGTCTGTGGCCACCAATCCGAGCTGTGCACCCCGAACAGTGCTGGTGGCCGACCCTGTGGTGGCCACACGGGGCAAGTTCCCACCAGAGAGTCTGGATGGCGACGGGAACAGAAGGTCCAATGTGCTCCACCACATCCCACCTGCCGGGGTCTCGAGTGATTTCACGCAGCGTCTTCACTGTTTGTGAGTCTTCATCCTTCCAGAGTTTAAAAAAATATTCACCACTCAGCCTTTCACCAGCTAACGTTCATGACGATATGGTCTCATGAGTGTGCGTCCCGGTAGAGCACACGGGACACCTCCTTGAGCCATTAACTCTTCAGCACGCCCGATGTAGGACTCGGAGACTCCGACTCCTGGAGGGGAGACAGAGGCTGGAGGGTTAACTGATGTTACGTCATTCCACGTAAGCTGGATTTGAAGGCTCGCAAACACAAACGTGGCATCAATGAAGCAGGGAGGGGGGAAGAGAGAGGCTGTTCCATGAGCCCGGGTGTGCAGGTTGATTCTGAGGACAGAGGGTGCTCCCCACAGCAAGCACCGTAGGTGTGAGGGTGCGCCCACGCGTGGAGGTCCTCCTAAAGGTGGTGATGAACCAGCCAGGCGGTGAGGGGCTCTCGGCTGGGACTGAGGCAGGGAGACCCCCAGAGAGAAGCCCAGGGCACCTGCCAACCCTGGTGACCTTGTCTTCACAGACGTACAGGAGGTAGAAACAGAAGGCCAAGTTCAGAGCCAACTTCACTTTATGGGTTAAGTTGTCCCATAAAACTGGGACCCCATGGGCTTCCCTGGTGGCGCAGTGGTTGAGAGTCCGCCTGCCGATACAACGGACACGGGTTCGTGCCCCGGTCCGGGAAGATCCCACATTCCGCGGAGCAGCTGGGCCCGTAAGCCGTGGCCGCTCAGCCTGCGCATCCGGAGCCTGTGCTCCTCAACGGGAGAGGCCACAACAGTGAGAGACCCACGTACCGAAAAAAACAACAACAACAAAAAAACAAAAAAAAACTGGGACCCCAAAATGTGGAGGTGAGCCAGAGGACCCCAACTTTCTAGCCCCAAAGGACACAGGAATAATCAGCCTCAAACCCTGGGGGTGTGAGGAAAAGAGAAAAATCATTGCTGACTATTCGGAACGCCAGGCTGTCCCTAACTTTGCAAAAGGGGGCTGGTCCCCGGAACCCCCAAGCTGAGAAGTGACGTAGAGGGTCAGGGTCATCCTGGGCGCCAGGCGGAGACCCTCTGAGGCTCGCCCTTCATTGCTTGCTGCTCCTTCATCAGAGAACCACGAAGAGGACTGCAGGGAACGTGAGCAGCTCTCGGTAAGAGTGACCGACTTCACGCGGGGACAAAGCACTGGCGTGAGAATGCACAGAAACTAGCAGAAACAGAGGCCTCGGGACTCATCAGACGAAAACACCAAATAACTCTGAGGATTTATTTTGTTTAGAGGAATAAAAGGCAAAGTTTAAAATATCTGAAGAGAACAGAAAACTGTTCTTTAATTACCAAACGCATTTGAGGAAGAATGAAATAAAACTTACAGAAATGCAAAAGGGCAGGACAGGAGGTGCACAGAGCCGAGCCTGGTCTTTGCTGCAGCGGCCGGCTCTGCGCTGTGTGGGGCGCCGTGTGCCGTGTGCGGGGCCGTGTGCCTGGGCTCGGAGCCCCCCACCCCTGCACACACCCCTCCGAGGTGCTCACGGGAATGTCTCCTTTTTCTGCAGGAGCCCAGGGACCTGCGCCGACTGAGAGCCCCTTGCAGGGCTCCTTCTCTGCCAGTAGGCTGCCTGTGGAGTCGGTCCCGGAAACCCATGATCTCCTGTCCTCTCTGCGTGGCCAAAGGAAGGACACGTGGTTCCAGAAGCACTGGGACGTCTTCCCCAGTAGCCAGAAGCCCTGGAGCTTGGAGTCCACGGTCATCAACATCTCCGAGAGTTGCCAGGAGATGCCCCATGTGTGGGCAATGGCGCCGTACACCCAGGTGCCCAAGGGCCTGCCCGTCATCGAGGAAGAAGAGTATGGGATGAAGGTGACCCCTGTCGCCAGCGTGGAGGAGGGCTGCAGCCCCGAGGAGGCCACTGAGCCCGGCAGCTCCGCCAAGGTCACCATGATCATAGTGTCTGAGGACCCGGAGCCCGAGGACCGGGCTGCTCAGCCTGAATAGAGCAAGCGTGTCCCCCAGGGCCCCAGGACGCCCCTCCCTCCAGAGCTGCTCACACAGCCTGGCCTCATTTCCAATTCTAGGAGGAGACCTGGGCCCTGTGGTCCACCGTCAGACCCCGCCGTCCGCCGTCAGACCCCACACCCTCCGTGAGAGTCGGGAGGGAAGAGGGAGCACAGGAGCCCCTCTGCTGCTGGCTGCGTGGGCAGGGCTTTGTGATCTCTGCCCTTCACTCGCTCTAGAAGCCATATTCTGAAGACTCGCATGCTCTTCTAAGCACGTCTAAGTGTTCCTCCAGGAAGGAAGAGGATTCAGGATGGCGCAGGTCCCGCGTTTTTACTCTGTTGACTATTAATGTTTTTAACTGTATGAATTTAAGTAGCTTTTAAGAAAATTCTTCAGAATTCCTTAGTAAGTTTTATAAGAAAAAATAAAAGTTAATTTTAATGGCAACAACCTTGAAATCAGTCTTGGTAAATTTCAAGTCCCTGGGTTTCACGTGGCTGCTTCTGTGGAGGGCTGGCAGCCGATCCCTGGCCTGCCCGCCACACTAGTGCTGAGGTCTGAAGTCCGGTGTGAACCAGGCCTGGTCTGGGCCTCCAGAACTGGCTCCCAAGCCCAGGCCCGGGGGCAGCCGCCCCAGCCTTGTCTCTGTCACTCCCCTGAATCGGGCCCACTGCAGGCGGTGACCGTCCAGGGCACAGCCTGCCTCACCCGCACGGCCGTGGTCACACCTGTGCTGGCCGTGCTCATCCCCGCCAACACGGTCAGAGGCCCTGGGCAGGCTACTGGACTCCCATTTCCTCCGCGTGAGCCACACGGTGAGGTCCCCTCCTAGAGGGTTAGCCTCCAGGCCGCCCGTGTGGTCCCCCATCAGGAGAGCACACGCGTGTGTCGCACGTGACGCAAGGAGCCCCTTGGCCTCACCTGCTCACATGCCCATGTTCTTCAGCCACAGAGTCCGTTTCCAGCCCCCTCCTCCTGACGGAACGTGTGCTCCCTTGGGGACCACCTAGAAGACCCCCACACGCCCTCGAGCCTCTCCAGGGTGGGCCTACACTCCCCCCCCCCCCGCCTGCACACACTTCTCATCCCCGTCAACACAGTCAGGGGGCCCTGCCTCCAAGCTGAAGGCTGCTGCGCCCTCCCACCTGCGGGAAACCTGGAGCGGCCCCTCCCTGTCCCTGTTTCCCTGCCACCTCCAGCCCTCTCTGCCCTCCTCCACAGGGCTTGGGTGTCCCTCTGGGCTCCTGCCCCCAGCCCCCAAAGTCTGCAGGACCTGCTAGTGGCACTGCTGTCACCCCGATCACTTGCAGTTGGATTATAGCACCAGGTGGCAGCTGCCCTGGCCCCATGGCACGGGGCTCTCCAAGTCCACATGGGCTCATGGGACCGAGGGAACCCAGCCGCTCATCTGACCTCAACCTTAAGGAAAGATGAGCCTCTGGCTTCCAGAGGGGAGGTGGTCTCTGCCTCCCACCCAAGCTCACCAAGAAGACCCAGAAGATCCCCCAAATAGAGAACAGGTTCAGAAGCTGGGTGGCTAGAAAGTACTGACCAAAAGCATGCCGGGACTACATGATAGGCGTTAGGGCTGTGGCCCTCTGAGTCATGAATATGGACTGAGGACCTAGGACACGAGACATGAAGAAAGGGCTCCCAGACTGTACTACAGAACAGTAAGCACTTGCTTAAAAATGCATTTTTATTTCATCCTGCATTGAAGAAAGTGAGAAAACTCTCAAGAAACTAGAGAAAGGGAGCTGGGAGATAAGTAGTGAGCACACAGAAGGGTGGGCTTCTTTGAAACTAGGCCTTGAACCAAGAGCAGGGCTGGGTGCAAGATTCCAGGACTAAATCAGGGGCTCCAGCAGAAATCAACTGAAATAAGGCGGCCGAAGTTGAGATCCTAGGTTTCTTAGATTTCTAGATTTCAGGGTTTAAGATCAATCAAAATCAGCTCACAATCGAAGATCAGAGAAAACACACCGTTGTGAGTGGAAGTCAACAGAAACAGTAAAAGTGGATTTAGGCCCCAGAAACTTGAGATTTGGAATTAGAAAGCTGGAATACTCAGTAGGGTGCATGAAATATTTAAATATATGAAAATCACAGAAATAAGCAAAAAGAAAACTTTCTTCATGATCAGGAAGATATGTAAAAGATGCAAATAGACTTTTTAGAAATAAATATACATGTTAAAATAAACATAACAGGTAAATGAAAGATCAGATTAAACATAGTTGAAGGAAGAGTTATTAAACAGGAAAATCATCTGAAGAAATTAGAATGCAGACGCAGCAGAGAGGATGAGAGATGGACAGAAAGAAGAGAAAGTTGGCAGAGACAGAGGAAAGATGGGGTCTCAGAGGCTAGAGGACAGGAAGACAAGAACTCAGGGAGGGAAGTGTTATAAGGAATGGTATTAGGGTTCCCCTGAACTAACAAAGGACGTGAAAGTACAGGTACAGGAGGCATAATGTATAACAAGCTGCATAAATAAAAAAGAAACCCACACGTAGACATCTTGGAGAGAAAGGCAGAACACCAGACATTCTGACCTTGAAAGCAACCAGAGAGAGAACGGATCGCCTACAGAGAACAGGAGACTTCTGGACAGTAACAACAAAAGGAGGGAAGTGATGTCCACAACGTGTGACAGAAATGGGCGTCAACCTAGAAGCATGTACCCAACAATGCGTACTTAGGAAAAAGAGCAAAAACACATTCTTAGATAAATAAAAGCTGAGTTTACCACCATCAAAGGAAAACACGTAATGCAAACATTGGCAGAAGCCACGGGAAAAATGGAGAAGTGCTTCCAACACACCCCTCTCGGCTGTGTCAGGCCACCACATTGGAAAGGAAGTAAAAATACAGATAGGACAACATGATGAACAAGCCCGATTTAGGGGGCATCTTCAGGACCCTGGACTCGTTTTCTGGAACATGTGGGTTCTGCTCAGGCACACAGGGATTAGTTCCCAAAACAAAGCCCGAGCAACCCTCTGGTCACGGGCGTGGGTGGGTGAGCGTCCTCACCTCTGTCCCCACCCCCACCCTGTGTAGTGCCGTCTCCTGCTGCCTTAAGGGTTCCCCGTGACCACGGAGTTGAGCAGTGGGAGTGCTGGACACGCCGAGCCTCCCTCTTGGGCTTCATCGAGCTTCTTGCACCTTTGGGTTTAGTTTACATCAAATTTGGAAACATTTTGGCATTCATTTTTTCTCTAACATCTTTTCTGCACTCCAACCCCAATATTTTCTCCCCTTTTTCAAGAGCTTCAACTAAACATACATGAGGCTGCGTCAAGCTGTCCCACAGGCCACTGATGATTTTTTATTTTTTGGTGGCCGTGCCACACAGCACGTGGGATCTTAACTCCCCAACCAGGGATCAAACCCGTGCCCCCTGCAACGGACGCACAGAGTCCTAACTAGTAGACGGCCAGGGAAGTCCCTGGGATGGTTTATTTTTTAATTTTCTTTTATCTCTGTTTCATTTTGGGTAGTTGGCGTTGCTACACTTCTCCATGGTCTAACCTGCCAGTAACACCTTGTGTATTTTATCTCATGCATCGTAGTTTTTACCTCCATGAATTTAATCGGTAGTGTTGCTATAGTCTTAGAACACATGGAATAAGTTATAATACTGTTTTATTGCCCTGTGTCAGTTCTAGGTATGGATTCATCTATCTTCTCATTATGGGTCTTATTTTTTTTTTGCTTCTTTGCACACCTAATAGTTTTCATTGAATGCCAGAGGTTGTTAAGTGTACCTTTTGGGTGCTAGATATTTCTGTATTCTTATACAGCAAATTTGCTTGAAGTTTGGTCTGAGATGCAGTTTGGTCTCTCTGCCTTGCTGCTAAGATTTGTAGGCAAGACCAGGGCAGAGCTCAGGCTATGGTCTACCATCCCCTCTCCAGAGCGATCTCCTTCTTTCCAGGCACCCCAAACGCCCGAGAACTGTGAAGTCTTCTTGTTGGCCGGTGCACGCGTCACTCATGACCTTGTGTGGGTGTCAGGCTCTGCCGCCTCTGACATTTGCAGTGGTCCACTCCCAGCCCTGCCGGTGTCCTCACCTATGTGAGGGGATCAGCGCTCAGCTGCACACTCTAGGGGGCTGTGCAGCTCTCTCTGTGCTACTCTGTCCACTTTGGACCCCCCAGTCTCTCTGCTTTGTCCCCTCACCTGGGGAGGCTGCCGGCTCCACCTGGGTCCTCTCCCTGCACCTGGACGCTATGTAGGACGTCAGCTGGGGCTCCTGTCACTCGGGGTCACTGTCCTTTGTCACCTGCTGTCCAGTGCCTTGCAAACCATTGCTTCATATATTTCATCCAGTTTGGGGTTGTTTCATGTGAGAAGGTAAATCTAGTTCCTGTTACTCCTCTTGCCTGGAAGCAGAAGTGTGTTCAGTGATAATCTGATGCATATTGGTTACTGCTGCACACACACCCATTTTCCTCTGCACACTCAGGAAATGCAGTCACGGGAGCAGAGCCGACTGAACCCACACAGGCTCAGACAGCTGCTGTCGTCACTGGTGAAGACGCGCCAGGGCCGAGGGGTCGCAGACCCTAACCCCCAGCAGTGACGCGCCCCCTGAACAGCAGGAAATGGGGCCGGCGCTGCTCAAGGGCGTGTGTTCAGAGAACACAGGGAGAGGGTAGCTGACCCGGTAGCTACTACCTTAACAGATTAGGAATCGTGCTGAGATCTCCATGTGCTAAGAAGGCAGCACAGAAGAACAGATTATTAGTTTAAATAAGCGGGAAAGGCTAGGACTGGGCTGAAGGGCAGATTCTGCTCCCACGGGGCAGCTGACCCCGGCGTGGTTTCCGGGGAGGCGTGGTGCCTCCGTCCCGGGATCCTTTCCAGACGACGAGACACGGTGTCAGGCAGAGCCAGTAACTCCCCTGCAGTGGACGTCTTATGATGGATTTCCACAGACGCTGGAAGAACAAGCTTATCAAAATGGCTTTGATTTCTGTTAAACTGTTTCTATTTTTATAACCTCTACGACGTGGATGCACGTCCACGTCCTCTTGAAGGGACCACAGAAAGCCGCCTTGTTCACACACCCACCTCAAGCCCTGCAGTTTATAACGCTGTCCGCCGTGACTTCGGGGTGTCCGACTGTCCTACTGTCCTCTGGCCCTCGCGCCCGGAGTGCACAGGCGTCAACCGAACTTGATGGTACATTCAGGAAACCGTGTGCACGCCTGTGCCGGCACCATATGCCCCCAGCCTCATGCAACGTTGGGAAAAAGGAAAAGTCAAGGTTGGCTGCCTCGGATGGACACAGGGGCACCACCTCGGCCACTGTGATCACAGCACCCATGACCAACAGCCCCGGGGAAGAACTCAGAGTCCGTTGCTGTGCTCAGAGCCCACGCGCCATGTTGCCAGGGTTAGCACCGCAGGTTTGGCATGACCAGAGGTGGGGAAGGATGCGTGGGCAGGAGGGGTCCCCAGAGCCAAGGGGAAGCACCAGGCCTCCACCCCGAGCTGGTGAGCTGATGCCTCTCGAGACTGTCTTAGAAGCAAAGTTAATAACAGACCCCAGGTCCTGAAAGTCTTATTAGAATAAAAATTAGGGAATCACCTTAAACCATCAGAAATTTATATGGCTTTCTTAAATGCCCAGGTTTATGACAGCAAGGGTAAGTCTATGAGCCACAAAAGCAGGTTTCCAAGGTGAGTATCAAGCACGTGCTGGTGGTGGACGCCAGCCCTGCCCCAAGCCTGCTGTGTGTCCCGTCAGCTTCTCTGAGTCCCAGGGGCATCGCCTGAAAATCGGGAGAGCGATCAGGGCTGTGCACGCCTAGGACCCCCAGGAGGATCCCGTGCTGGTCCAGGGCTCGGCCGCCAGCACCGAGAGGTTCTTCACAATCTGGAACGAGGGCCCCACGTTTTCATTTTGACTGGATCCCGCACCTGACGTCGGCGGCCCCGATCGGACATCCACTCCAGGCGGGATGCGCGGCAGGGCAGGGCCAGCGTGGGCCACAGAGCGGGCACTGGGCGTCCACGGTCACCGTGCTGGGCGGTGGTGAGGACATTCCTCCCCAGGAGCCATCTGTCAGTCCACCCCATGCACCTCACCCCGAGGAGGGGGCCCTGCTGGGCACCGACCAGCAGCGAGCGGACAGAGCGGTCCCCAGCGGGCTGAGGCGCCCCACCCCGGGCAGAGCTGGCTGGAGGTCGTCCCTCCTTCCTTGGCTGCCCGGGGTATTTTGGCTCCATTGGGTCTAGGCTTCGATGAAGGGCGACTCTTCCCTGGTTGAGCAGCGCGCAGCGGGAGTCGCCACAGCTCTGTCCCCCGGCGAGATGGACGGGCCGCCTTGTGCCCGCCGGTGTCGCCCTGCCGCCTGGTGAGAGCCTGCACGTGCCTGCGGCCCACGAGCAGCTCCCCACGTGGGGAGCACTGCACGGCTGAGGATGGAAGCTGCCCGGGCCTCCGAGCACGTGGTCAGGAATGCATTTCCGCCAAGAGGACGGACTTCGGGTTGTAAAATAAGGAAAGCTCTCGTGCCTAGTATGTGGAGTTAGGTATAGCCTGGGGCTCCAGCCCCTTCCCGCCCACAGACGCCCTCTGCCTCCCGTCTGGGTGGTCCTCGGGGCGGGGGTCCAGGGACCAGAGCCTGAGGTAGCCAGTGGGAGCTAGGGTGGACGAGGCATGGGAAAGAGAACGCGCCAGGAAGCCAGGCCAGTGAGCTGAGCACCGTCCTGGGGGGAGCACAGAAGGTGGTCTCTGTAGATATAACTAGGGGCCTCTACAGGAGGGCACCTCGGATTACCCTCGTGGGCCCTAAATCCACGAGATTGTCCTTAGGAGACACAGGGAGGAAACAGACACGGGGTAGGAGGCCACGTGAAGACACAGGCCGAGGTCAGGGTGATGGGGCCACAAGCCCAGGGATGCCTGGAGGGCCCCGAAGCTGGAGAGGCAGGGAGGGTCCCCAGGCCCCTGCAGGGAGCACGGCTGCCGACACCTTGACTTTGGACTGTGCAGGCTTCTGTTGGTTAAGCCGCCAGCATGCGGTCCTTTGCCCTGTGGCCCTGAAAAACCAGCACAGTGTCTTACAAGTACAGACGATCCCGCTCACGGGCAGCCTCCGTGTGGCCACCGTGCAGACGTGCATGTGCCAACCCGAGCTGGGGTTTGCTAACTGGAGTGTAGACGGAGGTCATCCAGGTCCCGTCAGTGGACCAAGGGCCAGGGGCAGCGTCATCCCCCACAAAGGGTGCGCTGGTCCAGCAGCCAGCGCTGGAAGAAGGCTCCTCCGACTCCCACACCAGGATGGAACCTGCCGTCCCATCCTATCGCGAAGGGGACTCCCCCAGCTTGGTAAGAGCCCATGTCACTATTTCAGGCCATCTTTTGAGTGTGGCCAGGACTGACTCTATGCTGTGAACTCAAAACACAATCTCATTCACAGACGACCAGTGGTAGCCTCCAGGAATGGTACCGCCGGCAACCCCGCTGGCTGACTTCTGGCCGCCTGCGCCGTGGCGCGTGACTGCGTGGGCCGTGGCCCTAGCCACCCCTTCGTGGGGGCGGCAGTGCTGGGCGCCCGTCCCGCCCCCCAGGCCCGCCTCTGCGATGACTGTCCCTCACACATCTCTGCCCCCGGAGTCTGGCGCTCGCCTCCCAGAGCAGCTCCGCCACCGGCAAACCCACACATTTATGCCACAGCCCTTGCACGGGTTTCGAAAAGTGGACTGAATGCTCGCCTTTTGGCTGATACGACGCTGGGAACATGATAATGAGGAGTGCTTTTCGTTCTTTCATTTGCACCGTTAACAGTAACTTCAGCGGTGCTCGGGGCTGTGGGGGACAGAGAAGGTGCAGCCCAGCTTCAACCTAAAGAGTCAGGACCGCAGGTCACGGGGGGCGCCTCGGGGGGCCCCCTGCTTTCCCTGTTCTTCCGACTCTAAGATTCTGGACTTATCTGGTGTCCAGAGCGTGAAACTTTTCAGAGAAACGAGAAATAGAAGCCCATGTTCGGCCGGTTTTCAGCAGGAGCAGAAACCAGAGGGGTTGAGAGGAAGGCACCTCAGCCCAGGACCACGGTGGGGACGGGCGGGCTCAGCCTGCCTGTCCCTGGTTCCCGAAGGGTCGAGAAAACCGCATCCTCTCTCCCAGGGGCGGGCGATCTGTTGGACAGCAGCACCTGTCACCCCTTCTCTGGCTCAGCACCCCGGCTTCCTCTGCTGCCTGGCCCGGCCGGAATCCCAGGTGAAGTTGGAAGCTGCTCCCCGCAATTCCGATTCAGAAGAGACCTGAGAGCTGGGCAGAGCCTGGGGTCAGGTGTGGGGTCTCTGCAGCCAGGACGGAGGACAGAGCCTGGGGTGGGGGGGGAGGAGTGAGGTCTGTGGCCAGATGGGCCATGGAGGTGTGTATGTATAAGGCTCAGGGTGGGGGACTTTGCAGCCAAGAGGGGAGGACAGGGCCTGCGGTGGGCTCCTTGGCCAGCTCCAGGTACTACAGCAGTGACGCTAGAGGCCACACTTCCCCCCGGAGCCCGGGCATCTGGACAGCTTGGGGCGGCTCACTCCACTGGAGGGGGTCCTGGAGGATAGAGAGGGAGGCCCCTGCACCCCAAGTCTCAGTACTAGAACCTCCCTGTCACCCCGGCCCCAGAACCTTCGGCTGAGCAACCTCCTGGTGAAGGCGGGGACGCGCCCTGTCTCCGAACCCACCCCTCCTGTCGCAGAGCCTGCCTGGTGGAGAGGAGGCAGCAGGTGTACCGAGAAGAGAGAGGAAGAGACCCTGGAAGAGGCTCTGAGGTCTGCTGCTTTCACCCAGGTAACCCGCGGAGGCCCCGGTCGGACGCAGGAAGATGGCCCGCCTCCAGCTGGAGTGGGGGCCCGGGTTGGGGCGCCGCCGCTTGCCCCCGGGAAGGCGTCCCAGCTGCGCACCGCGCCCAGGGCCCGGCACGGACCCGCCTCCCCGCCTCTGACCCACCCAAGCCAGGCGCTCGCCTCACCCTCCCACTGTCCCCCAAACTCTCGCGGGGCGGCCCCACTCCCCGCCCCACCCTGCTCCCCTCCGTGGGGCCCGAGCCCGGCCACCCCGGACCCCAGCGTTGGCCCGAGCGTCTCCGCAGAGAGGCCAGCGCCCGGCCGCCCCAGCCGGGAGGCCCGTCCTCGCGCCCATCCGTCGACCCGCGTCCGGGGTCCCGGAGGGCCAGGTGGGACCGCACGGGCGACACCCCGCCCCGCGGAGCCGTGTGGCCCTGGGGCCAGCGCCGACCCGCCTTGTAAGGCAGGGTCCGCGCTCTGACGGCCTCACTGCACCAGGCAGCCCGGGAGGGAGGGGGCGGGGCGGAGCCGCCAAAAGAGTGCGGGGCGGGCCTGGGGGGCGGGTCCGAGAGGGGGCCAGTGGGGGCTTGGGGGCGGGTCCTGGGACGGGTTCTCCAATGGGAGCGCGGGGAGGGCAGGGCGTGGGGCGGACCGGGCGCGGAAACTGGGAGCCAGGAGGCGCGCCGGCGAGTCTGGGGGCGGGTCTGAGGCCGGGGGCGGAGCCGGCGGGCTGGGAGCTGCGGCGCGAGCGCAGGCAGGGTACCGGGTCGCTCGCGCGCGAGTCGCGGAGGCGCCGCCGCTGCAGTCGCCGCATCTCCGAGGTAAGGGGCCGCGGGGCTCCGTCCCGGGGCGCGGCGCGCAGGCCTCCCTGCTCCTCCTGCCACCTGCGCCCGCAGGCCGGGGCGCGCTACCCATTCCCGGCGCCCGCCCGCGCCCCTTCCCCGAGGCCCAGTGCGTCCGTGCGCCCCGCGCCCCGGAGCTGCCGGCTATCCGCGCGGCGCTCGGGCCCCCGTGGTTGCGTCCGGGCGCGGGTTTGGGGACGCGGGGGCGCGGGCTGGAGCGACCGGAGATGAAAAGGACAGGTTTATAATTGGGCCCTAAATGAGGCGCTTTGGCCTTTCTTCGCGTCGGTGCGTAACGCGACAGTGGAAGCCCCTTGCAGCCCCTTCCCTCTCCGTGTCCTGCTACATAAACACCGTTCACACGCCCAGGCCTGGGGTGGCGGCTGCCAGCGAGACGGCGGGACATTAGGGCTTAGAGGGTTTGAAATGAAGCCACTGTCATACAGCACGAATTTTAGGAGACCCAGGGCCACAGAAAGGGCCGTTTGTGTCCACGGGCCGAGAATGTACGTGATCCTCTGGCGAGAACTCGGCCGCCCCTCTCGGTCCGGCATTAACGTCGCCATATCGGTGCAGGTGAGAGGGTCAGGCCTACACTTTGCAAATCCAGAAGCATCCCCGGAGGGGTGTTCTGTTTTCTTATCGCATGTGGGCACACAACCCGGCAATCAAGATAAAGAGGTTGGCTGCCAGTGTATGTTTTCCACACGCCCCTGGGGACCAGTGCCCCGCCCTTGAAGGAGGATCCAGAGAAGCCCTTTATTCTGCGGTTTCAGTTATGTAAATGAAGCCTTGAAATGAGGTGGGAAGAAAACCTTCTCTGTGACTGCTGTGTTGATAGGCGTTTTGTGCTCTCTGATGATGGGACACTTTTTAGGCTAAGCTGGCTATGCTGTCATCCGTCTGTGTATTTACTGGCTAATTCATCTGACGTTTATAAACGATAAAAGACCTAGCTCCCATGGCCCCCACCACCACCTCCCAGGACTCCCTGTGGCCAGTCTCTCAGGGAGGGTGTGTTGGGGGTGGCCTCCCCAGGGCCTGGGCCAGCCCCTGCCGCCTAGGAGGTGATCAGTAAACCCTGACCCGAGCTCCAAGTGCACTAGGACCACATCCGGGATGGAGCGATGGGGCTGGGGAGGGAGAGCTTGGAGCGGGCAGGAAAGGGGGGAGGGGCGGGGCCTTGGGACAGGCGCCTTGCGAGTGCCTTAAACTGGACTCCATGATGCCTCCTCTGGCACCAGCCCCTGTTCCCACCACATGGTTGGAATCCCAGGGCTCAGTGATGAGCGATGGGGGAAGGGGTGCTGGTGAATTTCCTGGGGGCATCTGCAAAATGTGTGCCACGCAAGGGTTCGTGTGTTTTCCTGGGGAAGGGCCTCCACGACTTCCGGAAGGATCTGTGACTCAGAAAGGTGCCCTAATGTATGTACTACGTTAAAAAATTCTTCTCCATCTTTTTGGAATGACGAAGTGGTGGAGATTAGAGGAAGCTGTGTTGGCCGAATTCTTATCTCCTCGGCGTTGTTTGGCTGAGATCTTCGTGAACCCTTTGAAGCTGCAATAAATAAGCTGTCTTAAGGATATACAAGGTTATAGATGCTCATTGTGGGAGATGTGCAGATCACCCGAGAATTTCGTAAAGAAAATTAAAATCACTCATCACTGGTTGAGGATTAAGAGAAAACCTTTGAGCAGCCAAACTGTCCTCCGGGGCCACGTCCTCGTGGCTTCCCTCCCTGGTGGGCAGTGGAGCCGCTCCCTGCAGAAGAGGCTGAGAATTAGAAGCTTCCTCAGGGAGAGGCCTGCTGGCTTAGCGCCAGGGCTATTTATAGCTGGTGATGTTGCTGTGAGGCCAGAGGAGCACGTACGGGAGACGCCATCTGGGGCTACTGGGGCCATGAGGCACAGCCCCCACTGCACCTTGAAGTATCAGGGCCTCCCTGGGTCAGGAGGTCCGTGTTCTGGGCCCAGCCTGGCACCATCTGGAAACCACTCCAGACCGAGGGTGCTGGGCACCGTGCAGAGGCCACCTGAGCCCAAAACCCTGGACCAGACAGATGCTGGGATTAGGCAGGAGAATTGACACGCGCCCAACCCTACTGCTTCAGCAGCAGGTGTTTCCTGGGCAGGAAGGTGGGGAGCTGCCTGGGGGGGGCCCAGCGGCATCTGGGGCTCAGACGTGGTCTCCAGCGCCCCGTGTGGGCTCGCTGCACTCTTCAGCCCCTCCTGGGGAGACCAGCCTCCTCTCTGGGTGGGGAGGTAACCACGGTGTCACAACCCATGGAGTCCCCAAAGCCGGCACCCCCAGAGCCCACAGCGACCCACCGCGAGCCCCAGCTCAGCAGAGCCTCTTCGGAGGGGGAGCGTCCTCAGCCGCATCCGCATGGCAGCTCCTGGAAGCGGCTTTGATTGGCCCTGCTGGGGTGACAGGGGAGGGTGCGGCTTCTGTGATCTGCAGCCCCCGAGAAGGGCCTGTGGGGGAGGGGCAGCTCCCCACAGGGACGGGCACGCTGTCTCCAAATCTCGTTTGCTGACAGGGAAGCAAGGCTGTTTTGAGCTTGCAGATTTCCCCTTTAACTGTGCGGGGCGTGCAGTGACATGCAGGGAAGCTCAATTGTAATGTAATGCCTAAATGTCCAAATGTAGGACCTTCTTTGGTGAAGAAATGTAGAAAGTCTTTCACGGGGTGTGAGGAAATGGTGGTGTTCTGACTTCGGGACCAAGCCCAAGTGTGTCCTGCGACCCCCCATTAGCAGGGGGAGCGTGAGCTCACCCTCCGAAGAGCACGTTCGTGCCCACTTTTCCTTTCCTTAATCAGGTTTGTGAAAAGGAAGGACTGGTCCTTACCTTTTCTCAAGCCTAAAAGTTAAGAACACCTGGACCCCTTTCCTGCCCATCGCCTTGCGTCCCACGGCACAGTGTCCCCCTGTGTCCCCAGCATGTCCCGTGTCCCGCTGTCCCAGCACCGTCTCCCCTCGTTGGGCCACATTCCCAAGGTCTCATCCTGTAACCCTGTTGTACCCATTTGTTCAACAGGCATCAGGTGCCAGGTGAGCCCGGCCAGGTCAGCCCCGGGAAGCTCTCGCTCCAGCGGGAATGTCACAAAAGCCAGCATCCTCCGGGGGCCTCGTTCAGGCCTCACACTCCCACTGCCTCTGGGTGCGGGGGGCCGTGGGCCTCGGAGCCTGGGAAGGCGGTTGCCGCAGCTCATCTGGGCCTCGTCTCCCCCGCCCTGGCCCTGCTGGCTGCTCGGCCCCCAGGCCTCCGGAGGTCCCGAGGCCGCGCCTTCTTCCTCCTGCCAGGGGTTGTGGCCGCCGCCCCGCCCGTTCCTGGGGAGGGGCTCTGCTTTTGCTGTGGTCTTCCTACCTGACCCTGTTGCCCCCGCCTTCCTACCTCAGAGCACGTGCTCTGCCATGCTGGCGTGTTTCGGGCAGTACCGCGTGGAGCCGGCGCACGCTCCGCTCCGTGAACCCGTCACCGTCCGCTGATCCCTCGTGTGGGCCACGGGCCTTGGGGTTATTTCCATCCTCTGGCGTGGCTGCCTGGAGCCCCCCTGCGTGTTCCTCGGGGAACACGCGCGAATGTTTCTGCTGGGCCCTCGGCGCCCCGTCTTAGCCGATGGGACCGGCGGCTCCCCGGAGTTGAAGCCCCTTGGCGGCCGCACTCCACAGCCGCCGGCAGCGGGCAGGGCGCAGTGGCCTCCTGGCGGGTGGCCGTCTGGAGGGTGCGTGCCAGCGCCTGCGTTTCAGGCCAAGGCAACGAAGCCGGGCGTCCCCGCCGGTGCCTGGGTGTCTGGATGTGCCGGGCCTGCTCGAGTCCCTCGCCCGTTTCTCTAGAGCTGCCTTTTTCTGGTGGATCTGCAGGGCTCCTTCTAGATTCTGGAGACGGCAATGTAAGAGACACCTTCTCTGCCCACAGCTGCCTTTTCACTCCTTAGTGCTGTATCTTCCGATGAATGGAAGTTCTGAGTTTTAATCTGGTACCATTTAAGAGTCTTTTCCTTTAGGGGTAGTGGGTTTTGTGTCCTGTGTAGAGAGTCTTTCCCACCCAGGACATCAGATACTCTCAAGCATCCCCTTCCTGAGGCTTCATGATTTTGCCATTCCTGCTTCAATCTGTACCTGAATTAATTTCCATTTTTCTCCGTGTGTCTGTTCAGTCAGCCCGTCTTCTTTTGTTGAAAAAGTTTTCTTCCCCGCTTTTCCTGCAGGACCACCTTTGTTGTCCACACTGTCTCTGCACCTGTGCGGGTGGACTGGCGGCTCTCTTCTGCCCGGTGGTTTATTTTCTGTCCTTGTACCAGGACCACACGCCACACTGGCTTCCTTTCCAGAACTTTCCATCGAGTCTCGAAACCGCTGGGCAAATCCTGCCCCTGTTCTCCCTTCAAGATCGCTGGTGAATTCATGGTTCTTCGCCTTCTCGTGTGCATTTTACATTCAGCTTGTCTCGCTACCCAGACAGGAACAGTGTTAGAATTTTTATTTGGATTAAATGAAAACTGTGCATGAATTTAGGGGAAATGGGCATCTTTGTATTTCAGACTTAATCCATGTCCATAATGCCGCTGTTCTTTGAATAACGCTTCACGGTCTCTGCGTCAACGGTCTTGCACATCTTTTGTTAAATTTATTCCTAGGTAATTCATACTTCCTCACTTTTTTTTAAATGTATATTTCTAAATACCTTTTATCGTCTGGTTTTGCTGCTACGTTTTTGCATGTTGACCACGTATCCAGAACCCTTGCTAAACTCGCGTTGATTCTAATAGTTTTCCTGGGATCCCTTTGGGTTTCGTATGTACGCAGTCATAGCCATGCAAATAATGCCAGTTTTGTTTCTCCCTTCCTATGTTTATATCATATTTATTTCCTTTCCTTATCTTAGCACACTGACGCAGTGAGTAGAAGCGGTGATAGCAGGCACGCGTCTCTCTCTTACTCCAGTTTGAAAAGAAAACTTTTCAATATTCCAAGTGTGATGACTGTAGCTTTCCGTAGGTGCCCATTATCAAATTAAGGCATTTATTTCCTTTTCTAACTTGCTAAGAATTTTTACGGTGAGTAAATGCTGAAATCCATCAAATGCTTTGGCTGCATTTATTAAGCGGATAATATGATTTTCGCTTTGTATTGTGTTATGTGATGAATTCTATTAAGTTACTGTTAAACGAACCTTGCACTCCTGGCGTAAACCAAACCTGATTATAAGGTATTGATCCTTTTTATCTATTACTGGATTCAGTTTGTTGACATGTTGTTCAGGGTTTTCGTATCTGTGTTTGTAAGTGAGATTGGCATAGATTTTTCTTTTCTTGTAACGCCCTTGTCAGGTTTTCGTACCAGGATTATTTTAGCCAGAATGAGTCGGGGTGGCGTGTTTCATCTTTACTCTTCTCTGGAAGAATTTGGTAAGACTGACACTTTCTTCTTTCAATGTAAGGAAGAATCTGCTGGTGAAGTCATCCAGGCCTGGGGTTTTCTTTGTGAGAAGGGTTTTAAATAAGAATTCAAACCCTCGATAATTATAAGGATTAGTAATAAATACAAGAGCAATGATAAGAACATATTCCTTGTTACTGTTTGGTAAAATGGCTTTTGTTTTCTTTTTAGGAATTTGTTTCATTTAAACGATCAAACATGTTGGTCTAAAATTGTTTATAATATTCTCTTATTATATTTTAATCCCTTAATATCTGTAGAGCTTGTAGGGATGTCCTCATTTTCCATTCTGATATTGGATACTTTTGACTTTCCCTTTTTTACTTGATTAACGTCCCCAGTATTTATCAATTTTATCAGTGTTTGCAAGGCATTAACTTTCGATGTCGTTGGTCCTCCGTATTATAGATTCGTTTTCTAATTTCTTAATTTTTACTCTTATCTTCATTGTTTCTAACGCCTTGGTCCTTGATTTGCTGAGGTTTTTTCCTAACTTCTTAGATGTCAGCTTACCTCACATGTGATGGTGTACCCACATACGATTCTCCCGTGTGTGCGCACCGTGCACACGCACGTAGGTGTGCACATGCGCACACACACATTTCCGCCACGTCTGGCTGTTTTCTTTTGGGTATTTCTGATCCACGAGTTCTTTAATCTGCTCTGCTGTGAAACCCGTCCACTGAGTTCTGAGTTTTAGTTACTGTGCTTTCTAGGGCTAGAATTTCTAAGGTGTTCTTTTTTCAGATCTGCCTCCTGCATCCTTACAGCTCCCGTTCTTTGCGGGAATTCCTCATCTTGTCCTTTTCTTCTTTGCACACGGTGCACGTAGTTACTTTGAGCTCAATGTCTGATCGAGCTCCAGTAACTGGAACCTCTCGTCGTTTCTGCTTCCTGTTGTTTCTGCAAGTTCTTGGCACTTGTTCCCCCTCTTGGGCCTGGTGTTTTTTTTTATCATGTGTGTATTGTGTTTTTCCGTCTCCAGTGGCCGTCTCCTCCTCAGGAGTGCTTGTGTGTGTCCTGCCGGTGTTTGGGGCACCAGCGATCCAGATCCCCGCATCCACGCTGGGGCTTGAGAGGAGCCGGCCTGACCGCCCCTGACTCCCGGGCGCCCGTCCGCCCACCCCCAGGGCGGGGCTGGTCTGTTCAGGGTACCCTGCCCTCCTGGGTGGGGGGCCTGGGGCTTTTCAGTCCCCGTGGTTGGTGGGAAGCCTCCCGGTGGGGGCGGGGAGTGAGGGCTGGGCTGCAGACCACTTCGGAGACCCTCGGGCTGCCTCTGGCTTTGCGCCTCACACCTGTGCCGGCTGCTGTCCTCTTCGGCTGCTTGGGGGTAGGAGAGGCTTCGCGGCCCGCAGGCGACGCTGTCCCCCACCTGCCAGCCGTCAGACCCAGGCAGCGGCCCTTCCCCGCAGGCCCCTCTGCTCTTCCTGGCCCTGCGGTTGGCTTCCCCGGGCCCCGGCCTGCCCTCCACGCTGTGGGCTCCTGAGAGGCCTGGCGCCAGGACCTGCCGTGCGGGCACGTGGTGACCGCAGGGCGCCTGCCGTCGGGGAGAGGCCAGGCCATCCGCGGGCAGCTCCACGTTCCTGGAGCTAACAGACTTCCTGTTGAGGGTCTCACGTGCGCGCCAGCTCGAGGCCAGACCCTGTCTAAGGGGAGGGCCCTCTGCCCGCTCTCGCCTCTGGGTTCTGTGCCGCCGCCCAGGCTTCGCACCTCTGGGCCTTTGCAGGCGTTTTTCTCCGGGGCAGGGACCCCCTTCTGGTGTCCCTGCTGTGTGCGGGTCCTGGGGCTGCTGTGACAAAGGACCACAGACTTTTCAATGAAAACTACAGAAATGTGTCCTCTTCCAGTTCTGAGTCCAGACTCCCAGTCCGAGATTGAGGTGTCGCGGGGCCGCGCTCCCTCCAGAGGCACCAGGGAGGGTCCCTCCTGCCTCTTCCAGCTCCCGGGGCTCCGGGCATCCCTGGGCTTGTGGCGACGTCCCTCCCGTCTTGGCCTCCGTCTTCACGTGGCTTCTCTGTGTCTGTGTGTCTCCTCTTCCTTCCCTTGTAAGGACACCTGTCAGTGGACTTAGGGCCACCCTGGTCCAGAGTGGACCCATCTCGAGATCCTTAGTTTGATGGTGTCTGCAGAGACCCTTCTTCCAAACAAGGTTCCTCCACCTTGCGAGGACGTGGACACACCTGGCTCGGGGCCACCATTCACCCACTACACGTGCCCTGCACAGGGCCCGCCTGACCCCAGGTGGGCTGCAGATGCCGTGTTCTTGGATTTTGTGAGAAACATTCTGACCAACAGTAGAGACCGGCCCTGGGACCGGGGGACTGGGGGGCCCATGATATGGTTCCTGGGAGGCCAAGGGTCCCAACGGAGTGAGTCCCCCGAGAAGCCCCAGCTTCGTGGTGACCCAGAGAAGTTCCTGCTGTCCGCATCGGTTCTTCTGAGGGGCTGGGGTGGCAAACCTGTCCTGGCCCCTTACTCCCCCCACCCCCGTCCCCTCCCCCGCCAGCCCGACCAGCAGGAGCCCCCAGGCCCGAGGGTGCGGCTCCCACGGTGATCTCACTGCAGGACGGTGCGGGACACAGGATGGCCACGGCCCCCAGGAGGGCACCCGCTCAGCTACCCACCTTCTCCCCTCTCGTCCCAGAGAAACCGCGTTTGACTTGGGCGCAGGGGACAGTGTGGCTGTGACTGTGGTTCCCAGGCTGCCCCGAGGGATGGCCTAGCCTCGGTGCAGGAGGTCCCAACCCCGCGGGCCTTTCCGGGCCTACGGCCTGAAGCGTGTGACCCGGGACCTGAGTGGCATCCTGCTTGGACGGTGTGGCCGCTCGTCCCGTCCTGTCGGGGCCCCTGCAGGGACCGTGAAAGGCAGCGCCGAGGCGGCAGGGCTGCATCCACGCCTGAGACTCCTGGGCCGTCTGCTCTGCGGGGCAGGCACTCAGAGACCGCTTTGTGCCCGCCTGGGAGGCTCCCGCTGCCTGGGACGAGTGGTCATTCACATCGCGTGCTGGGCAGCCGAGGAGCGGTGGCCGTATTATGATTAAAACGTGAACAGTTGCCGAAGGGCTGTGTTGTGTTCGAAGGGACTCTGGAATAAAGAGGCAGAGCTGCGGGCCGGCGGCCCAGGGGTGTGCAGGCCCGACGCCTCTGTTCCCGCGCGCGCTCTTCACTCGGAGGCTGTGCCTCTTCCAGGGGCTGCGCCGAGGGCGAAGCTGGACCCCGACCTGGGGGCCTGAGCCCTGGTGGACGGAGGGGAGGAGGGGGAGGCGACGGCGTCCATCCCCCCCGGCTTCTGGCCGCTTGGTCTTCTGCATCTTCTGTCCTAACCCTCACCCGCCCACCTCATCTTGGTTGCGCGGGCACAGCGCGCCCACCCGGCAGGGGTCAAGGAGGTTCTCCCCGGGACCGGCTGACCAGGCGCCCTGGCCTCCTGTGCGGCCCCGGAGCAGCTGTGCCTGGGACTTACCCGGGGGCTGCTGCAGTTATGCCCTCGCCCCTTCCGTCCGCATCAGTCCTGGGACCGGGCCTGGTGGGCTGAGCCGTCCGAAGGGGCTGGGCTGCCCTGGGAGGCGCCTGCTTCCCCTGCACTCTCTCCTCCTCTCCTTCCCGCACTTGGCGCAGAGCCTCTGGGCTGCCTCCGCGCGTCCGGCGGCATCAGGCGAGCGGCGTTCTGTGGCCAGGCCCCTGCACAGCCGAGGTCAGGTGCGCTCAGCAGACTGTCAGCCCGGTCAGCGTCAGGCGCTCCGTCGAGGTCCAAGGAGGGCTAGTTTGTCAGATGCTCGGGAACCTGGCATTTCCAGGGCCCGTGTGGTTCTTGCGCGGAAGCAGGGTCTCAGCTGGACCCCACGCCTCGGTATCACATCAGCGGGCGCAGCCACGGCTCAGGGACTTGGGCTCTCGGCCCTGGTGGAGGGTGCCGCCCCTGGGCCCAGCTTGGTGTAGACATCTGGAGGGCGCTGGCATCACGCCGGCCCTGAGAGCGCAGGAGGGCGGCACGTGGGGCGGGCCGACGGGGCCGAGGGCCAGGGACGCCTGAGGAGCTCGAGAGCCCAGGGCTCCCACCGCGGCTCGCGGCTCCAGAAGATTCCTTGCGGCGTCCGCTGTCCCGGGAGCCGTTTCCCACCTGCGGGCCGGTCTCCTGGTCCTGAGCAGCCTCTAGGACGAGGTCGGTGACAAGAACCCCAGTCGAGCTCTAGCGCATCATCAGCGACACCCCCAGGGCGCCCCGGCAGCCACAGCGCGCTGAGGCCTCTGGACCCCCCGGCTCCCCGACCCTTCAAGTAGGGGGCTCGCCAGTGGGGCGGCTGTGTTGCGGGGAGGTCCCAGACTTGGGGTGCGATGCCCGGTGACCCGGCAGAGCCCGTGGTGGGGTCCGGGCGCCGTGGCCGGGCCGTGTCCCGCGTTTCCCCCGTGCCGCCGGCCCAGCTCGCTCGGCGTGAGGTGGAGCAGGGTTCTGAGTTCCGGGAGGTTTGGCGTCAAGGAGGCCGGCGGGACGGGGCCTGAGGCCTGAGCAGCGCCCCCTCAGGGCCTGGGAGGTGGGGAGTCCCCTGTGCGGGTCCCAGCTCCCCGACATGCGCATCCTGTGGCCCACATCCTGCCCCCCAGAAGCACGCCACCCCCGAGCCCCCACCCCAGGCCGCCCTCCAGCGAGCCTTGGCCATCCTGGTGCACTCAACACCCGCCCAGGGCTTCGGGCCCAGAGGACCCAGGAGGTGGAAGGGGCCCCGGGGGCTGGAAGGCACCTGGATCCCAAGGGGCAAGATGCTTGAGGCCTGGTCCGATCGCAGGAAGTGTCTGCAGGTACGGTGTAGATTATGGGCAGTATGAGGAGGGGCATTGGGAACGAGGGGCTGAGAGCTGGTTTGGGGGAGCAGGGGTTGGAGGTGCGTTCACACCTACGGAAGCAGGAACACACACTCCACCTCTAGTCTCAGTGCAGACCTGTGTTCTGCTCAAGGAAGGGGAACCAGGAGAGGCAGAGTTGCTGTTGCCTTTAAAACAACAGCGGGCCCAGCTTACATTTACACCTGGCCCAGCTCACATGCACACGTGGGCCAGCTCACATGCACACCCGGCTCAGCGCACATACACACCCGGCCCTGCCCACATGCACACCCGGCCCAGCTCACAGACACACGTGGGCCAGCTCACATGCACACCTGGCCCTGCTCACAGGCACACCTGGCCATCTCACAGGCACACCTGGCCCAGCTCACAGGCACACCTGGCCATCTCACAGGCACACCTGGCCCAGCTCACAGGCACACCTGGCCCAGCTCACAGACCCACCTGGCCCAGCTCACAGGCACACCTGGCCATCTCACAGGCACACCTGGCCCAGCTCACAGGCACACCTGGCCCAGCTCACAGACCCACCTGGCCCAGCTCACAGGCACACCTGGCCCAGCTCACAGACCCACCTGGCCCATCTCACAGGCACACCCAGGCCATCTCACAGGCACACCTGGCCCAGCTCACAGACCCACCTGGCCCATCTCACAGGCACACCCAGGCCATCTCACAGGCACACCCGGCCCAGCTCACAGGCACACCCGGACTATCTCACAGGCACACCTGGCCCAGCTCACAGGCACACCTGGCCCTGCTCACAGGCACACCCGGCCCAGCTCACAGGCACACCCGGCCCAGCTCACAGACACACCCGGCCCAGCTCAGGCACCCCCGGCCCAGCTCACAGGCACACCCGGCCCAGCTCACAGGCACACCCGGCCCTGCTCACAGGCACACCCGGCCCAGCTCACAGGCACACCTGGCCCTGCCCACATGCACACCCGGCCCTGCTCACAGGCACACCCGGCCCAGCTCACAGGCACACCTGGCCCTGCTCACAGGCACACCTGGCCCAGCTCACAGGCACACCCGGGCCATCTCACAGGCACACCCGGCCCAGCTCACATGCACCCCCGGCCCAGCTCACAGGCACACCCGGCCCAGCTCACAGGCACACCCGGCCCTGCTCACAGGCACACCCGGCCCAGCTCACAGGCACACCCGGCCCTGCCCACATGCACACCCGGCCCTGCTCACAGGCACACCCGGCCCAGCTCACAGGCACACCCGGCCCTGCTCACAGGCACACCTGGCCCAGCTCACAGGCACACCTGGCCATCTCACAGGCACACCCGGCCCAGCTCACAGGCACACCCGGCCCAGCTCACAGGCACACCCGGCCCAGCTCACAGGCACACCCGGCCCAGCTCACAAGCACACCCGGCCCAGCTCACAGGCACACCTGGCCCAGCTCACAGACCCACCTGGCCCAGCTCACAGACCCACCTGGCCCAGCTCACATGCACACCTGGCCCAGCTCACATGCACACCTGGCCCTGCTCACAGGCACACCCGGCCCAGCTCACAGGCATACCTGGCCCTGCTCACAGGCACACCTGGCCATCTCACAGGCACACCCGGCCCAGCTCACAGGCACACCCGGCCCATCTCACATGCACATCTGGCCCAGCTCACAGGCACACCCGGCCCTGCTCACAGGCACACCCGGCCCATCTCACATGCACATCTGGCCCAGCTCACAGGCACATCTGGCCCTGTTGCAGGCACACCCGGCCCTGCTCACAGGCACACCTGGGCCATCTCACAGGCACACCCGGCCCATCTCACATGCACATCTGGCCCAGCTCACAGGCACACCTGGCCCTGTTGCAGGCACACCCGGCCCTGCTCACAGGCACACCTGGGCCATCTCACAGGCACACCCGGCCCATCTCACATGCACATCTGGCCCAGCTCACAGGCACACCTGGCCCTGTTGCAGGCACACCTGGCCCTGCTCACAGGCACACCCGGCCCAGCTCACAGGCACACCCGGCCCATCTCACATGCACATCTGGCCCAGCTCACAGGCACACCCGGCCCATCTCACAGGCACACCCGGCCCAGCTCACAGGCACACCTGGCCCATCTCACATGCACATCTGGCCCAGCTCACAGGCACACCTGGCCCAGCTCACAGGCACACCTGGCCCTGCTCACAGGCACACCTGGCCCAGCTCACAGGCACACCTGGCCATCTCACAGGCACACCTGGCCCAGCTCACAGGCACACCTGGGCCATCTCACAGGCACACCCGGACTATCTCACAGGCACACCCGGCCCAGGTCACATGCACACCCGGCCCAGCTCACAGGCACACCTGGCCATCTCACAGGCACACCTGGCCATCTCACAGGCACACCTGGCCCAGCTCACAGGCACACCTGGCCATCTCACAGGCACACCTGGCCCAGCTCACAGGCACACCTGGCCCAGCTCACAGACCCACCTGGCCCAGCTCACAGGCACACCTGGCCCAGCTCACAGACCCACCTGGCCCATCTCACAGGCACACCCAGGCCATCTCACAGGCACACCCGGCCCAGCTCACAGGCACACCCGGCCCAGCTCACAGGCACACCCGGACTATCTCACAGGCACACCTGGCCCAGCTCACAGGCACACCTGGCCCTGCTCACAGGCACACCTGGCCCAGCTCACAGGCACACCCGGCCCAGCTCACAGACACACCTGGCCCAGCTCACAGACACACCTGGCCCATCTCACAGGCACACCCGGCCCAGCTCACAGGCACATACAGACTATCTCACAGTCACACCCGGCCCAGCTCACAGGCACACCCGGACTATCTCACAGGCACACCCGGCCCAGCTCACAGACACACCTGGCCCAGCTCAGGCATACCCGGCCCAGCTCACAGGCACACCCGGCCCAGCTCACAGGCACACCCAGGCCATCTCACAGGCACACCCGGCCCAGCTCACAGGCACACCCGGCCCAGCTCACAGGCACACCCGGCCCAGCTCACAGACACACCCGGCCCAGCTCACAGGCACACCTGGCCATCTCACAGGCACACCTGGCCCAGCTCACAGGCACACCCGGCCCATCTCACAGGCACACCCGGCCCAGCTCACAGGCACACCTGGCCCATCTCACATGCACATCTGGCCCAGCTCACAGGCACACCTGGCCCAGCTCACAGGCACACCTGGCCCAGCTCACAGGCACACCTGGCCATCTCACAGGCACACCTGGCCCAGCTCACAGGCACACCCGGCCCAGCTCACAGGCACACCTGGCCCTGTTGCAGGCACATTGCTAACAGGGATTCCCAGCTCTCCTGGCTGGGGGCACTGTGTGCTGATAGCGCGGAAGCTGTGGCTGTGGCAGATAGGTCTGTCCTGGGTCACCTTTCCTATAGGCTTTTCTTCAGATAGTCGCGTCTTAAGGGCCTTGCCAGGGAGAATCATTCTGGAGACACAGGCCTCGTGGCGCCTTTTTGGGGCGCGGACAGCCTGTGAGGGGCTGGTGGGCCAGGGGATCACGTGGTGTCTGAAGACAGCTGGGCCCCCGTGGTGGGATGGTCCCTGGAGCCTGGTGGACACTCTGGGGCAGGCATCCCCAGGTCCGCCCGTCCTGCATCTCCTTCCACTCTGGTCTGTGAGCCCACCTTGCAGCTGCCCTGCTCTCTCCAAACCCTCATTTGAAAATGCAAATCGGTAATGCAGTCCATCCCCACACCCACCGTGAATCCCTCATCAGTTCCCAACTCCGGAGCCCGCGGGGTCAGCCATGCCTCAGCAGGGCCTGGCCAGGTGACACTCACACAGTTCCTCCACCTCACCTGCCCACCCACCTGTTCCTCCTACCCCTGGCCCGGGTCCCACCCCGGGGACCAGCTGCTGACAAGCGTCACGTGGAGGGAGCAGGGCCGGAGCCCGCGGGGCCTCCGGCTTGCCGCGTCCACAGCCAGCCACAGCGACGCCTGGTCACGAGGTGCAGGCCCACACGTGGGTACTGTTCGTCCTCGATGGCTCCAACATCGGCTGCTCCCCCCACCGTCCTGCTTCTCCCCACAACAGGAAGTCACCTTGGAGAGCTTCCCATCTGCGTGTAGGGTCTCACTCCTGTTGTTTTTGTTAAAGTACTTTTCAAGTTACTTTATTAAGCTACAAACGTGGAGCTCAGGATGGAGAGCTGGCTCCTGGAGCTCATCACCACATCCCCAGTCGTGTCCCCCTGCCCTGAGCCCCGGGGTCCTGGACCGTCCTCACCAGCCACTGAGCCTCTTGAGCTGCACTGCCCTTTCTGTTTGGGGAACTTGTAGGTCCTGAGTTCAGCAGGGCCCTGCTCGGGACCCCCACAATGCCAGGTTGCCCACTTCCCCCCGCTGACCACTAGCCATGACTCTGGGGCTGGGTGTTGGTGCTCAGCTCCCGGCTCCCCAGAGCTGCTGGAGGTGGAGGGGTCTTCTCAGCCCCGTGGGGACCCGGGCCCAGCTTTGGGCATTCACTGGGCTCCTGACGCCATCAGCCACCCCCCCACCATGAGCCCCCCTACCCTGGGCCCGGGCCGCAGCCCCCCGGCCCTCGGAGTCTCCGCAGACCCCTGCTCTCGCCTGGGGCTTCCCTCTCCTACTAGACGTCTGTTCGGCCCCCTGGGTGGGGGGCACCCTGGTCAGCAGGCCGGGCCCTGAGGTGGGCGCAGCAGTGTGACCGTTCTGGATCCCTTCCCCGAGGATGGTGTCACCCCACCGATGCCCGGGAATGTGTCACTCGGGGAGCCCCCAGGAGGCTGGCTCATGCCTCCCTGTGCTGGAGGCTTTGACTGTCGGGGACTTGGCGGCCAGGGCGCCGGGGCTGGAGGGGCCTCGCCGTGTCCTGCAGCAGATGGACGCTTTGTCCCTGGCAGGCCACAGCCCCTGTCCGCGGGCAGCGGGGGCCTTGGGCAGCCGCCCGCCAAAGCAGGTGACCTCTCGCTGCTTCCTCCCAGTAGCATGGCTGACAGCAGGCCCAAGCCCCCCAAGCCCGCCAACAAGACGCCCCCCAAGTCCCCAGGGGACCCCGCGAAGGACAAGGCAGCCAAGAGGCTGTCACTGGAGTCGGAGGGTGCCAGTGAGGGGGCAGCCGCCGCGGGCCCGGAGCTCAGCGCCCTGGAGGAGGCCTTCCGGAGGTTTGCGGTGCACGGGGACACCAGGGCCACCGGGAAGGAGATGCATGGCAAGAACTGGTCCAAGCTGTGCAGGGACTGCCAGGTGATCGACGGCAGGAACGTGACCATCACCGACGTGGACATCGTCTTCAGCAAGATCAAGTACGTGTGCGCCTGGGACCAGGGGGGTGGGAGCGGGGCCCCGCGTTCTCTCGGGCGGCCAGGAGGCGACGCTTCAGGACGCCGTCCCCGCCCGGAAGAAGATGCCCGGGAGTTTGAACCAGAACACGCCCCAGTGGGGCCGGGAGCCCAGGTCAGGGACGCTGCCGCAGCCTCAGGGGTCTCAGGTGGCAGGGCCCGGCCCGTGGGGGGCTGCTGGGGGCAGGGCACGGGCCGGGAGGTGGGCGTCTGTGGCGCCGCTCCCCTCAGCTCTGGGGGCGTTCGCGTGTGAAGAGCGGGGGTGACGAACGGTGCGCACCGTGTGCTTGTCCGTGTGTGTCTGCACGCGCGTGCACACGGGCTCGGGCGTGTGGCCCGGGCATCGACTCGCCCCCTCCCCCTTCTCCCGCCCTTCACACCCTGTGACCGCACCTTGAGAGCAGCAACAGCGCCCCGAGGCACCGCAGACTCGCACACACGTGCACGTGCATGCACACACAGGTAGAACTCAGGGCTCCACTCTGCTGGTCGCGGCTCACCCGGAGGACAGACGCCCTGGACAGGCCCTGGAGACCCCGTGCGTGGAGGCACACGGGCCCTCCTGCGCCCCGGGAGAGGGAGCCCCGTCTGGTCCCGGTCCCGCTCTGGAGGGCGGACGCTGCTCAGACACTCAGGGAGGAGGCTTGGCCCCTGGCGCCCAGGCACTACGGGGGCCCCACCTCAGGGCCCGGCTGCTCTGGGCCCCAGGGTCTCTGCCTCGGCTCGCTGGGCGCGGGCCGGCGCGGGAAGTGGGCGGCTGCGGCCCCGGCCCGGCCAGGGGTCGTGGTCAAGACAGAGTGAACACCAGCCTGTGGCTACTCCCCCTCTGCCCTCCTGGACCTGAACTGAACTCCCTGTGGGGTCCCTGTGACCTGTGTCCCACTTGGGAGAGCCTGTTCTGGGGGAGGGTCCCCCGGACCTCCCAGCTGTGCAGCGGGGGACCTTTCCCTTGGGAACGGAGAGGGAGACAGTGCTCCCTGGAGGGGCCTGGGGGGGTGGTGCCCTGAGTCGGGTCGTGGGGGTCCTGCAGGACAGGCTGGGAGCCACCGCTGGGGGACCGGGTCTGAGGAGCGTGGGGCGCGCGGGTCGTGGGACCGCGGCCGCTGCAGGTGGCAGCCGCGGCAGAAGCGCCTCAGCTCCGGGAGCCGGGAGCCGTGGGCGCGGAAGCGCACGGGTCGCCGACGGCGACGGCTGTTTCTGTTTGGGGCGGTTGCCATGGCGCCGCAGCCCTGCCGCCAGCGCGGTATCTGCAGCCTCTGTTTAGGCCCGTCGTCATGGGAGCGCTTGTTTGTTTGCGTGTTACTATGTGTTAAGTTTTAAACAGGCTTCTCGCAGCTCTTCCCCAGGCCTTGATTGAAGACTGCTGTCTCCGGGACCAGGGCTGCCCCCGGCCCCGCCCCCCGGCCCCGGGGCGGGAGGAATTAACTCAGGACCCCGTTCCCATAAGTCCCGCCGGGGGTCTGTGGGCCGCAGGGTCCCCTGCGTGTGTGCCCAGGCGGGAAGGCCAGAGGCGGAGGGGGGCTCTGCTGGCCTTCCTGGCCCCCACTCGCCGGCTTCCTGGCCAATGGTGGCGTTTCCCGTGACTCTGGAGCCCTGTCTGGGCTGCAGGTTAGGAGCACGCACGCCGGGGCGGGGACGCGGCCCATTCTTGCCGCACGGGCTGCGGAGGGAACCTTCTGAAGCGCAGAGCTCGGCGCATCGGTGCAGAGACCCAGGCCGGGCGGGATGCCTCGGGAGCGGCGGGCAGAGCCGGGTGCGCTGTGCGGTCCCGGGCACGCCAGCGGGGCCCAGCGCCCGCTCAGGGCCTGACGCCCGCCCCTGCCCTGCCCCTCCCCGCAGCCTGGTGGGTGAGGCTGCGGCATTCGGGGCCCTGGTCCCAGCACGTGCTTCCAGCTGTGGCGTTGGGGGTCTCACAGTGTCCTCCGTGGGGGCCTCTCCCGGCCGCCCGAAGCTGTGCAGGGCATCCAGCGGCTTCTGCCCTGGCCTCCTTGGGGCCTGCCTGGCGTGTCTACAGAGGGCCAAGGCTTGGGGGGCAGGAATCGGGCAATTCCGCCCATGCTGGCTCCTCAAACCGCTGATATCGGTGTTGGACGCCAGTGCACACAGGCCTTTTGATGACCTTCCCCAAACACCCAGAAGTGGTTTCAATGACCTCAAGTGCATCTGTCCCCAGAACCCATCCCTGAGCCTCCAGCCTGCGTTAGGCCCTCGCGAAGTCAGGAGGAACTTAGGACGCTCTTTCCTGCTTGGGGAGTAGCTGACTGTTGGGGTCACAGCTGCCCTTCAGGCGGCCGGCCTGGAGGCCTCCAGACATGGGTGTCAGCAGCCTCCTTCCAGGTTGCCAGCAGCGTGGTCCCTGGGGCCCAGGAGCAGGGGGCTGGCGTCTGCCCGCTCCCAAGGCCTGGTACCAGACGTGTGGGCAGCTGCCACATCACACTGCATCCTCACACGGCATCCAGGTCCTCCAGACAGCGCTCCCGTGGCAACCCGCACAGCCCCGCTGGCCCAGGGTCTGATGGGAATATCCCGGAGGCTCCCTCCTCTGACCCTCGTTGGTGCCTGAGTCTCCCCCTCCAGATCCCACTTCCTGCTCTCTGGACAGGTCACCCAGGTCCCAGCTTCTGCTGCTCAGGGGAGCCTGGGAGTCAGCTTTCTCCAGCCCCCAAGTGGCATGTTATCTGTGGTCCAGAGGGGGCCCCTTGCTCCGTCCTAGGACATGTTAGCCAAAGTCCAGCTGCCTTCATGACGCTGGCCCTGGAGACACAGACCTCTGTCCTCGGAGGGCTGCGCTGCCCACCCTACCCCCCACCCCGCCCAGATCCCTGGCATCGAGTGCCCCTGGTGAACTTCGGGAGTGGCCGGGCTCAGCCCTCTGCCTGCCCTGTGTTGGGCCTGGAGGTCTGGGGACACAGGGCCTGGGAAGCACAAGCCACGGGGCCTCGTGTGTGACCAGTGACCCCATTACTGCTGGGCCAGCTTTCTAGCAGAACAACAGCCTTCTGAGCAGGGCACTGGTTGGCCCCAGCGCTGAGCCAGGAGGAGGGGGGGTCTGGTAGGGGGACCCCCTCCAGTTCTGTGCGCTCTGGAGAACAGGCTCCCTGTGTGTGGGGAGCCGTGTAAAGTGATCACGTGTCTCCAGGGAAGAGGCTGGCAGTGTCATTCGAGAACTCCCCAGGGACTGCTTCCAGCGGGGGCCACGGGGCCCCCTGGGGAAAGCTCCCTGCCAGCCCAGCCCGGGCTCTGAGACCCTGCCTGGCGGTCACGGTGGGGACACGCGGGGACACCCGGCCCCGCCAGGTGGAGCAGGCAGGTCAGCGCCCTGGGCCCGCACGCCCACTCCATGTGAATGCGGCCTCTGATGGAGGCCCCGTCGGCCACGCCCCCGCCCCCAGCCCGAGTGACTCACACTGGTGGTGCCTGGTGCCCCAGCGGCCGGTCACCAGGCTGGCAGTCAGGCCTGGCGTCCGTGAATAGAGACAGGAGCGCCTTGGACAACCCAGGACAAACAAGCGGGGCCCCGCGGCCGTCGCGGGTCAGCAACCAGCAGGGATGCCAGGCTCCCCGCCCCGACAAGGCCAGGACCACGCTGCCCGGGACAGCTGGGCCAAGGGATCCCCCCGGCCCAGCCCACGGACCTCAGAGCCGCCGTGGCGTCGCAGCCAGGCTTTGAGGGGTGGAACCCACCGCCGGACACGGGGGCTCTGATGAGGCCTGCGGTGCAGGTGCCCCTCCCGACAGCCGTCCAGGCCTCTCGGGCTCCGCTCACCACCCGCCACGTGGCCTCGCTGGTGCACGACTCGGTCGTCCTCCCCATGGCCCCTGCGGCTGTGTCCTCCCTCCGCTGTCTCCCGAC
Organism: Globicephala melas; assembly: GCF_963455315.2. Lineage (NCBI taxonomy): Eukaryota > Metazoa > Chordata > Mammalia > Artiodactyla > Delphinidae > Globicephala > Globicephala melas. The sequence continues at coordinate 346,450 of NC_083316.1, read as the reverse complement.
CCTGGGCTGGCTGGTCAGCACGTCCCGTGTCCGCAGGCTCACGTGTCAAGTGCCTGTGAGTCCCGGCATGCACAGGGGACGTCCTGAGGCATGTTTATCGCTTACCGCTGGGCTGTTGGAGTCCTGGTGACTGAACAGAACCCACGAATAGGAGAGCAATACACACGCACAGGTTTACGTGCGAGTGAGACCCAGGAGGGGTCGCGGGGTTGTGCGTGGGCTGCCAGCCCACCTCTGGGGGATGCTGCCGCCTGCACCCTTCCACACCGTGGTGTCCTTTTATCTGGCTTACTTCCACTGTCCCAGTGGGTGTGCGGCAGGGCCACATCCCGGTTTAACCTGATTTCCCCGGTGCCCAGTGGCGTGGAGCGTCCTTCACGGGCTGGTTTGCACTTGTAGATCTTTGACAAAGTGTCCGGTTCAAATATTTTGCCCAACTTTTGTTTTTTTTTTTGGAGTACGCGGGCCTCTCACTGCTGTGGCCTCTCCCGTTGCCGAGCACAGGCTCAGGACGCGCAGGCTCAGCGGCCATGGCTCACGGGCCCAGCCGCTCCGCGGCATGTGGGATCTTCCTGGACCAGGGCACGAACCTGTGTCCCCTGCATCGGCAGGTGGACTCTCAACCACTGCGCCACCAGGGAAGCCCTTGCCCAACTTTTTACGTTGGGTTTTTTTCTTGTTGTTGTTGAGGTATGAGTTCTTTGTGTATTTCCGATACAAGTCCTTTATCAGATTTCTCCATCTGTGACTTGCCTTTTACTTCTCTTAACAGTATCTTTTGAAGAGCATGGTTTTAAAATTTTTGGTCAAGTCCAGTTCATTGTTTTTCTTTTATTGGCTGTTTCTGGGGGGTCGTTCCTGAGAAAATCTTTGCCTAAGCCAGGGTCACGAAGAGTTTCACTGGGATACTTATCCAGAAGTTGGATGGTTCGGGGTCTATGAGAAATGCAGGACTGTGGGCCAGTTGAGTTAACCTCGTAGACGGCGTGGGGCACAGGCCAGGCCCTTTCCTCTGTGCAGAGCCTCCGGCCGCTGAAAGGACAGTTCCACCTGCACTCATTGGCTTATGCAACCTTGTCAAAAACCCTTACACGTGGCCTGTTTCTGACTGTCCTGTGGCCGCTCTGCGGCCGTCCCTGTGGCTTTGCGGCCGGTGCTGACGTGGGGGCAGCCCCCTCCCACTCTGCCCTCGCCTCTCCAGCCGGTCCCCTGGGTGCCGTCGGCTGCACTGTCTCGACCCCTTGGCTTCTGCAGGCAGCCTTTCTGTTGGTCCCCGGGCACCTCCCCCCACCTCCTCTTACTGTAGAACATTGACAGCCTCACCGGATGGATTAGCTGGGGAAGATCCAAAGTGGCAGAAGTGTTTTTCAGTTAAAATTCGTAGAGAGCAAGAGCCAGTCTAGAGCCATTTTGAAATTGTGAGAATGGACTTCCCTGGTGGCACAGTGGTTGGGAATCCGCCTGCTAACGCAGGGGACATGGGTTCGAGCCATGGTCCGGGAAGATCCCACATGCCGCGGAGCAGCTGAGCCCGTGCGCCACAACTACTGAGTCCACGCGCCTGGAGCCCGTGCTCCACAATGGGGGAGGCCATTGCAATGAGAAGCCCCCGCTCACCACCGCAACTAGAGAAAGCCCGCGTGAAGCAACGCAGCCAGACAGGGAGGGAGGGAGGGAGGGAGGGAGGAGAAAGAAATTGCGAGAATGACCTACCAGGTCCCGGGCAGCCGTGGGATGCCTCCGGGGGAGGAGCTGCTCCCGGGTCCCGGCTGTGCCCCAGGGAGGCGGCCCCCAGTCCTGTCCCCGAGTGGGGACCGTGCCCCCCACCCCCTGGCGACCCCGCGCAGGCCGGTGGCCGCAGCCAGGACTGCGGCTGCCTCTGTGCCATGGGATCTGACGTGCTTTTCACCCTGACTTTCCCTCTGACGGAGGCCACACGCTCGCCCGCTTTAGAACCAGACCAGGATGTGTTTTGATGTCAGTCGTTCATAAAGGATGTGCTTCCTTTCAACTTTGTTCCAAGACGATTTATATTTGCTGCCATTGCCGATGGCAACCGACTATTGGGTGCAACGCTGCAGACCAGGGCGGGGCAGGGGCACGTTCTGTGTTTTAATGGCAGACTCGCTCTGGGCTGTGGCAAAGAGGTGGGGTGAGGGGTCCCCCGATGTCAGCGGGGCCCTGGGTGGGGCGCGGGTCCCAGCCCAGTGACTGCTCAGCGCCTCCTCCCCGTGCCTGGGCCCGGTGGGCGCCCCCTGAGCCCCCCTCTCCCTGCAGGGGCAAGTCCTGCAGGACCATCTCATTCGAGCAGTTCAAGGAGGCACTGGAGGAGCTGGCCAAGAAGAGATTCAAAGACAAGAGCAGCGAGGAGGCCGTCCGAGAGGTGCACCGGCTCATCGAGGGCAAGGCCCCCATCATCTCGGGGGTGACGGTGAGTGTGGCGGGCGGGTCTCGGGAAGGAGGCAGAAGCGTGGTTCCCGGGCGCCGGCGGCCCCCGTCCGCGGTCTGGGCCCCTGGGCTGGACTCGCCCTGGCGGCTTCCCTAACCTCGTTCCCCGCTCTCTTGCAGAAAGCCATCTCCTCGCCCACCGTGTCGCGGCTCACGGACACCACCAAGTTCACGGGCTCCCACAAGGAGCGCTTCGACCCGTCGGGCAGGGGCAAGGGCAGGGCGGGCCGCGTGGACCTGGTGGACGAGTCGGGCTATGTGCCGGGCTACAAGCACGCCGGCACCTACGACCAGAAGGTGCAGGGGGGCAAGTAGCCGGCGGGGCCTTCTCCCGTCGTCCGGTCCCCCACCACCTCACACTTCGTTACATTCCTGTGCTTTGCAGGCAGGACTCGGACCCGGGGCTGGGCGGCCGCGGAGGCTCCAGGCCTGCCTCCCTCCCACCCGGGCCCGCACTCCCCTCCACCCCAGCTTTGGCCCCGACTCACCTTTCCTAACACACCTGCCTCGTGCCCGCCAGGAAGTGGGCAGATGGCCCTTTCCAAAGTGTCTCTCGGGGCCAGACCACACTGGCCACTGGTTTGCAGCAAAGGGGGCGTTTTAAAGGAGCTGGTGGGCAGACCCTGTCGGGGCAGTGTTGACCCGCAAGCGCCAAGGCACCAACCAGCAGCACCGATAAAGCAGAGGGAGCCCCAGACAGGGCACCGTGGGGCCCGGAGAGCACCACGGAGGTGTGGGAGGCGGGCATCACAGTGCACGCTTGCACACCCAGCACACAAACACACCCACGCATGCACGCGCACACACGGCGCACACACCGCGCACGCACGCACGCACATGCGCTCAGACGCACAAACCGACCGCCAGGTCTGCGTTGAGGGCGGGCGCCGAGCTGAGGGCTGCCATGCAAAGGAAGAAGCCTCTGTCGACCAAAGTGACTCCAAGTGTGACGTCACAAGATTTTAAAATGGAAACTAAGGGCAGTTCATTTCACTTCTCTGAGAAGAAGAAATAGGAAACAGTGATGCGTGTTTATTCTCAGAACGGCTCAGGGAAGACTTAGAATATCCCGTCTCTGTGACTCCCTCCCAGCGGCCCCTGTGTCCCCGCCCCGACCCGGGAAGACCCCGGGGGCCCTGGGCTAGAGGCTGCGGGTAGTGCGACGGCTCTCTCCTTGTTCCTCTGGCCTCTCTGGAGCCTCCGTGAGCGGCCTGCCCTGTCCTCCCCGCTCAGGAGTGCAGAAACCGCAGGGCAGGACCAGGCCAGGGGAGGGCCCGAGGCCGGTAGCATCTGCGGGGTTTGGTTTCTCTGAGACGCCGGGGTGGGGGTGGGGCTCCTGCTGTCACAGTGGGCCTTTGGCGGTGTGTCCCTTTGCATGGACATGGCCACAGCCCGGCGTGTAACCCTCTGGACCCTGTGGTCCTGGTTTCGGTCCCGGGGAAAGCCCATGGCAGCCCCCAGGGATTGCTTCCCGGGAACCCAACCGCCCTGCCACTATCTGTCCTGTGTCCAGCGCAGCAGGCCGGTGAGGACACACGGCCTGGCCCACGGCACAGGTGGCCGTGAGAAAGGCCAGCACTGCCACGGCAGGCACGTTGGTCACAGCTGGACCTGGGACACCTGCCCACCCACACAGAGGGGCTCAGGCCATTGCTCCCAGCCGACACGGCCCCTCGCACGGGGGGCTCCCCCGGGATGGCGGTGGCCTCTGCGGGCAGCTCCGTCTTGAGGCACCTCACCGCGCGATCACCCAGGAAGTGACGGAGCACAGGCATCCGGGGCTCACTGCGAAGATGTGAATCACTGCCGTCTAGGAAGTTTCTAAGACTTGGGGATCCGAAGCTGCCCGGCCAGGCCCCCAATCCGCCACCAGGAAACAGGCCCGAGGGCTGAGGGAAGGCAGGCAGGAGGCCGGCCCCGCCCCGGGCTCCTCTCCTCCCTCCAGAGGCAAGAGTCACCTGGGGAATCGCGTCTGCAGAGAACTCTGAACGTGCAGAGTGTTTGTGGGCACTAAGCTGATCACAGATGGCAAAGCCCGTGTTCCAGCGCCAGCCGGTTCCTCTCCGTGGACTCGGGACAGGACTCCTCCCCAGACCCATCCTCTGCCCAGCCGCCGCGGGTCTCCGCCTGCCTGACAGCCGTCCCGCGGCAGGACACTGGGGTCCAGCCCTCCCAGCCGGTCAGGGGCTGGCCTGCCCAGGAGCAGACGGGAGGCGGACTGAGCAGAAGAAACCACACCAGTGGCGTCCTGGGACGCTTCCTCACGCTGCCCCCCTCGCCCTGGGGCCGGGCTGCGGGGCCGACGCCACCCGCAGCAGGAAACCCATCTTCCCGATGGCTACGGCGGCACCTCCCCCTTGGGTTAAGGAAAGTCTAGCGCACACAGCTGCCCCCGTGGCCGGCCCCGCGCTCGCGGGCTCCCGAGCTGCGGAGGCCGAGGCGTCTGGCTGGGTCTCAGGTGTCCCCAGCCCGCCTGAGGCCTCCTTCCCAAAGGGTAGCTCTGGAAACACATCTCCCCGCTCAGGGCAGGAGGAAGCGGTGGCCCCCTCCCCGTCGGCTCCGTCACGGCATCTGTGTGTAGCCCAAACACAGCACGGCGCTCGGGCTCCAAGCTCTGCACAGACACACGTGCCTCCCTCAGGCTCTGGGTGCTGTGGACAAACAGGCAGGTGTGCGCCTTCGCTGCATGTTCTATGCAACACCCATTCGCTTCTACTAACTGTGGTTAACTAGAAACTACGCGTGTCTCCGTGAACGAAGGAAACTGCACAGCAAGCCCAGCAGGAAGCAGGGGCCCATGGTCGGGGTGCACCACGCTGACGGCGCCGAGCGCCGGGACAGCAGAGCGAGCGTTGGAGGACATCGTGCCACAGAACTTATTTATTTCTATTTAATGCTGTAGGATGAGCACCTAGGCGGTGGTCAGTTCACCAGAACTGAAGTTCAAATTACGCACGTTTAAAATACAGGAAGAGATCTATATTTATACTGGAGTATTTTTACACCTCGAGTATCCTCAGTCTTAAGGTTTGAGGCCAATGAAAGTTACAGTCAGGAAGAGGCACGGGGAGCTCCAGCGGCACCGCCTAAGCTGCGCTGCGTCCACGCCCCAGTGGCCGAGAGCTCAGGGCAGGCCGAGGCGTCCCTCTGAAGCGCCCAGCGGACAGAGGCTCACACACCCGAAGCCTGGGCCTGCTCAGCCACCGGCTGCCGCGGATCAAGCCTCAACGGCACACGGCCCTGCCGCGCACCCCCCGTGGCTGCTTCTGCGGCTACGCCGGCGGCAGGGAGATCGGTCACAGACGCCACGGCCCACGAACCCTGCGACAGCCACTGCCTGGACCTTTAGGGGAGGCTGCTGCTGCTGTCCCCACCCCTGAGGACCCAGCAGGCTCCCTCCTCCGGGAATGTTCCCGCGCGAGCTGGCACACCCCGTCCCACAGTGCACGCAGGTGGGGACACCACTGTCACCTGTTCCGTCCACTCAGGTTGACAATTCAGCTGTACTGTGAAGTCACCACAAGGCTAGAATGTCCTTGGAACTCGGACCCTCAGTAGCTTCCCTCCGCTGACTGACTACTGAGCCCTCCGTGAAATCCCGTGGCTCGGGTGTGGCCTTTGTCCGTGGGAGTGGAGTGTGTGGCCGGTGGTGGCCCCGGGCACTCCTGGGAGGTGGTCGCCCTGCACTTTGAGATGCTTTAGTTAACTTTCTCTCTTCCCCGAACCAAGCCAAACAACAAAGGAGATGCACATAACTCAAACTTGAAAGGGATCATATGCTACTGGTTTGTACTAAGTTTTTTTCAGGATAGGGAAATAAATGTATATATAGATGCGATCTATTTTTGCACTGTTTTCTTACTGTTAGGGAGCGATGAGGGCATCACTTTGCAGTGTGATGGGACAAGCAGTGTGGACGTCACGGGTGCTCTGACTCAGAACCACACTCACCAGGAACTCTGGGGGCGTCTGTAGGGCCGAGGCGTGGTGTCACCTGTCAGTCGCGGGGCAAGGCCTGGCTTGCAAACCTGTGGTGAAACAGCCCCTGTCTGTCTGCAAACCTCCTCGTGTGTTCCCTGTTGTTAACACTGTGGCAGATTGGTAAAGTGACAAATAAAGGTGTTGAATCGTGGCTCTGTGGTCCTTAAATGCGCTGTGTGCACGGGCAGTCGCGTGGGCACTACGGTAACACGGACACACCCAGGGGAGGCTGCAGCTTACGGGAGCGCCAGCCGCCCTCCAGGTGCGAGGCCGGGAGTGGGATCTGGACACAAACCACATCACGGACGCCCACATCAGCCCTGAAAACGGGGATGACGCCATCAAAAGTGACATAAAATAAGGACGTTTTTAGACCATGATGGGGAGACTCGTGCCAGCAGGTGAGAAAGGAAATTGTAAACGCAGAGAGTGATTAGAGACGGAGAGTGAGATGTGAGAGAGAAGTGGGCAAACGATAAATAACTACAGGTAAATAGGGACTATTTCATTTAAACAAAATATTTCATTAAGGCACCTGAAAAGCATGACATGCAAGCCAGAAGGGGTGCACAGGGAGTCACGTGCTCATGGCTCGTGTATGATGTCAGGAGTGCTGATCAAATAACACAAACGTGCTGTGATACCACACCAGGAACAGGGCACACAGCCTCCAAACTTGTAGAGGTGAAAATGTGAATGACAGAAAATTATCTAAAAACCGCAACACTAGACAGGAAAAGAAATCATCCAAGTAGAACAAATAGCACAAAATGAGATGGCAGATTTAAACTAAAATGTATCAATTACATTAGGTGATAAAGCAAGAGAAACACAGAAGTGGTAACAGCTCAACCGCCAGGATGAGGAATGACCAAGGAGAATGAGTGGGGCTGCGCAGCAGCTCGGAGGCAGTCAGCAGTCCACGGTGGGTGCAACCCCCGAGGCACACAGGAGGACGCAGGAGCGGAGGCCTCCGGACCACCGCCAAGCTGGCCCAGGATCCCGGTCAGCGGCCTGTTGGAGGCATCCCCGGGCCCTGCTGGGGTCACTCGGTCACTGACTGGGGCTGCCTGGATGAGGGTCCTGAGCTCAGGAGCTGGGACAGAGCCTGACGCCACGGCAGCTGCATCCCGTCCCCTGAACAGCAAGGTCTTGCGTGAAGGGACACACCTGCCCCTACATCTCTGCCACAGGGACACAACTTCAAATGCTGAAACTATTAAAATGTCATTAAAAGACTGAGTGTCATGCCAAAAAACCTAAAAATTAGGCCATAAGAACAAATTCCTAGAGATAACGTAACTTATGAAAACTAACTTAAGAAGAACTGGGAAGCCCGCACAGTGCTGGCCAGGTGAGTACCAATGGCGATGGAGAAGCCGGAAGTCCAGGGGCTGGGCAACAAGGTGTGCATCTCACTCACACGGAGGCCAGCTGGGGCCCGGGGGGGAGGGGTGCCACTCAGGCGGCCACCAGCTCTTCTCTGCTGGGCCCTGAAGACACGCCTCCTTCACTTGCAGAGTTGGTCACATGGCCCCAAACCAGCTACAGGGGAGGCACACGGACGGCCCCTGAGAACCCACTCTGCTGCATTGCCGGACCATAATTCAACTGAATCAAGTCAAAAATCTCCTCACAAGATGTGAACTGGAACAGCCACTATGGAGAATGGTATGGAGGTTCCTTAAAAAACTAAAAATAGAACTACCATGTGACCCAGCAATCCCACTACTGGGTATATACCCTGAGAAAACCATAATTCAAAAAGAGTCATGTACCACAGTGTTCACTGCAGCTCTATATACAATAGCCAGGACATGGAAGCAACCTGAGTGTCCAACAAATGGATAAAGAAGATGTGGTACATATACACAATGGAATACTCAGCCATAAAAAGATTAAAATAATGCCATTTGCAGCAACATGGATGGACCTAGAGATTGTCATACTAAGTGAAGTTAGTCAGAGAAAGACAAATATGATATCACTTATATGTGGAATTTTAAAAAATGATACAAATGAACCTCTTTGCAAAACAGAAACAGACTCACAGACACCAAAAACAAACTTATGGTTACCAAAGGGGAAAGGTAGAGGGGAGGGATAAATTTGGAGTTTGGGATTAACAGATAAACATTACCTATATATAAAATAAATAACAAGGTCCTATTGTGTAGCACAGGGAACTCTACTCAATATCCTGTGATAAACCATAATGGAAAAGAATATGAAAAAGTATACATATATATAGATATATCTATAGATATACAGATATATCTCTCTCTATATATATATCTATCTGAACCACTTTGTGGTACAGCAAAAACTAACATAACATTGTAAATCAACTAAAAAATAAATTAAAAATTTTCAAACATTCAGGGAAGAAACAGTTACAATCTTATACAAATTCTGCTGGGAACAGAGGATAGTGATGACGCAAACCCCAACAAGAACAGCATCGCAAGGACAAATGTCACCCTGGACACGGACGTACCACGTTCTTCTCAGAGCCACACTCACGCTGTGCCGGCCGTGTGTGCGACCTGTCCGGGACCGTACTCACAAGTCACTCAGCCCTCACGATGGCCTGCGAGGCAGGCACTGCCAGCCAGGACATTGAGGCCCAGAGAATCTGACTGCCCAGGGGGACATTAAGTGGCACACCTGGAACACGAAATCCTACACAAAACACCCACAAACCACGTACAACAACGTGTATGGAAGGAAAGCCCATCATCACTAAGTCGTGCTTCTCCCAGAAAGTTACTGTAGTTATAACCATATTAATAGGACAAGGGAGAAAAGTCACATGGTCATCTCAGTAGTGGCAGCAGAGTGTCTTATTCATCCACTCATGATGACAAATTCTTAGCAAATTAACAACAGAAGGAGCAAGGCCACCAGAAACCCGAATTTAGTGGCGCAAGTTCAGTGGTGAAGTGGTAAAGGTTCGCCTTTGATTTAGCGCCAGAGCAGGACCGATGCCCACTCCACTAGCACGCACAATCCACAATTCCACTAGACGCGCCCCAGCACAGAGGAGCAAAACTCAGAACAACACCGAGAAGAAAACATAAAAGCCCAGAGCAAAGGACTGGAGCGGAGGAAAGAAGAGCCGTCACTCACAGCAGGCGTGACGGTGCTGGGAAGTCTAGGCAGCTACAGGCGAATTATCACGAGTCTAACAAGATCGCTGGGTGTAAAATTAATGTACAAGAAATCAGTTCTATTTCCATATAACACAAACACACACATTTCAAAAACACATCTTTTAGATATGGCATCACAAAATAAGGAAAACCTAGGAAGAAACATAACAAAAGATGCATAAGACCTCCATGGAGAAAATCACAGAACTATAATTAACGTACATTAAAGGAGGTCTAATAAGTGGACACACATACTACAGTCATGGCTTGTAAGACCCAATATTACCTATGTCAGCTCTTCCCAAACCGACCAATGCAATCCCAGACAAAATCCCAACTTAACCAGCTAGTTCTGAAGCTCATGCAATTCAAAGGGTCAGAAGTAGCCCAAACACCCTGACATGGGGTGGGAGGTCTTGACCTACGGAGTGTCGTGCTGCACAGGGACGGACTGGACACCAGTGGAGGGAACAGACACATGAATCATTTGTGACCAACGAGTCTTGTGAATGGATGATGCTACATGTGAAAACCCCGGAACCGGGTCCTTAACCCTCACAACACGCACAGAAGTCAATTCCAGGTAGAATGTGTATCTAATACTCAAAACAGACAGAAAAATCATCATGAAAAAGACTGATACATTTCATCCTATTAAAGTTTAAATTGGGACTTCCCTGGCAGTCCAGCGGTTAAGACTTTGCCTTCCAAAGCAGGGGGTGCAAGTTTGATCCCTGGTCGGGGAGCTAAGATCCCACATGCCTCACAGCCAAAAAACCAGAAGCAATACTGTAACAAATTCAATAAAGACGTTAAAAATGGTCCACATCAACAACAACAAAAAACTTTAAAGTTTAAATTTTCTCTTCATCAAAACACACCATTAAAATGTGGAAAGACAAGAAAAAGCTATTTGCAAACATAATGCACAAAGTACTAGTATCCAGCACTACAAATAACTCCTACAAGTTAAGAGACAGACTATCCGGTAGGAAAATAGGGAAAATCCTGGACCAGGCACCTTGGAAAGGCAGGTGCTCACCCTGGCCGACGGGGCAGCAGGTGCAGGACTCCCTAGGAGGCGGACTTCTAGAAGCTTGATGGAAAGTGTGGGGCGCGAGGGCCAGCAGGTGTCCCCACGTACCTGCCAGCAGCAGCGTTAGCTGGTGTCACCACTTCGCAAACAGTTCCAGATGATCTGTAGTAACGCTACTCAGAATATGGTTAAGGAGTTAAATGAAACATGAACATAATGGGAAATAAAACCTTTATAAAAAAGATTTTCTTTCCTTTTTATAAAAAAGGACCAAGTGGAATTTTAGTACGAAGGAATATACAATTTCTAAGATTAAAAATTCAGTCTACAAGCCCAACAACAGATCAGGCGCATGGAGGAAACAGCAGTAAACTCTGTGACGGGACAACAGAGACCACCCAACCGAAGCTCCTAGAACACTAAGGAGGAAAAGACCCAAGATTAGGGAAAGGGGGGGCCAGACCCAGGGGCTGACGTGGCGTCACTGGAGTGCCGGGGGGAGGGGATTGGAAAGGCGGCTCGGGTCAAGGGAGAAATAACAGGAAATCGTGGCCCAAACTTCCCACATTTGATGAAAAATACAAAGCTCAACGTAACCCAAACGAGAAACATATAGTAACAGCATGGCGACAACCTTCTACAAGCTGAAAACGGATTCATGCCAAAATCTTTAAATAAAAAAAAAATCTCATGATGAAACACGCACCCCCATACCGACTTCCCTGTGGTTACGAAAACGCAACGCGACCTGAAGGCGAGGGCCGCCTCCTGAGCCCCAGGGCCCGCGCCAGCCCCTGCTCTCGACCTGCAGCTCTGCTCCCTAAGTCCACCGCACGGCACTCTCAACAATCACTTCGCTTCACCAAAGAAAGCAAGTATTACCTGAGATACAACGTTTCCAATCTAAAAATCTAATTTTACGCCCTGTTAGGACATAATTTTCAGAAATGAACTGCAAACCAAGGAGAGCGGGGCTTGGGCGGTACTTCCCCTGTGGAAAGTTAATGCCACAAACGTTATTCTTCACAGCTCTAGGTGTTACTTGTATTTAGTCTCAGATCTTGCAGTTCGTGCTCATCAACCGTGGTGCACGGCTTATTTCATAAAAGAACCCAACGCAAAACTCAGTTATAATCGAAGAGCCACTTTTTAGAACAATGTATTAGTTTATTAAATAAGGGCTGCTTGTTACACAATCAATCATTTTCTTTAACCGTCCTACAGAGCTGCTTTCTTGCACGTTAGGCAGAAAATTACAGTATTTTCTTTGTCTCAAGATATTTGGTGAAAAACTACTGACCTGTTTGTCTCAAGACATGTAAGGGGCTTGGATGAGCCTGTCTTTTTAGGACACTTCAGACCCCCCCCCCGGCTGCACCACAGGCCCTGAAGACAGACACCCACAGAGAGGAGCGCTCAGGGCGTGGACGCGGGCGGGCGCTGGGGCGCAGGGCCGCCGTCTTCTTGAGCTCCCTGTGGCTCCAGTGCAGCGGCTCCACCTCGGCCTCGTGCTGCGCCCGCACCTGGCCCAGCTCCCGAAGGAGGTGCTCGTTGGTGCTGACCAGGTACCTGGAGACGAGGCAGGGGACGGCGCTCAGCCCCGGGCCCCGTCCCCGCCCGGGGGGCCCTCGCGCTGGCCCTGCTGCTGCCCCTCGCCTGGCGGGGCTGTCTCCCCAGCCCCGGCCCAGCAGGAGCCCCGCTGGCGCGGCGCGGGAGCTGAAGGGGTGGGGAGGGGAGGCCCCTCGACACTCTGACAAGAACGCTCCATCTTCACGGCAAGAAAACAATGTTCCAGTTCTAGAAAAGGTCCAAGGATGGAAACATGTCTAATTCGCGGGCAACTGCACCTCTGACACGGACACGGCACAATGGGAAAGGCCTGGGTTCTTTAATGCTGTGGCCGTTTTTAACTCTGGAGGAATCTCAGCAGGGAAGTGGGGCTGCACGCTGCCGACCCCGTCTCCAGGCTGCCAGCTCACCCGGTTGGCACTGACTGAGGGACCTCCGTGGCGCCGCGAGCCACAGATAGCGCGGGGCCGCGTTCTCCACAAAGCTGGCCACGCCAGTGACAAACCCCGTTTGCCGGGACACTGGGAGAGCCACGGGCCAGGCGGAGGCTCAGCACCTAACCGCCTGCTGCTCCGAGAGGCGCTGCGGCCCTGCCTTGCCCACACCGAGCCCACGGAGCCCACCCGCCTGTGGCCTTCCTGCCTTCCCCCACGGGGCTTGTGCTGGGATGGGCCCAGGGGCCTGTGGCCTCCAATCCCCACAAGGTCACAGCCTGGCCGCTGTGGTGACCTCGTCCGACAGTGAGAAGGGGGCGGGGGGAGAGCAGAGGAAAAGGGAGGGTGGGGCGGGAGTGCTGCCCTCAGGCCTGCCCCCCACTGCCTCGGCTTCCCCTCCGCAGCCCCACCCGCTTGCCAGCACGCAGGTCTCTTCACAAAGTCTGAGCTGGGGGCAAAGGTGGAATCTGTTTCTGCGAGAACAGCCGAGAACCACCACGCCGAGGGGGCACGCGCAGGCCTCCAGGACACGGCACCTCCTCTCCCTCGCCCCTCGTCCCCCCTTAACACCTCCCAGGAAGCTGCAGCAGGAAGGACCTCGCTGCTCAGTAAGACGCAGAAGCTCACATAAGCTCCGAGTCAACCCAGCGACACACGTGGGCTCAGGACCAGTGGCCCGCTGCCCCGGGCAGGCACCTACGGCTCTCCTGCAGCATCTGGGTGAGTTCCTGGATCCTGTCGTAGTGCTCCAGACGCTGCTTTAGTTCCACAATCTCCCCAGAGAGCCGCTTCACACTTGTCTGAAATCCTGATGGGAAAAGAAGTAGCGCTATTCAGTGAAATGCGCTCCCACATTTTAAAAAATTTTATTTGTTTATTTATTTATTTAGTTTTGGCTGCGTTCGGTCTTCATTGCTGTGCGCGGGCTTTCCCTAGTTGCGGCGCGTGGGCTTCTCACTGCGGTGGCTTCTCTTGTTGCGGAGCACGGGCTCTAGGCACGCAGGCTCAGTAGCTGTGGCTCGTGGGCTCTAGAGCATAGGCTCAGTAGTTGTGGCGCACGGGCTTAGTTGCTCCGTGGCATGTGGGATCTTCCCGGACCAGGGCTCGAACCCGTATCCCCTGCACTGGCAGGCGGATTCTTAACCACTGCGCCACGAGGGAAGTCCCAACACTCCCACGTTCTGGAAACTAAAATGATTCTAGAGTTTAAAGCGCACCTGGGAAACACGGGAAAAGGTCATCAGGGTGAACAAAGCAGCCCCCTCTCCACCTGCAATCATCCCACCCAGGGCCCAGCGCCGGCCCCTGCTGTTGGGGATGAAGCCCCGGGACTCTGCCCTCCGGGCACCCCTGAGGGGTCCGTGCGGCGTGGAGCCGACAGGTGGAGGTGGGCCTGGCGCCAGCCAGAAGTCGTAGGCTGATCTGCTGCTGGACAGCTGGGCGTTCAGGAAGAAGACCCCGGCAGCCGACAGGACTGGGGTGAAGGGCTGCGGGGACGGTTACCGGGCAGCGGGCCCTGGAGGGTCTCGGCTGTGACTGTGCTCACGCCCTGAGATGCTTACCACCCGGTCTTTTAGGAAGAAGTTTCAGACCCCCGAGAGGTCAGACTGGAGCAGACACTCAGGCTGAAGCCCCTGTGGGACCCCACGTCACCTCACATTACCCCAGAGCAGGCTGCACCCCACCTCGAAATCCCAAGGGCACTTTTGCAAAACTGGCAAAACAGGATCCAAGACAGTGAAGAGGGAAACAAAAATGCCCTGGGTCTGGAAGGAGCCGTAACCAAGGAGGAGGACGCCCCGGGGAGGGCCCCGTGGCCTTTCAGCAGCTCAGGGAGACGGTCCCGGGCATGCGTGCCCGCCCTGGCAGGGCTGGGGGCTCCGACCCCGCTTCACTGCACTTGCTGAGTCTGAATCCTGTGAAATCCTGACTCTTACACGTACAAGTAAACCGTGAACTCACCAGTGATCTGCAAGTTCAGTGTGGATGGAGCGTCGGCGTTTCTCACTTCTTTTTTCACGCTGAACAGAAGAGACTTCAAGCTACTGCTTTCCTCCAGAGTTCTGCCCAGATGCTGCCTCAGGTGATCCTGCAGACACAGAGCAACGCGTGCCAAACAGGCGAGTCAAACTCTGTGCAGACGCTGCATCGCTACAAAGATGGCATCTGGGGCCCGTCTGTCTGGATCCAAATGGTCCCAAACTGCACAGTGTAAGGAGAAGGGGTGCCACTACTCATCTGCCCAAACCCCCAAACCCACGGTCCTCTGTTTCCGGGTTGACAGGCCTGCTGTGCCCATGGGGACGACGCACTGCCCGGTGACCACGCAGGCTGGGGCTGCAGCCCTTCCTGGATGCGAGAGCCATTTGCGCGCAGACACCCAGAGGATGCCGGTACCACTTCACTATTTTTCACTTATGCCTCTAAAAATGAAGCTGTGTGTAGGATCTCTGTCTTGACAAGACGGTAAGCACCAGACACTTCAGACACTTGTCTCCCAGCAACCCTGTGGCTACTTCCACTCCCATTTTACAAACGGGGGGACTGAGCACAGAGGGTGCTCACGCCCGGGGAGGAGACCCGTCCCCACCACACACAACACACAGAAGCCACCACGTGGCACCCTCCGCACCAGCTGCCGCATCGCGAGCACTTGCGGGGCTGCCTGGAATGGGCGTGGAGGACCTGCACCCTGCTAAGCCTTCAGAGGAGACCCCAGCCCCGAGTGACAGCCTGACAACAACTTCAGGAGGCCCTAAGACACACGGCTCAGCTACCCTGGGCTCTGACCACAGAGACCACACAGGGTAAGCGTGTGCTGTCTGAGGTGTGACTGGGGGTGACTTGTTACGCAGCACTAGACAACCTAACACAGGGGGTTCAGTACCTGCTGCCATCCCTACAGCCCACCCTCTTAACCACGGGACAGAAGCCAAAAAGCTTCTACACAGCAAAGGAAACCATCAACAAAATGAAAAGGCAGCCTGCGGATTGGGAGAAAATATTTGCAAACCATTTGTCTGATAAGGGGTTAATATCCAAAATATATAAAGAATTCACACAACAGTGAAAAAACAATCTGATTTAAACATGGGCAGAGGACCTGAACAGACATTTTTTCAAAGAAGACATCTAGATGCCAACAGGCGCATAAAAAGATGCTCAGCATCGCTAGTCATCAGGGAAATGCAGATCAAACCACAGCGAGGTGTCACCACACCTGCCAGCACGGCTTCATCAAAAGGACAAGCGATAACAAGTGTTGCCAAGGGTGTGCAGAAAAGGGAACCCTCGTGCGCAGTTGGTGGGAATGTGAACTGGTGCAGCCACTACGGAGAACAGTATGGAGGTTCCTCAAAAATTAAAATCAGAGCTAGCAGATCCAGCAATCCCACTTCGGGGCATTTATCTGAAGCAAACAAAACACTAATTTGAAAAGATATGTGCACCCCCCATGCTCACAGCAGCATTACTTACAATAGCCAAGCTGTGGAGCGACCTCAGCGCCCATCAATAGATGATGAATGGATAAAGAAGATGCGCTGTATGTTACAACGAGAAAGACGAATACCATGTGATATCAGTCACACGTGGAATCTAAAACAAACGAAGTGAAGCCCACAGATACAGAGAACTTGGTGCCTGCCAGAGGCAGAGCTTAGGGGTGGGAGAAGGGGGTGAACCGTTACTGCTTTTTAGTTCAAATCAATTGAATTTTTTTAAAAAGTCTACTGCAAATAAAAGGGAGAGGTTGTTAGTTAGATTAAAAACGCAAGACCCAAGTGTACGCTGCCTACAGGGAACCCACTTTAAATATAAGCACACCAATAAATTAAAAGGACGGAAAAAGAAAGATACACCATAGCAACACTAATGGGAGAAATCTGCTGGTGGCTATGCTCGTGTCGGTCAAAGCAGAGTGAGAGAGAGAGAGCAGGCACAAGGGGGAAAGCACGAGAGGAAGCATCCCACGCTCAGGGCACTAACAGCCGTCAATGGCAGGCAGGGTGCCAGGTGGCGGCAGCGTGTGGAGGGCAAGGCAGAGAACGGCCAGGAGGTGCGCCCACGCGGGACAGCAACACCGCTAGGACCACGCGCTGGGAACGCCGACACCACTGAGCACACAGGTGTCACCTCAGCAGCCCCCGAGGGACCAGGGCACAGGCGTGGGCCCATCACACGGCACAGGGGTCACCAGATTCACACCGGGCAGCCTAACTCCATGGCCCCCACACTCAACCCTGACAACATACGAGCTTGACCAAAAAGAACAATTATCTATATGGGTCAAATTTACTTATTTTGGCTATAAAATAAATAAATAAAAATAAAATGAAAGAACACTTAAATAGTTTCCACACAGTTAAACTGAACCATAATGATCAGTGAGGTAAAGACCTCACCATGCTGAATGCACGATGGTCCTTAAGTAAAAATTGTCATGTTTAAGGTGCCCCTTCGATGGTCTGATGTGCGTGTACATAGTGACGGCCACAGTCGAGGTAGTACACACATCTTCTCTTCACACAGTCACCATTTTCTGGGTGATGAGAACACTGGAGACCTGCGCTCTCAGCAGATTTCCAGCCTCCATGCGGTCTCATCCACTGTGGCCACCAGGCACGCTTTAGAGCCCTGGGCTTAGGCACCCGCAGAGCTGCCACTCTGTGCCCTGGGCCACCCTCTCCCCACTCCCCCCACCTCCCCACCACCGGTGACCACCGCTCTACTCTCTGCCTCTATGAACTCAACTCTTAGATTCCATATATGAGATCATGGAGTTTCTTTTCTTTCCACGTCTGACTTATTTCACTTAGCATAACGCCCTCGAGGTCTACGGCAGGATTCCCTTCTTTTTAAAGCTGAATAATGTCCCGCTGTACACATACACCACGTCTCCTTTCCCCACTCATCCGCTGAAGGGCGCTTAGGTTGGTTACTGTGACTAATACTGCAGCGAACATGGCAGTACACGCCTCTCCTCCAGATCCTGATTTCACTTCCTTTGGATAAACACGCAGAAGCGGGATTGCTGGATCACATGCTAGTTCTACTGTGGGCTTTCTGAGGACCCTCCATACTGTTCTCCACAGCGGCTGCACCAGCGTACATTCCCGCCAACAGTGCACGAGGGTTCCCTTCTCTCCACATCCTCCACTTGTTATCTCTTGTCTTTTTGATGACAGCCGTTCTGCAGGTGTGAAGCGATAGCTCACTCTGGTTTTGATTTGCATTTCCCTGATGATTAGTAATACTGAGCATCATTTTCACATGTCTGTTGACCATCTGTATGTCTTCTTTTTAGGTCCTCTGCCCATTTTTTAGTTGGGTTTCTTTTTTTCTTCTATTGAGTTGTATATTAACCCCTCATCGGATAAATGGTTTGCAAATATTTTCTCGCAATCCATAGGCTACCTTTTCATTTTGGTGATGCTTTCCTTTGCTCTGCAGAAACTTTTAGTTTGAGGTAGTCCCACTAGTTTACTTTTGCTTTTGTTGCCTTTGCTTTTGGTGTTACATCCAAAAAATCACTGCCAAGGCCATGTCAAGGAGCTTTCTTCCTCTGTTTTCTTCTAGGTTTTTTTTTTTTTTGGCCGCACTACGCGGCATGTGGGATTTTAGTTCCCCTACCAGGGATCAAACCCATGCCCCCTGCAGTGGAAGCGTGGAGTCCTAACCACTGGACCACCAGGGAAGCCCCTTCTAGGAGTTTTAGTTTCAAGTCTTATATTTAAATTTTTAATCCACTCTGAGTTGAATTTTGTGTGTGCTGTAAGATAAGGGTCCAAGTTCATTCTTTTGCCTGTGAACATCCAGTTTTCCCAACACCATTTACTGAAGAGATCATCCTTTCACCATGGTGTATTCTTGGTGCCCTTGTCAAAAATTAGCTGACATATATGTGTGGGTTTATTTTTGGGTTCTCTATTCTGTTCCAGTAATCTATGTCTGTTTCTGTGCCAGCACCATACTGTTATGATTACTATAGCTTTGTGATATAATTTTAAATCAGGAAGCGTGATGCCTGAAACTCTGTTCTTTCTCAAGATCACTTTGGTGATTTGGGGTCTTTTGTGGAACTACAAAAAGAAGAATACAAATTAAAAGAAAAATAATTATACAAATTTTAGAATCGTTTTTTCTATTTCTGTGAAAAATGCCATTGGAATTTTTATAGGGCTTACACTGCGACTGTAGATGTCTTTGGGCAGTATGGACATTTTAACACTAACAACCTTCCACCCATGAACATGGGATATCCTTCCGCTCATTTGTCTTCTTCAACTTCTTTTATCAATGTTTTATAGTTTTCAGTGTTAAGATCTTTAGCCTTCTTGGTTAAATTTATTCCTAAGTATTTTATTCTTTTTGATGCTATAAATGGAATGGCTTGGGAACAATCATTGGTACAAAGAAATAAGAATGATTTCTGTTGTGCTGACTTTGTATCCTGCAACTTCACTGAATTTATTTGTTCTGCTTTTCTCTTGTGAAGTCTTTAATGTTTTCTACATGAATAATCACATCATCTACAAACAGAGGTAACTTTACTCCTTCCTTTCCAATCTGGATGCCTTTTGTTTCTTTTTCTCACCTGCTTGCTCTTGCTAGTACAGTTGATCCCTGAACCACGGGGGGTCGGGGGGCTGGGGAGCCGACTCTCCTTGCAGCTGAAGATCTGCATATAATTTACAGTTAGCCCTCCAAATCTGCAGTTCTGTGTCCATGGATTCAACCAACTTCCAATTGTGTAGTACTATAGTATTTTACTATTTAAAAAATCCACGTATAAATGAACCCATGTAGTTCAAACCCATGTGTTCAAGGGTCAGCTGTACTTCCAGTGGAAGAGAAGCTGCAGACTGGACACCCTGGTCTCATACTGGGTCTCAGAGGAAAAGCATTCAGTCTCCCCCACTGATCGTGAGGTGAGCCAAGGGCTTCTCACAGATGGCCTTCATTGTGTTGAGGAAATTTTCTTTTACACCTATTTTGTTGAGTTTTTTTCTTATCATGCATGGATGCTGAACTCTGTCAGATGCTCTGTCTCCATCACTTGGGATGACTGTGTGGTCTTTCTCTCTCCATGAGTTAATGTAGAGTATTAATTTGTGTATGTTGAACCAACCTTGCATTCCAGGGGACAATCCCTCTTGGTGGTGATGTGTTGCTGAATTTGGTATACCAGTCTTCTGTTGAGGATTTTTACATCTATGTGCATCAGACAGTAGCCTGTAGTTTTCTTTTCTTGCAGTGTCTTTGGCTTTGGTATCTGGGCAATGCTGGCCTTATGAAATTAGTTTTAAAGTATTCCCTCTACTTCTATTTTTCTGGAAAAGTTTAAGAAGGATAAGTATTAATGCTTTGAATGTTTGATAGAATTCCACCATGAGGCCATCTGGTCCTGGACTTTCCTTTATTAAGAGGTTGATTACTGTTCCATCTCATTTGTTATTGGTCTCTTAGGTTTTGTTTCTTCTTGATACAGTCTTGGTAGGTTGTATGTTTCTAGGAATTTATCCGTTTCTCCTAGGTTCTCCAACGTGCTTGTATATAACCATTCTTTGACTCTTTTCATTTCTGAGGCATCCGTTGTAATGCCTCCTCTTTCATTTCTGATTTTTAATCTCCTCTCTTTCTTAGTCTAGCTAAGAGTTTATTGGTTTTGTATATTTTCAAAACCCAACTCCGTTTTGTTCATTGTTTTCCTGTTGCTTTTCTACTCTTATTTCTTTCTGCTATGATCTTTATTATTTCCTTCCTTCTGCTTTCTCTGGATTCAGTGTGTTCTTCTTCCTAGTTCCTCTAGCTGTAAAGTTAGCTGCTTTATTTGAGATTTTGAGATCTTTTTTCCTTTTTAGTGTAGGCATTTATGAGTGATGGTCTCATGGCGAGGTTACAAAGGACGAGGGCAGCCTCAGCCAGGAAGTGGGCTCCACTGCCAGGCCCACACTGTGCTGGCTCTGGCTGCCCTTCAGTGCCACCTGGTGGCGGAGTTCCCACAGGTCCAACAGGACACCTCGGTCTCATAGCTGGCTAGTGCAGACAGGACAGCCAGGTAACTGGAACCTCTCTCACCAGTGTTCTGGGGAGCCTGGGCCAGGGAACACTGGGGCCACAGAAACTCCACCTCCAGCCCAGCCTCACTCTCTCTTTTTCTCTCCCACTCGGCCTCTCTCAGAACAGAACGCAGCTGCCCAGGAGAGGCAGAGCTGGGACAAGTGGCAATGCTGCCATCTGCAATCACTGTCATGAGGGGTCCTGGAGTGACAGAGTCACGCTGCGTCCCTGAAGGGCAGCTGGAGTCCCTGGGGGTGAGGAGAGCCTGGTGGGGGAGGGGGTTCGCGTCCTGCGAAGGGCAGGAAGGGGCCCCGGTGTTGTGCCCGACAGCTGTAAGGGGAAGCAGCGTTGAGAAGCTACTCTCATTCTGTGATGTCAAAACTACATTTTGGGGCTTCCCTGGTGGCGCAGTGGTTTAGAGTCCACCTGCCAATGCAGGGGACACGGGTTCGTGCCCCGGTCTGAGAGGATCCCACATGCCGCGGAGCGGCTGGGCCCATGGGCCATGGCCGCTGAGCCTGTGCGTCCGCAGCCTGTGCTCCGCAACGGGAGAGGCCGCAACAGTGAGAGGCCCGCGTACCGCAAAAAAAAAAAAAAAAAAAAAAAAACAAAAAACCTACATTTTGCTCCATCTGTGAACAAACGGAACTAACTCACCATCTCCTTCCGAGTGTCGCTGAGTTCCGACACCACCTCACTCATCTTCACGCTATACTGCTGCTGTAGCTCAGCAAGGCGACTCTGCAAAGACTTATTTTCCATAGTCAGGGAGCTAATTTCTTCACTCACATGTTGTTGAACTGTCCTGAGTGGCTGTAAACTCTTGGACAGATGACAAAATGTGTCTTGCCTGAGCTAGAAGTAAGAATCAAACATTATTACACCATTTATGTTGAAAGGATGAGTGTAAACAAAACATGTTCAATGCATTTTGAGTAACACGGGCTACATGGCTCAAAAACACTGGCCGGCATGGAGACTGGAAAAGGGACACGTATGCCATTGAAATGACCTCATCAGGCCTCTTTATCCCCCGCCGTGGATGAGGACCAACAGGCAAAGAGCAACAGTCTTAGAGACCTAGAGAAGGGGCCTCAGGGAAAGGCCACCATTAGGAGGTCTGCCTTAACGCGCTCTCACACAGCACCGACTGCCGCTCCAGGTCTGGCCCTGCTCCACGACTGGGAAAGCAGACAGTCCTGCTTCTAGCCCTGACAGGGTGTAGGTTTATGTGGTCAGGATCCAGGGGCGCCAGCTTCTCAGGGCGCCCTGATTCCAGAAGGAGAAGCTGAGGGGCCAAGACACTGAGTGGAAGGCTCGGGAGCCTATGGTGCAGCTAAGCTGGGAGATGCAGGCAGATCGGGGTCTGCTGGAAGGAGAGAGCTGGCAGGTCCCTGCTCCCCCTGGGGCACGTGAGGCTGCAATCAGGCTGTGGGGAAAGAGAACGTGGCCCTGGGGACACAGCATGTCCCCGTCTCACACCCCAACTCTGGATGTGGGGTCCCCTGTGTGCCCCTGTACCCAGGCACCAGGCAGAAGAAAACCCAAGTCCCCTCTGGGGAGGGGCCACATCTTCCTGGGCCTCAAGTCATTGCCACCAAAAGGTCAGCAAATCCAGGGCCCTGCATTCAGTCAAATGCTCAGAGGATTCGGAGAAGACAGCAGCAGCATTTGTCTCTCCAAATCCCCACATTAAAACAGAGCAAGGAGAAGCGACATCCAGGAAGAGCGATGCCAACACCACTGGCTGATGACATACCTCCAGGAAGCCTGGAGCGCCAGCAGGTGGGAAACGACAGCCACAGGCCGCGTGGAGTCCTCCATGTCTGCCACCTCCCGAGAACCCAGACGCTGTGAACAGGACCATCAGGACGCTCCCCGCAGCACAGTGAGGCAGTGACGCCGGTGAGGCGGTCCAGTGAGACACGGGGACCAGCGCCCCGCAGTGGGGCGCAAGCATCTGCCCGCAGAGCCCTAGGCCAGCTCGCCGAGGAACACCTCGCTGCCGTGCAGGGGGCTGCAGCCACTACAGTGCCTGCCCACCAGGTCGAGGAGCGCCACCTCCAGGGTGGCCTTCGTCCCGGGCGGCACGGCCAAGTGCAACTTGGGACACACCTGCACGGAAACAAACCACGAGCGTGGCTTCTTCCCTGCCTGAAACCAGTGGGTACGATGCAGCACTAGGCGTGCGCGCCACGCTGATGGCCCATCCCACCGCCTACAAGCACGATGGCGGTTCACACACCACAAGCCTGCAAGCGTGGCTCATGGGATCCACCTCCCCGCCCCGCACGTGTGTCCACATGTGTGGGGCGGGGGACAACATCTCACACCGGGAGGAACGGCGAAACTGTCACCCTAGTGTAACAGTCAGGAGACCGGTCGGTTCCCAGGGACGGCTGTCCTGGGCCCTCCTGAACCAGCCCCAGCGATTCTGGGAGGGAGGAGAATAGTCTCGGCCTGAACGGTCACTGGAGCCCCGGAGGCCCTAAGTGCAGCGCAGCCCACGCGGGACTAGAGGGAGGGCTGGCCGGGACGGCGCAGGCACAAGGCTGCCGAGGCTCCACCCCGGGCCCAACCACGCCAGGACCGCAGAGTCACTGGCATTCACGGCAACGCTCTCTTTTTTCCGTTTAGAAATTGTTTTACCAATTTTAAGGGATTACTGCAGAAAGCGGGGTGGCTCCTGCCCACTTTCTGAGCGCCTAGGGAACAATTCCTGGGTCCGGGGATTTGGGGAGTAAATGCCAGCAGTGCCAGAGCTGGCGACGAGCCCCGCCGCCCTTCACAGCCCGGCGCTCCCCACTGTTACACAGATAAAGGGCTTTCCTCCTCGAGGCCGTCTGGAACAGCCAGCGAGACCCTGCAGGGAGGGTGGGAGCGACCTGGGCCACTTGAGCCGGGACAGCCCTTCACTCCTGGCATCACTGAGCACCCACGGGAGCCCCAGGAGCACCGGGAAACACATGCCCGCAGAGGGGACACTGCTCTGCCCGAGGTCACACCAAGGGCGGGGTGGCCGTCTCCGGGGACCAGTTGGCGTGGGAACACTGAGGCCGGCTGCTGGTCCCAAAGAGCCGAGGCAGAGAGCACCTGTGGGCATCAGCACACATACCTCTGCCGGGAGCTGCACCTGGACGCTCAGCCGCAGGCGTGGGTGATGGAGCCGCGGTCCCCAGCGTGGTCAGGCTTCTGCCTTCCACCCGGCAGAAGGGTCGTGCCCTCTCCAAGAGGACAATCTCACCACAGGGTCAGAGTGCTCAGAGGAGGGGGCCCCGCAGGCAGCGCCCCTCCTGCAAGGTCCCAACCCCACAGCAAGGGCCAGCCCGTCAGGTGAGGCTCCGCCCGGGGTGACACCCATCTGGGGACAGGCAAGGCCCAAGCACATTCCCAACTCAAGCAAGTCCTCGTTTTCCTTCCTTCACTCAATCCAGTGAGAGACTAAAGAGGCGAACAGACAGCGGCCAGACGAGCTGTGAAAGCAGAGCTCGGCCCCGCGGCCTGCGGCTGGAAGCCACCCACCACCTACAACGGGCCCAGCGTCCCTGATTCTATGTCTCCAGCTCAGGACCAACCACAGGGGGCCAGGCGCTCCCCTCACCAACCTCGTGGGACGCCCCCTTCCAGCCCCAGCCCCCGGCCTCCCCGGGCCGCAGCCCCTGTCAGGGCACCTGCGCCCCTTCTCCGCTGGGACGCTCTCCCCCCGCGCCCGCCTGGGAGTGACGTGGCAGGGCCAGCCCCCTGCCCCGCGAGCCCGGAGGGCAAGCCACCCACTGTCTGCTGGGTGGTCTTCACTCGTGCCCCAAACTTTGAGAATGTCTCCATCTCCAGTGGGGCCAGTGACAAGGGCGACGAAGCACCGTCCACAACCGCCCTGGGTGACTCTGGGCGACTCTGGGCGAGAACCTGCACTCCCAAACGAGGACGTGTCTTCGGAGAGCCAAAGGACGCACGCCCAGGACCCCCGCTCCCGAGGGCGCCGTGGGTGGCTCCAGCCAGCGGGACGAGGAGGCCGCGTAAGCCAGCGCCCCCGGGAGGACACTTCCACCTCAAGGCCCTTTGCACCACGGGGAGAGGCGAGCAGCCTGGGAGCGCGCTTCTAAGAGAACGGGGCGGTGACAGCGCCGCGGAGCAGTTCACCTAAGAGCTGCGCTCACCTCGGGGTCATGTTAGCGCTGAGGAAGGAAGACGCGGCCTGACAGAGGACGGCGGCCCCATGGCCTCCACACCTGGCTCAGCTCACGCACGCTGTGCGGCCTCTGCTGCTCGGGCCCCCAGGCCGCCGAGCGGGAACAGGGCCCCAGCTCCGGCCCTCCTCCAAGCAGCTCAGACACTCCTGGTCTGCAGGGGCCCGGAGCATCCTGCCACGCGCCCTTCGCTTCCTGTGCTCTTCCGAGCAGGCAAAAGGGATTTAACCCCTTTTGCGTCAATAAACTTGTCTTCTGAGAAGGAGGGGCTGAGCCAGGGTGGGGTCCGTGGGGTCTGCAACAGAGAAGGGGGCAGAGCCCTCACCACCAGGCGCCCTGGGCTCAGGGGCCGGCACTGCAAGTTAAACAGCTGTGTGCACATGCATGCGTGTGTGAGCGTGTGTGCAGGCATGTGTGTGCCTGTGTACGGATGCACGCGCACACGCAAATACGGAAAATCCACCAAGGAGTAACAGAACTGAAGTAGTAACTTTAACAAATGAATCGACTGATTACTGTATGTCCTCTCACCAGAACTATACATAACAAAGATGAGTCAAGTGGGTGACAACCTAAGATCTGGAAGTTACAGTGGGTTTAACAACTTGTTCCTACCGGAGACACTGTCGACGCGTCGGATCTGAGACCCTCCCTCCCCAGCCACTGAGCCACTTCCCGGGCACCTCGGGGCCCAGCACCCCACAGCCCAGGGCCCTCCTCCCAGGGCAGGCTCTCCTCTTGAGGCCCCTCAGCCTGACCGCCCTGGACCCTCCTGCACGTGGACTCTGCAGGCACCCAGGCTCAAATCTGCCCCACAAGGCTGCCCTCTGGCCAGGCCTCCCCTCAGGGCTCCGTGAACAGGGCCATACCCAGGGCGTCCCCAGCAAGTGCTCGTGACCTGAGCGGACGGACACCACTGTCATCTGGCGGCCCAAGCCAGAGACCACCCGGACAGCCCTCCCCCGCAGTTCCCTGTCCATCAGCATACGTCACCAAGTCCACCCAACCAGCACCAGCTGGCCACCTCTGCCCCTTGCTGGGACTGGTCTGCCGTATCCACTCAGACGGACCCACTGCCCACCCCCCACAACTCAAATGCCCACCGGCCACTCCATGCCGTCCCCTGCCCCCAGCCCGGGGACCTGGCCTCCCCCCACCATGCGGCACTGCGCTCCCTCACCTTGACCTGCAACCTGTGCTCTTCTGTCCCCCACCTCCAGCCCAGGGCCTCCACACGAGCCCACACCCACACAGCACAGCTGAGCCTGGCCACCAGGGGCCAGCAGAGCAAGCCACACTGGGACTGGGGGCCGGCCCACAGAAGCACAGTCTGAATGCTTCAAAACCCTCCAGGACGTAGACCATGGGAGGACGCAGAAACACTTCCAGCTCACAGGCGTCTGAGACACGACGCTAAGATACGCCACGTGCGCCGGACAGGATCCGGGACCCGAACACGCATCCACGCATCCCCACGCACACATACATGTGTAGATGCGTGTGTAGGGACACACGCAGGAGGTCTCAGGACGTGGAGTAAATGCGGCTGGTGCCTCGATGCCACGGCCTGCTCTGCAGTGGCCACGGGGCACTGGGCAGCCACCATCACGACCCACCAAAGTCCCCACGAGCTCACCTGCACGAGCCTCAGGCAGGGGCTAGGTTCGCTCACACTGGGACGTTTCTGACGCCTTTTCCATATTCGTGCAAACAACACTCAATTAACTTATTTAATTTCCCTTGTCTTTCATTTTTTAAACTGTAACAGTAGCCACTGTCATAACTGGGCCCATGTATGTATCCGGAAGAAACTGTGTGTGAGTGAGAGTGTGTACTCACAGACCAGGAACCTAAACCACAGGTGTTCTACAAGTGTCAACTTCCATTCATAGAGAAGATTCTTTCCTAAGACACCTTAGGGCGTCGCGCGCACACACAATGAAGAGGAACGAGGGCAAGCAGTGGGGCCGGGGCCGCCTGGACGAGGGGCAAAGCGCCGCGGGGGGGGGGGCTCGCCACGCACCAGCCCTGCATCCTCGGCTCCGCCCAGCCCCGCTGGAGCTGCCCCTCCGCTTCTCGGGGCCCTTCCTCAGGGAGTCCCCACGCTGCTGCTGTGCTGACTCAGGACTCAATAGGTGCCGCGACTCTGCTGCATTAAAAAACATTCTAAAAGCTCTATTTCAGGCTCCCAACAGTGTACCGTATCTGTCAAGTCTACTCCTTCCGTGGGGTGAACGGGAAAAGAAGGCCGAGTGGATAACACACACCAGCCCACCCTGCTGGGAACCTGCAGCGGTCACCGCCCACAGCGCCCCAGGGGAGGGTGACCCAGCCGCACTCAGGAGAAACTGTTCGGCCGAGGAATCAAGACAGACACGACGGTCAACAGAACCCAGAGACTCCGGCCCGCTGAATTAACAAGGGCGCCAAGGTTATTAAATGAAGAGAAAGACAGTCTTCTCAACAAATGGCACTGGCACAACTGGACATACGTGGGGGGACAGGCAGGCAGCCTGACCCACTATCTCACGCCACACCCCGAAATTCACTCAAAAGAGCGGCTCTCAGACCTAAGCACTGACCCCCAGCACGTGGACCAGTCCGTGGGAGGAACCCTCCACAAGCAGGGGCAGCACACCGAAATGCACGACCACGAAGGGAAACACGAAGAACGGCATTTCACTGAAATAACACTGCTCTAGGGAGCACTGCTTAGAAAACAGGCAAGCCACAGGGTGGGCAGAAACTTGCAGTACTATACCTGAGAAAGGGCTTGTGTTCAAACACCATGAAGAAGTCTTATGCCTCAACACCAAGAAAAGAAAAGGGGAGGGGAACAGACAGGAAGAGAAACGCCACGGAAGATGTGAGCCCATGGAGAGGCTGTGGTGACTTGTTTTCAGGAGATGCTAATTAAAACCAACAAGAGATACCACCATACACCCAGGACGGGAGCCAGCGTTAGAGAGACTGACAGTCCCAGGAGCTGGCGGGGACGCCAAGGCAGAGGTGGTCCTGCAGCAGGGAAGCCCCAGCCCGCCGCGTCCTCATGGAAAGCTCTTAGGAACCCACAACTCAGAAGCAGCAGCAACGGAGCTGAAGCTCACACACACGTCCTGGCGGAAGAGCCCCAGCAAAGGGCATGAAGTTCACGTGCACGTTCTCACCAACGTGCAGCTGGAGCCGGGAGTCCCCTCGTGGCCGGCAGGGACTCACTCCCTCCAGCACAGGACGCTTCCTCCCTGTCTGCTTAGACATCTCACTTCTTCCCTATCCCTGTAACTGATCTGAGGAGGGACCTGTATAAACAGCCCTGCAACATGACTACATCCACCTCAAATACACTGACTTCTCCTTTTGTAATTCCATGATCCAAATTACTGATATTTACAAGTGCACAAGATTTCATGAAGATTCTGCATTTAAAGGTAAGTTCTCTAAGAAGGCATCAACCTCCCAGAAAGGCTGCAAGCGCTGGCCCTCTCCCTGGAGCAGCAGCCTACCTTGGAGCGCTGGAAGCTGGCCTCTTGCTCCTGCTGGCTGGAACTCGTGCTCCCAGGAGGGCTGCTCAAGCCCCACCCACACTCGGCAATGAGGTTCAGGGCCGCCTCATCATCCACGTCCATGACAAGCACTTCTTGGCCGAGGGGGCAGCTCACTTGGCTCCGGAGTGATGCAGTCTGCAAAGAAAAGCAAACCCAGTGCTGTGCTGCAGCCCACAGAGCACTCCAGCCGTACAGACCCCGGGAGGGAGACGCCTATACCGCGAGCACGGCCACAAGGTCTCCGAGGAGGAGGAGCTGGTGTCTCTACCACAGTGAAGCTGGAGCGGCTCAGCCAGGACAGCTGGTCGCCACACCAGGATTCATTCAAGGACAGAAGTCCCAAGAAGCTCCCCTGGGCTAGGATCTCCTAGCACGTCCACAGTGCCATACGTGCGATCAAGAAAGTTCAAGGAGGACTCCCCTGGGGATCAGTGGCGAAGACTCCCTGCTCCCAGTGCAGGGGCGAGGGTTCGATCCCTGGTCAGGGAACTAGATTCCCCCATGCCATGTAGCGCGGCCAAAAAACAAAAAACAAACCAACAAAAAAGCAAGTTCAAGGATGTGGTGTTCCGACTTTCTATTTTCACATTAAGTGAAAACATTTCCCTACCAACTGAAATGTGAGGTTTTAGAATAGGACGTCCCTCCATACAGAGGTACACACCTCATTTCCAACAAAGGCAGCTTAAGAAATCACTCTTCAAAATAGAACTCAATCACATACTATGAATATTGATTTTATGATACCTTATCATACTTTGAGAGATCAATGAATGATATTCCTTATTTTCTCATACTGAAAGTGTTCCAGATCCCTGCAGAAAGAAGGGGACTTGGTTCTCCTTCGGGGTCTGACCACAGAAACCTGACAGTGGACACATGCAGCCTCTCTGGGTATCCATTGTCACCTCTGGATAATAGGACATTGCACCAGATCACCTAAACTCTGTGGTAGCTTAGTCTGCGGATAATCAAGGACAGGTAAACTGCAAAGCACTGCTGAAAGAAATTAAAGATGAGATAAATAAATGGAAACACACCCCACGTTCACTGATCGGAAGACTTAACACTGTTAAAATGTCAATACTACCCAAAGCAATCTACAGAATCAGTGCAATCCTATCAAAATCCCAATGACGTCTTTTGCAGAAACAGAAAAACCCATCCTAAAATGCGTCTGGAATCTCAAGGGACTCCAAATAGCCAAAACAACATTGAAAAAGAGAAGCATCAGAGCTAGACTCAGATATGGCAGAAATGCCGGATGAAATCAGACTCCGATTTAAAACAACTGTGAGTGACAATGCTAAAAGATCGGACGGAAAAAGAGACAACATGAAAGAACGGATGGGGATGTAAACAGATGGAAACTCTAAGAAAGAAGCAAACAGAAGCGCTAGAGTCAAAAACACTGTAACAGAAAAGAACACCTCTGATGAGCTCTAGACTGGGCATGGCTGAGGAAAGGATCTCAATAGAAACCTCCAGAACTGAAAAGCGAAGATTAAAGAAGACTGAAAAAAAACCAGAACAGAATACCCAAGAATCGTGGGACAACTACAAAAGGTGTAACACACACATCTGAGAACACCAGAAGGAGGAGAGGGGAACCAAAAAAATATTTGAAGATGACTTAAAATTTCCTTAAATTAATGTCAGACACCAAATCACAGAACCGGGAAGTTCAGAGAACAGTGGCAGAGTAAATGCCAAAAAAATTACAGCGAGGAATATATTCTACTGGAGAAAACCTAAGACAAAGAAAAAAATCTTGAAATAGGCCAGAGGGAAAAACCATGCAAGCAAAAATAGTGAAAGACTCAGTATGGAGACAAAAAAACTACCAACCTAGACTTCTGTATCCTGCAAAATTATCCTTCAAAAGTGAAGGAGAGGGCTTCCCTGGTGGCGCAGTGCTTGAGAGTCCGCCTGCCAATGCAGGGGACGTGGTTCGTGCCCCGGTCCAGGAAGATCCCACATGCCGCGGAGCAGCTGGGACCGTGAGCCATGGCCACTGAGCCTGCACGTCCGGAGCCTGTGCTCCGCAACGGGAGAGGCCACAACAGTGAGAGGCCTGCGTACCGCAAAAAAAAAAAAAAAAAAAAAAAAAGTGAAGGAGAAATAAAGACTTTCTCAGATAAATAAAAACTGAGGGAATTTGTTGCCAGTAGACCTGCCTGGTAAGAAACATTAAAAGAAGTTCTTTAGAGAGAAAGAGGATGACACAGGTCAGAAACTCAAATCAGAGAAGGAATAAGTGAAGGCAGAATAAAAACTTCTATTTTTCTTACAATCTAACAGGCAACAGTTTGTTTGCGATAATAGCAACAATGTACTCAATACGTTATGCTCAGGTATTACACGCAGGGTTATAGTTTGGGTATAAATGAAATGAATGACAGCAATGATACAAGGGACAGGAGGGAGGAATTAGGAATATTTTGTTATTATAAGGGACTTGCACGACCTGTGAAGTGGTAGAGTGTCTGAAGTGGTCTTGGAGCACTTGTCAATGTACATAGGCAGACCCTGGAGATATTGAGGGCTCAGCTCTAGACCACCACAATAAAGCAAATATTGCAATAGAACAAGTCACACCATTTTCTTGGTTTCCCAGTGCATCTAAGAGTTATGTTTCCACTGTACTGTAGTCTATTAAGTGAGCAATAGCATTATGTTAACAAACGATGTACATACCTTAACTTAAAAATGTTTTATTGCTAAAAAATGCTCACCATCATCTGAGCCTGCAGCAAGTCATACCAGCAACATCAGAGATCACTGATCACAGATCACCACAATATAAAAAGATGAAAAAGCGTGAAATATTGCAGGAATTACCAAAATGCCACACAGAGACATGAAGTGAGCTAATACCACTGGAAGAACAGCACCAAGAGATTTGCCTGACGCGGGGCTGCCACAGCCCGCAGCCTGTAGAAACACGATATCCGCAAAGCACAATAAAGCAAAGCATAAAAAGCGAGGTCTGCCTGTCCTGTGCCCTCCAGAGCAGCCACTAAAAGTGAAAGCATAACTGACATGCCAAGGACAGAAAATGGAATCATAAAGTGATCATTTAAAATCACAAAAGGAAGGAAGCGATCAGAAGAAGGGCAACAAGTAGAAACAGCAAACATGCAGCTATTAATCCAACTGTATCAATAACCACTTTAAACATCAATGGTCTAAATGTACCAAGTGAAAGGCAGAGATTGTCAGCGTGGATCAAAATAAAAGGCCCAACTACATGTTACCTAAAGAAACCCACTTTAAATATAAAGACGCATGGATTAAAAGTAAATGGACAGAGAAAAACAGACCATGCTGACACCAATCAACAGACAGCAAAGTAGCTACACCACTTTCAGACAGAGCTGACTTCGGAGCAGGGAGAGTGATCTGGGATAAAGAGGGGCGTGACGTGAGGACAACTGGCCGGTTCTCCAAGAAGACATAAGAGCCCCTGACGTGTCTGCGCCTAATAAGACAGCATCAGACTATGTGGTGCAAAAACTGATAGAACTCAAGGAGAAATGGATGGACCCACTTCCACACCTCTCCTTCAGAAAGGGGTAGGTCCAGCAGTCAGAAACTCACTAAGGACACAGCTGGACTCAGCAGCACGCATCACCTGGATGCAGTGACATCCACCTCATCCAAACAACAGGGTACACATTCCCCCCAAGCTCACATGGAACATTCACCAAGACAGAGTCGTTCTGGGCCCTAAAACACACTTTTACATACTTAAAAGAAAACAAATCCTATGATATTTGTTCTCAGGACACAGTGGAATTAAACTAGTAATAAAATAAATAACAGAAAGATAACTGGGAAATCTCAAAAAACTTGGAGATTAAACAACGTATTTCCAAATAACACAAGTCAAAGAAATCTCAGAAGTACTTTGAACTAAAATATTTCAAAATAAAAATATTTTGAACTAAATTAAAAAGAAAATACATCTTATCAAAATTTGTGGGATGCAGTGAAAGCAACGCGTAGAAGGGCATCTGTAACACTGAATGTATATATTGGAACGAAGTGAGCTCCGAAATCAATAATCTAAGCTTCTAGCTTAGGGAACTAAGACAATAACAAATTAAATCCAAAGCAGGAGGAAGACAAGAAATGATAAAAATTAGGGCAAAAATCAATGAAACTGAAAACGGGGAAAAAATAAAAAATAAAAATCAACCAATCCAAAAGCTAGTTCTTTAAAAAGATCAACAAAACGGAAAAACCTCTATGCCACCAGGTTACCTAAGGAAAAAATGACGCAAATTACTAATATCAGAATTAAAAGAAGGAGCACAGCAGGAACTGTTCCATGGACAACAAGAAGATAACAGAGGAACACTATGACACTCTATACCCACAAATGTGATAACCTAGATGAAATGGAATGGTTCCTGGAAAGACACAATCTACCAAAACCGACACCAGGAAAAATGGATAATCTGAACAGACTGGTATTTATTACAGACTTGAATCAATAATTGATAGCCTCCTAAAACACCAGGTCCAGATGGGTTCATTGGTGAATTTAAGGAAGAAATTATACCAAGTCTCTACAATCTTTTCCATAAGACAGAAGCAGAAACAGAGGGAATACGCCCTAACTCATTCTATGAGGACAGCATTATCTTAATACCAGAACCAGCAAAGACAATACAAGGAAACTATAGACCAGTTATCTCCCATGAACACGAATGCAAAAATCCTCAACAAAGTATCAGCAAATTGAGTCCACACCACAGCCAAGTGGGATTTACTCCAGGTATGCATAGCTGGTTCAATACTTGAAAAAAATCAATGTAATCCATCACATCAACGGGCTCAAGAAGAAAAGTCATTATGACCATATCAATAGATGCAGAAAAAGCATTTGACAAAATCCAATACCCATTCATGATAAAAGTGGTCAGTAAACTAGGAATCAAAGGGAACCTCCTCGACCTGATAAAGAACACCTATGAAAGCCCACAGCTAACAGCACACCTGGTGGGAGAAACCAGCTGCTATCCTGCTGAGATCAGGAACAAGGCAAGGATGTCCCCTCTACCCACGGCTTTTTAACATTGTGCCGGAAGTCCAAGCTAGCACAATAAGACAGGAAAAGGGAATAAAAGGTATGCAGATTGGGAAGGAAGATATAAAACTGTCTTTGTTCACAGATGACATACCAACCATCTATGTAGAAAATCTCAAAGAATCGACCAAGAAACAAACAAAAACTCCAGGAACTAATAAGTGACTATAGCAAGATTGTAAACTTCAAGATGTACGGGTCACATTGTGTCCCCTAAAAAAGAGATGCCAAAGTCCCAACACCTCATACTTCAGAATGCGACCTTATTTGGAAATAGGGTCTTTACAGAGGTAATCGAGTTAAAATGAGGAAATTATGGGGAGCCCTAACCAATACGACTGGTGTCCTCATAAAAAGGGGAAATTTGGACACAGGACAGGCGAGCACAATGTGGAGTTCTGTGAAAAGTCACAGAGAGAAGACAGCCATAGGAAGAAAAGGATTGGAGGGAGGCATCTACAAGCCAAGGAACACTGACGATTGCCAGCAAAGTACCCGGAGCTGGAGTCATAGAATGGATTCTCTCCCAGAGCCTCCAGAAGGAAGCAACCCTGCCAACACCTTGATTTCAGACTTGTAGCCTAAGAACTGTAAGACTGTAAGTTTCTGTTATTTTAAGCCACCCTGTTCGTGGTACTTTGTCACCATCAGCTGTACACAAGTCAAATACCTGCAATGAACAACTGGAATTTGAAATTAAAAAACCTAAACTAGCCTCAAAAGAACAACATGCTAAGGTATAAATCTAACAAAATATGTACAACATCTATATCAGGAAAATCACCAACCTCTGATAAATGAAATCAAAGAAGAACTGAATAAACGGAGAGATATTCCACGTTCATGGATAAGACTCAATAGTGTCAAGATGTCAGTTTCTTCCCAACTCAATCTGTAATTCAATGCAATCCCAATCAAAATCCCAGCAAGGTAGTTTGTGGATACTGACAAACTAATTCTAAAATTTATACGGAAAGGAAAAAGACCCAGAACTGGCAACTCAATATTAAAGGAGGCCAAAGTCAGAGGACTGACACCACGTGACTCACAAAACTCAGGCAAATGTGGACGGGGCTAGAAAGCTCTGTGCGGTCTCTTTCATAAGAGAACACCAATTCCATTCATGAGGGCTCCACCTTCAGGACCTAATCACCTCTCGTGGGCCCTATCTCCTAAACCCATCATGCTGGGGGTTAGGATTTCAGCATACGAATCTGGGGTACACGATACACAGACCATTCCGCAGGGTCCACGTGCAGCTGTCTACCCAGCAAGTAGTCTGATCTGAAATAGGGAAGTGAGGGGAGGGGAGCTCCAAGGGAGGCATCCGAGGGAAGAGGAGATTCTAGAGACTCGAAACTGATCTTAGAACAGAAGTTGGCCAAGTATGGCCCACAGGTCAAATCTGACCCACTGCCTGTGTTTGTAAATAAAGTTTTATTGGAACACAATCATTAGTTTATGTATCACCTATAGCTGCTTTCATACTACAAAGGCAGGGTTTAGAAACTGAAGCACAGATCATATGGTCCGCAGAGCTGAAAATATTCTCCCCAGCCCTTTACAAATAAAGTCGGCCGACCTCTACATTAGAGAAATTTACAGATGAGCTAAGGCATACAGTGCAAGAGAAAGAAAACTATTAAAAGCCTCAAACAAATCAAGATGGTGTACAAGAAGGAGTATATAATCCTCGTACATCACAAGCAAGGTAAACACCACTGACTGACTTCTACCCTTTAGAATCAACCACACACATGAAGACTGTATGCTTTCAGAGCACATTTGAACACTACCCACCCTGACAATCTAAAGTTAGACATAAAGATGCAGACGGCAGGAGCTGGGAGGTGGTGAGAAGCCGGGCACAGGCTCCCACAGCCCAGCCAAAGCAGAGCGGGAGCCCTGGTCACAGAGCACTGAAAGAGAACGCGGGAAGGAGCAGAGCCAAGCACTACCACCACCAGGGTGGGGAGAGGAGGCTCCGGCAGCTGTCAGATCTGCTCAAAGTGCTCACACCCAGAAATGGCCAAGATCTGCGTTGTTCAGAGATCAGAAAGTAACTGAAACAGAACCTGGAAGCAGAGCCAACTACAGAAGGGAAAGAGGCTGCCTCTGAGGAGCGGGCCAGGAGTAGAGAGAAAGGACTGCTGCCTCTCACCGCAGGCCTTTTGTGCTACGTATTTTACGTCCGTCACTTTAATAACCATTTTAAATGTTTTTGAAATACCATATAGAAAATGTGGACGACAGGAAGAGAGGCTGTCCCACAGTCTCCTTGATCCCCAGCTGGTATCCAGCGTTCTTCCCCACGCTCCCCTGGATGTCTGTCCTCTAGGTGGCAATCAGCACTTTAGTTAATACCACTCCTGTTCATACCTTTCGACTCTGAAAACGGCTGGGAAGCTCTGCTTTGAGTCCAGCGATTCCTCCGAAGCCAAATGCAGCCGGGATGCTCTCCGCTCACTCTCCCTCACAGGGCGGTCATCTA
Source organism: Globicephala melas (assembly GCF_963455315.2). Classification (NCBI taxonomy): domain Eukaryota; kingdom Metazoa; phylum Chordata; class Mammalia; order Artiodactyla; family Delphinidae; genus Globicephala; species Globicephala melas. Next base: position 310,451 of record NC_083316.1, on the reverse strand, counting down.
GGGAGGAGATGCCGCAGAGGAACTAGCAGGCCACGAGGCAGGTGGCAGGGCCCAAAACCAAACCCCGCGGTGTGCCTGCCGGCCTCCCCTCAGGACTAAAGGTGCCCCCTCGCCCAGCCAGCCACACATGGCGTGCGCGTGACCAGGACTGCCGTCCCTTGTTCTGGGGACCTTCCCTCCCCTTAGGGCTGACCCCACCACGGCATCCCCCAGATCACTGGGCAGACCCAGGAAAGCAAGGCTGGGCTCCGGGGGCTACATCTGGTTTCCCAGCAATGCTGAGCACTGATTCCCAGAGGGCCGGCAGCTCGCACCAGGCTTGCACCTCAGATGCCCCGGAGGCAGGAAAGGAAACACACACGCAAGTTCTCACGCAGTCTCGTCCTTCTCATCTCCTCTTAACGCACATCCTGGGTGCTGGGCGAGGTTCCCAACCACACTGACACCCCTAGCAAGTGTCCACGGGCGAGGAGCCTGAACACACTGGAGAGGAGACGCCCTGGCCATGTGTTGGCGCCCAGGGTTTACACCCTCAGATCCCTGGGACCAGAACAGGAGACAGAGCCAAGTTTAAACTGTCCCCGCGGGTGCCCTGGGCCCAAGAAGACCCCACTCGTCCACAACTGCACCTCCTCAGAAGCACCCGAGGGGGGCTCCCCTCCCGAACGCCGGAGCTCGGCCCTCGGGATGGCTGCCACAGAGCTCCTAGAGAGCACTGAGCCCACGGCACCCCGGGAGGTGCACCAGCTCAGTGAGCAACGAGGGAACAAGGAGGTGCCCAGTACCCACTTCCACAGGTGTGGCCACCGCACAGCAGCCCCTCTGTCCTCTCAGGGACGCCATCCGCCACACACCAGCCTGGGGCCTCCCGTCTCAGGGCCTGGACGCTGCCGTCGTGCCGACAACACGTGACTACTTGCCCAGCCTGAAGTTCGCTTCCGCGTCAGTTCCACGTCCCTTACTCTGAGCATCCTTCTCTGGACGGTTCCACTCTAAATTCAAACTCAATATGACTAAAATCAGACGCAAACCCACCTTGCCCCCCAGACCGCATGCTCTCCTCACTGCGGCACTCTCCCAGACCCCGGCCCAGGGCGCCGCAGATCACTCTGGCGGCACCCTGCTGGGAGAGAGGGCCTCCGAGCGTCCCCCACTCCCGCACTGACTGGCCCCAGTTATGCTCCCGCCTCACGTCTGAAAGCACCTTTCACGCGTGGGAAGGCTCTCACAACCCCTTCTCTATACGAGCAGTCTAAGACTGAATTTACAACTTTCATCACAAACGGAAACAAATGATTTAAGACTGAAGACTGCAAAAACTTTCCATAAGGATTGTCACGCTTCTGAAAAAGAGTCAAATTCAATTGTTCACAGGACACATAATAGTCAAATAAAAGTTAGAACACAAGCACTTAATCCTCCCAAATATCTAAAAATTAACATTAAATGCTGAAATTCTAAGTAGGCTTGAAACTAAACAGCATGCCTCTGAGGGTCAGTGCCCCTAGGCCCAGGCAGGCACAGCCTAAGGGTGCGGCCAGGCTCCCCAGAGCTCGCGGCCCGCCAGGACCGGGGTCCAGGAGGTAAGCCGACGCACGCGCGCAGCGGGGGTGCTCATGAGACAAGCTGTGTGCGGCTGAAAGGTGCCGCCGGTGGGGTGTCTACAGGCCCTGGTAGACCCTGAAAGGACAAGAGCCATGGCCTGCCCACCATGGAGCCCAGCATTTACCTGACAGATGCTGCCATGATGTGGGTCTCATTTTGGTTTGGGTAGCTCAGTGCCTGGGAGGTGGAGACGCCCTGAAAGCCCCCCAGCCTCCCCAGGCAGTCAAGGGCCCTCAGGACGGAGAACACGCCATGATCACTGGGGGCACAGAAGGACCACCCTCCTCCAATCAGACACCGCTGCACCACTAATCAGCACTTCACACAGGAGGACCCAGGTCTGAGACTCTAAGCCCCTCCTTCCCCAGGGTTTCCACGCCAGCATGCCCTCGGGCTCACGCTCCAGCTCTCTCCCCGGGAAGCGCGACATGGGGGCGGCATTAGCAGTGCCCTGGCCACACTGCTCACAGCAAAGTGGCTCCTGAGAGCAGGGACAGTGGGTGGGAAGACGCTGTGGCTTCCCCAAGCACAACCCTCCTGACTGGGCACGGCGGTGGGCACCCTGGTCGCTCGGCCTGCGAGCCTGAGAGATCCGGTTCTTTTAAGGCTACGGGCCACTGAGCCAAGGTGGTGACTGCACCTGCCAACAGGACCTCACACTCTCGTGCCTGTCACCTGGGGAGGGCGTGGCACGATGAACTTCTCGCCCGTGTCCTCCCAGGTGGACGTAAAACCAGGTTGAACCCAGGTGTCCAGCTGAGCCTGAGACGATGCCCAGGAGACCATGCCAGGAAACAGGGCACCAGGAACAGCCAGAAAGCAGAGCCAGCCCATGCCTGTGCCCGTGGCCCAGCAGCCATCTGTGGCCGCAAGGAAGGGGCTCCCTGCCACCCTCCAGGCAGCTCTCCTGTGAGAGGAGGAAATCAGCTTCCCTTTCCCGAAGGGTCAACAGCGCCATCACCCCAAGAACACGAGACACCCATCGGGCAGCACCAAGCGAGGCCCGGAGTGCGGCCGGCCCACCCAGCGGCCGCAGCCGCGGGAGCATGCGCACCACGAAGAGGCGGTAGTCAGACTTGCTCTCCACCACAGGGTGCAGCCGGAACTCCACTTCCGCGAGCTCCGTTAAGCAGTGGAGCCGGAAGACCTCCGCCAGCGAGGAGATGCGGCTGTGGTAGACGCTGAGACGCTGCAGCGCCGCCAGGTACTCCATGCCCTGCCAGGACAAACACGCCAAGACAGCCATTAACACGAACCAGCCCCCAACCTCCCAGACGCGCTCGAAACGCACACGCAGCATCACCGGGAGAGCAAGGGGGGGAAGGTATTGCTCAGCTGGGAGTCCTGCGCCCCCACGGTGAGACGGCCGCGCGTGCCGACCGCGGGGAGAGGACAGCCGACGCCCGCTGTGTGGACGACGAGAACGCCAGCTGATAAAGGACGAAGGGTGACTGGCGTGCACACATTCCTCTTTCGGGCCTTATCTTATTTCCCTTACAGATACACCATCTTCATCAGAGAGCTATGACTTCTCGTTAAAGTAGTTCGAAGACATAACGTGATGCATAAGAAATCCAGCTCACAGCAAACACAAGAAAATCAGCGCAAGACTTACAATCACCGTGAAGTGTATGGCTTACAAGTACTAGAAGCAGAGTCATAAAACAGACTGCCTTATTTACCATAAATGTACTACCCACTGCTATTGACAGCAATACATTTTCTTTCTAGAAACAAACCTAAAACTTACCTCTAGACTAACCAAGGAGTTTCGTGAGAGATCTAGAGAATTTAGATCTGTTAAATTCATCAAAGAATTTCCTAGGTGAGTAATCTTTTCTTGGTAAGTTCCAGGAAGAGATAATGACCGAAGTTCAGCTAAGAATAGAAAATTAAGAGATTTTAAGTTTATTATTTTATTGAAAATAAATTACTGCAATAATTTATTCTCCCTCCAAAACCCTCTCACCAGGAAACCCTCCTAAGGGGGTTCCCACTTCCACACCTGACTGCTCAGCCCCATTGCCTGTGGGCCTCTGTGCAGGGATCGCAATCTGAAACCCACTCGGTAGCTGACCTGACCACCCGTGCTGTTACAGGTGAGGGCCAGCTGCACACGAGGTGCACCGAACACCTCTACGTGGCACACCCGGTAAGCAGCTGTTAGACAAACATCACTACAAAAGTAAGCTTCTGTAATGAAAAAGACACTGTGTCTGGATACACCAGTATCTTCCCAGGAACTTTTGTTTTAAAACACATCTTGATTACATATGAAACTGGTTTTTGGGCTTCCAGTTCCAGACAAGACAGAGGAGACATATTTCACCCTATTCCTCCCCATTTATTAGACCTAGAAACCCTGGACAAGAACACGGGAAGCGACTCTGAAGCGTGGCGACTCTGAAGCGTGGGGACTGTCTAGGGACCTGAAGAAAATGGTCGAGCACTGAGGGTTGGTTTTGTTCTGTCTCCTGTGCATCCCGATCTGAGTGCAAGAGAAACTGGCCACCCAGAAACACCCAAGGACACCTACCAAAAGATACGGGTAAGCCTGCTGTCCGTGGTCAAAGGGCCGGGGGGTGGCCTTGCAGGACAGACTCCCGACAACCTCAGCCCCACTCCAGCCCAACGCCAAGAAAACACAATGTACCTCGCATACCTGGCCTCGCACGGTGGCCAGCACCAGGGCAGTGTGAGTGGACGTGACTACTGCCCTGGACTGGCTGTAAGGAGGCATCTGCAGATGCTACGTGTGTGACAGGGGCCTGGCCACCACCTCAGCAACAAGGCAGCACCCAGGCAGTGCCAGTACTGAGTAACAAGATTTAAATAGGAAGCAGAGTCCCAATCAAAATGACCAATCAAAAATGATCAAGAACTAGGATAATCTCAATCTGAATGAGGGAAAACAATCAATAGATACCAATAATGAGATGACAGAAATTAGAATTATCTAACAAGGATTTTAAAGCAACTGATATACAGATACTTCAATGAGCAATTATGAACATGAATGAAGAAAATAGCGGTTCTTGGCAAAGAAACAGAAGATGTAAAGAAGAAACAAACAAACTTCAGAAATGAAAAATATAATAACTGAAAGAAACAAACAAAAAACCATGGGAGCAGCTCAATAACAGAATGGAGATGACAGAGGAAAAAATTCAAAGAGAGAAAATGCAAAGATAAACTGAACAAAATTGTCCTATCTGACCACCAGAAAGAAAACAGACTTTAAAAAAATGAACAGAGCCTCAGGGGCCTGTGGAAGAAGAAAAAGCAATCTAACATTCATGTCATTGGGGTCCCAGTGGAGATCCAATCAGAGTTTAAAGAAGAAAAGAAAAACAGTATGGCTAAAAATAAAAAATTTTAAGTTAAAGAAATAATGGCTGAAAACTTCCCAAATTTGGCAAAACACATAAACCTACACATTTAAGAAGTTGAGAAAACCCCAAACAGAATAAAGGCAAAAACTGACACATCAGAATCAAACTTCTGAACACTAAAGACAATGAAAGAATCTTGAGAGCAACAGAGAGAGAGGCATTACCCAGAAGGAGAAACAACTCCCATGGCAGGGCGTTACTCCTCAGAAACCATGGTGCTGAAACAAAGGAAGTGCTCTCACATTTTTCCATTGCTGAAAGAAAAGAACTTTAAACTCAGAAATCTATATCCACCCAAAACAGCCTTCAGGACTAAAGGTGAAATATAGATATTCTCAAATGAAGAAACACTAAGAGAATCTGTCACCAGCACACCTCCCTAAGATAACTGCTAAAGAAAGATCTTCAAACATTAAGGAAAGATAAAAGAAGGAAACCTGGGACATCAGGAATGAAGAAGGAATAATGAAACAGGTAAACATGTGGGTCAGTGTTTCCTCCTAAGCTATTTAAACTGTTGGCTGACTATAAAAAGAAAACGTCATATCATTACTGTGGTTCTCAGGTATGCAGGGGAAATGTCTAGACAACTAAATTATAAAGTGGGAAGATAATGAAACCTAAATGGTGGTAAAATTTCTATATTGACCTGACGTGATAAACCGTTCACACAAGTAGACTGTGCTAAATCACATACTGTATACTGTAATTTGTAGAGCAACCACTAAAAAAGCTATACAAAGAGATATGCTCAGAAATATAATAGGTAAATCAAAATGGAATACTAAAAATACTCAAGTAAACCACAGGAAGGCAGGAAATTGGAAACAAAAGAAGAAAAACAAAGGGAACAAACAGAAAAAAAAATAAATGTCTCACTTAAGCTCTGCTGTATTAACACATTAAATGTAAATGGTCTAAATACACTATAAAAGATAGGGATTGGTACTGTAGATTGAAAATGATATACAGTATACACTGTCTACAAGAAACTCATTTCAAATATTATGATATAGGTAGGTTTAAAGGTGAAATAGCACATAGATGGGTAAAGACATACCCTGCAAACACCAAACCAAAGAAAGCTGGAGTGGCTACACTAATATCAGATAAAGTGGATATCTCACTGTAGAAAATTATCAGGGATAAGGAGGAATAATACTACATATGCTACAAGGGTCACCCCAACAAGAAGACATAAAAATTGTAAGTATGTATGCACCAAATAGCACAGCTTTGGTGCATACATATTTAGGATCTCTAAGTGAAAAGAGAAACAGATACATCCACAATTAGAGTCAGGGGTCTCAATACCCCTCTTCTGGTAATTAAGAGAATCACTAGACAGAAAATCAGCAAGGATACAAAAGAACTGAACAACGTCACAAGTCAACAAGATCAAATTGACATTTATATAACACTCCAGTCAATGACACAGTACACATTCTTTCCAAGTGCACTTGGAACATTATAGACCAGATCTTGGGCCATAAAACAAACTTCAAATTTAAAACAATTAAGATCATACAGAGTATGTTTTCTGACCATAATGGAATCACACCAGAATCAATAACAAAAAGAAAAAAATACCAAACAAACTAGGAAAACCTCCAATCACACAAAAATGAAAAGAACACACTTCTGAACAATCCATAGGTCAAAGAGGAAGTCAAGGGAAATACACAAACACAGTGAACTAAATGAAAATACAACATAACAAAACTTGTGGATTCAGCTAAAGTTGTGCTTAGAGGGAAACTTATAGCACTAAAATGTTTATATTACATTAAAAAAGGTCTCAAATCAGAAATCTAAACTTTCATCTCAAGAATCAAGAAAAAGAAGAGCAAAATAAATGCAAAGCAGCAGAAAGAAGAAAATTATACAGAATCAATGAAATTTGAAACCAGAAAACCAATGGAGAAAAAACAAAAGTTGGCTCATTGAAAAGATTAATGAAATCCATAAACCTCCAGAAAGACCAAGAAAGAGAAGACAGAGATGACCAATAACATGGACCGGAAGAAGGGTATCACTACAGACCCCAGAGACATTAACAGGCTAATAAGGAAATACCACAAACTCTACACACATAAATTTAACAACTTAGATGAACTGAACCAGTTTCGCAAAACCCCAAACAACTATAACTCACCTAAGATGAAGGTGATGATACAAACAGTTCTATAATGACTTGAGAAACTGAATTTGTCATTTAAAAGCTTCAAATACAGAAATTTCCAGGCCCATAAGGTCACTGGAAAACTCCATCAAACAAAGAAGAAGCGGCACCAATTTCACACAATCTCTTCTGGAAAACAGAAGAGGGGGCAATTTACCAACTACTTCATGAGTTGGGCATTACGCGGACGACAAAACTAGACAAAAACAGGAAAACAGAAAACTAGCGAGCCGTATCCCTCAGGACATGGGCCCACAGGTGCTCAGCACAGGAGGAGCAGGGGCCGGGACGCCCTGGAGTCCTACTAAAGGAGGGCACGCTCCTCCTCCAGACACGAAGGCGCGCCAAGCTTTTTCAGAAAATCCGCCTAACGCACCTTATTAACGGGGAAAGAAAGCCCAAGTGACCTTATCGGTCAAGGCGAAAAGCACTGGCGCAAGGGCTCAGCAAACCGGCTCCGAAGAGCTCCCCGCGGGCGGTCTGCGAGGGCGAGCTTGGCCCCCACCTCTCCGGGGCCTCAGCGCGGAACCCCTGCCCCTCCCCCACCCTCCCCCACTTCGGGCCCCCCAGGCCTGCCCCTCACACCCCCCCGCTGCTCCGGGCTCCCCACCCCTCACCCTCGTCCCCCCAGGCCTGCGACCGTTCGGGAACCGCGGTCGCGTTTCGGCACCTCTGGCCCGACCGGTCCGCCGACACCTCGGCGGGAAGCTCGCGCCCCCGGCCAGCGCCGCCCACCCGTCCGCCGCCCGCCGCCCGCCGCGCACCCAGGCCGCGGTGAGGCGCCAGCCCGGTCTTCCCCCGGATCTTCTCTTCACACAGAAGCAGCCGCCCCGCCGGCGCCATTCTTTCAAACGGCGCACACCTGTCCGCGCCTGCGTGCTGTGGCTGCCGACGGCCGAGGCGCGGGGCCAGGATCCAGGGTGGGACCGGGGGGCGGGGCCAGGGGGCGGATCGAGGCCGAGGGGGCGGGGAGGGGCGTGGCCAAGGACCTCTGCGGGGTGGGGGGTGTGAGCAAGTGGACGAAGCTGCCGGGAGGAAACGTTAGGGGAAGTCGGTGCCGCCCCAGGGCTTACCTGGGAACTCGACGCACTTGGAGACCTCGCATCACCTGGGCACCTGCCCCACCTGGGGACCCTACCCACCCCCAGATTCGCCTGCGTCCTGGGCTGCGGGCGCCCCAGGTTCTGCGCGAGGGCTCCTCACGTGGGGTCGCAGTGCTCTCCCGCCACGGTCAGGTGACTCAGCGGCAGCGGGTCCTGCTCTGCCCCCATCCTCAGTTTCTAGGTAATGAAATCTGGGGTCTGGCCTTGAGACTCATCAGCTGACCGAGGGGTTCACGGCGTGTCCGGCTTACTGGGCCCTTTGTGGAGCACCTTTAGGGAAGACTTCCCTTACAGTCTGGATCTGCCCCAGCCAGCGCGAGCCCTGGGGGTGCCCCCTCCCTCCCGGGTCACCCCAGAGGGTGCCCCTACTGCCTCTCACCCCAGATTTGACTGGCCTGTGGCAACATCCCCTGGCATGTCACAGCCTGGGTGGTGGCGTAGGGGGGTGTAGGTGGGCTTGTAGGGCCAGGGGTGAAGGGCAGGTATAGACACTCGGGGTGAGGGGCAGTGGTGTAGACAAGGGAAGTATGGCAGAGGGTGTAGGGCAGGGGCGAAGACAGGGGTGTAGGGGAGAGGAACGGGGTATGCGCAGGGGCTGGGGTGGGGGGGGCATCAGGGTGCCTGAGTCTCTCCTGAGCAGGGCGGGGCTTCAAGCCTGCTGCACCAGACCCGTGGGGCTTTGCCATTTACGGAGGCCGGCAAACACTCAGCGATATCTTGAGTCCGGATTGCCAAGTGACTGCCCACAGTTCCAGGCCACATATTGCCATCATCTCACTTCCTACAAGACCGTGGAGGGACTCGGGCACACCCGAGGCCTGGCATGTGGTCACCAACCAGGTGCCCCCTGAGTGGAGCTGGTGCAGCCAGGAGGCTAGAAACTAAGCAAATATCCCGCTCTCAGAAGTAAACGGAAGCAAACAAAAGGCTTCTGTCGCTGTCCTCCCCCCGCCCCCGGCCCCCGAGAAAAACGGCTTGTCAGCAAGGGCACAGCCCACACGCCAAACATCGCTGCTTCCTCCTGCTGCAGGTCACTTCAGGCCGGGCACCCAGTCTCAAGTCCTCTACAGCTTTCTAGAACATTCCAGGGAGGCTTCCAGGCCCCTCAGCCTTGAGCCAGAGTCGGGCAGTCCATCCCAGGGTGAAGGCTGGTGACAGAGATGGAGACCCAAGGACAGGCCCACGCCGGTCCCGCGGACTGGGCAGCCAGAGGGGTCCTCCAGGGGCTGGCGGCCTGGAGCATCTTGGACTTCCCTTACTCTTTGACTGGCCTCGGCTGGGAGGGGGCGGGGGCGGGAGGAGAAGGGGCAATCTCCCACCTTCCCCCCGGAGAGCAGAGCTGTCCAGGCCCCAGAACTAGAGTGGCTGTGGCGCTGGCCACGCGCTCGGGGAACTGCGTGAGCTCTGGTGTCACCACCTCTCCACCCTGGGGTGAACGCCAGCACGGTCACTTCACCCACGAGGAAACATCAACCAGCTGGGTGCGACCGGACTGAGAATCAGTGTCAGACCCGAGCCCAGCCCTGGGTTGCTTCTGCACCGGGCCCTCCAAACGGGAGGCAGGGAGCCTCTGGGAGCCTGAACCCACACAACCACGGCTCCAGACACCACTGAACTCACACGCATCCCCGTTCACACTCACACACCCTGACACTCACACATCCTCACAAACCTCCGACAATCGAGCTCCAACTCGGACGACCATTCCCCGGCCGGATGGCAGGAACCCACCCTGGTCCCACGCGAGGCACTGCCCAGAAGCCGGTGCTCTGTGGCCTCAGCCTCCACCCTGGACCAAGTGAGAAGCATCTGATCAAGGACAGCTGCTCGCTGGTTCCGATGCTTATTCGTTCATAAATGTTGAACGAAAGAGCCTTTTCCCGGCTGCTTTTCTACACAAGATCAGTACCGACATGTGTGACTTGTCAATGCATCATTTTGCCGACTAACCTCTATCCAAAGTGTGACGTGAGACGGAGTGTGAGGACCTTCCTGCGGCTGTTGGAAGGCAAACAGGGGCGAGAGGGGGTGGGGGCTCATGTAAACATCCTACCGTCGTGACTAGCTCCTCTGAACACAGAGGACGGGGTTTGTGTTCACCTGCGAGTGAAAACATTTGTATCTAGCTGAGCTATCAGTTAAGATGCAAGTAAAACCCAGCTGGGGCGG